>NC_058409.1:33120118-33454628 GCF_002201575.2 Neomonachus schauinslandi | reverse complement strand
AAAAAAAAAAAAAAAAAAAAAAGGGCGCCTGGGTGGCTCAGTTGGTGAAGCGACTGCCTTCGGCTCAGGTCATGATCCTGGAGTCCCGGGATCGAGTCCCACATCGGGCTCCCTGCTCGGCAGGGAGTCTGCTTCTCCCTCTGACCTTCCTCCCTCTCATGCTCTCTGTCTCTCATTCTCTCTGTCTCAAATAAATAAATAAAATCTTAAAAAAAAAAAAAAAAGCCTTTTTAACAAATGACTAAAACAACCGGCTATTCAAGTTCTAAAAATGAACTTGGATCCATACCTTGCACCACATATATAAACTAACCCAAAATGAAACAGACATAAATGTAAAACTTAAAGCTATAAAATATACAGATTGAAACATAAGAGAGAAATCTCTGTGACCTTCGGTGAGTGAAGATTTCTTAGACATGCACCAGAAGCACAATCCATAGCAAAACAAATTGAGAGATTAGATTTCATCAAAATTTAAAACATATGCTCTTCAAAACACACTTAAGAAAAGAGAAATCAGGGATGCCTGGGTGGCTCAGTCAGTTAAGCATCTGCCTTCGGCTTGGGTCATGATCCCAGGACTCTGGGATCGAGCCCCACATCAAGATCTCTGCTCAGTGGGGAGCCTGCTTCTCCACTCTCCTCCTCGCTCATGCTCTCTGTCGCTACCTCTGTCTCTCTCAAATCAATTAATCAATCTTCAAAAAAAGAAAAGAGAAACCACAAATTGGGAGAAAAGTTTTTTTAAGGCATAAATCCCTATAAAGAATTTGTGATTTGTGCCCGGAATATGTAAAGAGCTCTTCAAAACTCAACAATAAGCATTTTTATTTAAAAAAGCAAAATATTTGAAGAAACGCTTCACCAAATAAGAAATACAGATGAGAAACAGGCATTTAAAAATGATCATCAAAGATATTAGGGAAATACAAAATAAACCACAGTAGTATAACACTACACACCTATTAGGATATTAAAATTAAGAAGACTATACCCAATGTTGAATGTGGAGGACTGTAACTCTGCTACACTGCGGATGGGAATGGATAATGGTACCAATGCTACAGAAAGAAGTACAGTAGTTTCTTAAAAAGTTAAATATATATCTACCCTATGCTGTACACAGTCAACTTCCAGCTACTTAAGTACCCCAAAGAAAAAGAAGGGTATGTCCACAGGTTTGTTCATTTGTACATTAACATTCATAGCAGCTTTACTTGTGAAGTCAAAAACAGACACAATAGAAAAAGCTCATCAATAAATGAAAAATAAATCATGGTAAGTCATACAATGGAATACTACTCAGCACTAAAAATCAAAGAAAGATAGAGACATGCACTAGCTTGGATGAACCTCAGAAGCGCCGAGCTAAGTGAAGGAAGCTTCAGGCTGTATGCTTCCATTTAGATGACACTCTCTAAAGGCCACTGCACAGCAACAGAAATCCAATCGGTGCTTGCCAGGGGCTGGGGAGAAGAGGGAAATTACCACAAAGCAGAGAACTTTATGGAGCCATGCCTTGATTGTTGTGGTGCTTACATACGTTTCCATAATGGTGTGAGTCTGGCAAAACTCTCAGTTGTACATTAAATACAGTGAACTTTACTATATGTAAATTATGCCTCAATAAACATGAAGTTTAAAAACAAAAACAAACTTCAGCTTATAGAATCAGATATAATTGCCCTTAGAAATAAGACACAGACCTAAATTATCTCTTAAAGAACATTAGGCACTGAAAAGAGTTCATATAAAGGTTCTCAGATTAGAAATTGGGACCATCACTAACATGTGTAAGTTCTATTTTCCAGCTAAAACATCTGGCTTGAAGTTCTTTCAAAAAGTCCTGTTTTAAAGTCCCCCAGACACCGCTACACAAGCCCTTATGATGCCTCAGCGGAATGACAGCAAAAATCTCATCGATCTTGTCTCACCGCCTGCAAACATGCCTCCACACTGCTTCCCACACTTACCTCCCCAGCCAAATCTGGCCATGCAGGCCTTCCATTCAAAAGCTTCTGATGCCTCCCCATAGGATAAATGTTAAACCTCTTGTGATGAGCACTGGGTGTTGTATGGAAGTGATGAATCACTAAATTCTACAACTGAAACTAATATTACACTGTATGTCAATTAAATGCAACTTAAATAAAAACGTACAAAGACAAAAATACTCCAAAGTCAAGGAAGGCCCTTCTCAGATTAGACTTAGCTTACCACTTTAGGCCCCCTTTCTGTTCTGTCTCCCCAACACCAACTTTTAGCCCAACATACACAAATACACTTCAACATCACATCATGCATACCACTTGGAATTGCCACTTGCTATGTCCCCTGGGCCTCTGTACCATCGGGCTCAGAGACCTGCCCCTGACTGAACTATCATCTCTCTTAAGGTTCTTCTATAAAAGGTCATCTTGGGGAAGACTTTTCTTGGCCTGTTGCATCAGCACACACCTCCTTTACAGCATTCAGCACATGTTACAATCTGTTCCCTTGTTCACACTCCCTAAATTGAGATCTTCTCAAGGACAGGTAGCCTGTCTTGATTTAGCTCCAATTCTCTAAGGCCTAGCTCCATTCTAAGTGAATGGGTGCTTTAGTGGGCCAGAGACTTGTCAGTGCAGTTGCTGAGAACTTCTTATTCAATGAAATGTTTTTTTTTTTTTCTTATCACTAAAGCAGTGGAAAAAGCAACTGTTGAAAACTTCGTATCATTTTTTTGTTTATTAAAACATTCTACATTTTGAAGATGGTGCTATGAGAGGGGAAAAAAAAAATCAAGAAGTGAAATCATGAAGTATATATGAGCTAGATTAACTGTATTACCTTGGCCAACTGTTAATCTTTTTGCATATACTTTCCATATACATAAGTAAGAATATTAACAATATCAGTCTTCACAGGGATAATGTAAATACCATAATGTAATAACACATTCTGAAAGGATTTTTGTAAACTGTTAAGGAGCTACATGAATTTTAGTAGTAATAAGAGAAAAAATTACTATTTTCTAGAAGTCAGCAAGAAGGCAGAATAGAAATCCCTGGGCCCTCCTTCCTTACCTCCACAAACACACTAATTCAACAATTCATGGAAAAATTCCCTTGTCAGAAATCCAGAAACTTGGTTTTTTTAAAAATATAAACAAAATTGACAAACCTTCAGCTAGACTAAGGAAAAAGAGAAGACTCAAAATAAAATAAACAAAAGACATTACAAGTGATGTCACAGAAACTAAAAAAATCTTCGACTACTAGGAACAATCATATGCCCACAAGCTGGACAACATAGAAAAATGGATACATTGCTAGAAATACACAACCTACCAAAACCCAATCATAAAGATATAGAAAGTCTGAACAGACCTCTAACTAGTACAGACTGAATCAGCAATCAGAAACCTCCTGACAAAGAAAAAGCCCAGGACTAGATGACCTCAAAGGTAAAGTCCATCAAACATTTAAAAGGAATTTAAAAAGAATTAAAAGCATTAAGAACAAAGTTAGTCCTTCTTAAACTCTTAAAAAAAAAAAAAAAAAAAATAGAGGGAACAATTCCAAACTCATTTTATAAGGCCAACATTACCCTGATACCAAAGCCAAAAACATCACAAGGAAAAGGAAACAAACAACAGATGACTACAGATGTAAAAATCCTCAACAGAATACTAGCAAACCAAATTCAGTAGGTCACAAAAAGGATCATACCTTATGACCAAGTAGATTATCCCTGGGATGCAAGGATGGTTCAACCATATGAAAACCAATGTGATATATCACATTAATAGAATAAAACATAAAAATCACACAATCGTTATCAGTAGATGCAGAAAAAGCATTTGACAAAATTCAACACTCTTTCACAATAAAAACACCAAAAAAACTAGGAATAGAATAAAGTTACTTCAACATAATAAAGGTCATAAATAAAAAGTTCACAACTAACATCATACTCAATGATGAAAAACTAAAAGCTTTCCATCTAAAATCAGGAACAAATCAAGAACACTCACTTTAACCACTTCTAGTCCTACTATTATAGTATTACAAGTCATAACCAGAGCAATTAGGCAAGAAAAATAAGTAAAAGCCAGCCAAATCGAAAAGGAACAAGTAAAATTAGCATTATTTGCAGATGACATGATCTCTTACACAGAAAACCCTAAAGATTCCAACAAAAAACTGTCATATTAAGCAATTTCACTAAAGTTGCAGGATACAAAAGCAACATACAAAAATCAACTGCTTTTCTACACACTAACAACATACTATCTGAAAATGCAATTAGGCTAACAATCCCATTTATAATAGTACCAAAAATAATAAAATACTTAGGAATCAACTATGGAGGTGAAAATTTTGTACACTGAAAACTACAAGACACTTATCAAATAAATTGAAGAAAATAAAAAATAAAATGATGTCCCCTGTTCATGGATTAAAAGACTAAATATTATTAAAATGCCTATACCACCCAAAGTGATCCACAGATCAGTGCAATCCCTATCAAAATTCCAATGGCAGTTTTCTACAGAAATAGAGAAAAAAAAACAATTCTAAAATTGACAGGGAAACATAAATGACCCCAAATAGCCAAAACAATCGTCACAAAGAACAAAGCTGGAGGCATCATGCTTCCTGATTTCAAAATATACAGGTATACATTTAAGATACTGTGGATTCAAATAAAAAAAAGTGTGGATTCAGTTCCAGACCACTGCATTATAGCAAATATTGAAATAAAGCAAGTCAAATTAATTTTTTGATTTCTCGGCATACATAAACATTGTGTTTATGCTGTAGTCTGTTAAATACACAATAACATAATGGCTAAAAAAATGTACACACCTTAATTTTACACTACTTTATTGCTAAAAAATGCTAACCATTATCTGAGCTATAAGTGAGTCATCATCTTTTTGCCAAATGAGGGTCTTATTTCCACATTGATTGCTGACCTACCAGGGTGATGGCTGCTGAAGACTGGAGTGGCTGTGGAAGTACCTTCTAATAAGACAACAGTGAAGTCGGCCTCCTCAGTGGACTATCCCTTTCACAAGTGATTTCTCTGTAGCATGCAAAACTGTTTAATAGCATTTTACCTGCTTTCAAAATTGGAGTCAATCCTCTCAAACCCTGACACTACTTTATCAACTAAGTTTATGGAATATTCTAAATCTTTTGTTGTCATTTCAACTATCTTTACAGCATCTTCACTGGGAGTAGATTCCATCTCAAGAAACCATTTTCTTTGCTCATCCATAAGAAGCAAGTTCTTATCTGTTCAAGTTCTATCATGAGATTGCCACAAATTGGTCACATTGTCAGGCTCCACTTCTACTTCTAGTTCCCTTGCTGTTTCCACCACATCTGCAGTTCCTTCCTCCACTGAAGTCTGGAGCCCCTCACAGTCATCCATGAGGGTTGGAATCAACTCCTGTGAATGTTGATATTTTGACCTCTTCCCCTGAATCACAAATGTTCTAAATGGCATCTGCAATTTGAATCCTTTCCAGAGGTTTTCAATTTACTTTGCTTGGATCCACCCAAGAAATCACTGACTCTGGCAGCTACAGTATTACAAAATGTATTTCTTCAATAACATGACTTGAAAGTAAAAATGATTCCTTGATCCATGGGCTGTAGAATGGATGTTGTGTTAGCAGGCATGAGAAGAACATTAATGTCATCTCCATAAGAGCTCTTGGGTGACCAGGTGCAGTGCCAATGAGCAATAATATTTTGAAAGGAATCTTTTTTCCTGAGCAGGCTTCGACAGTGGGCTTAAAATATTCAGTAAATAGGGGGCGGAGCAAGATGGCAGAGGAGTATGAGACCTGGATTTCATCTGGTCTCAGGAATTCAGCTGGATAGGGATCAAACCATTCTGAACACCTACAAACTCAAAAGGAGATTGAAGAAAATAAGAGCAATGACTCTCTGAACAGAAAAGCAACCACTTTCTGGAAGGTAGGACATGCGGAGAAGTGAATCCGAGGCGATATTCAGGAGGGGGGCCTCCGTTGGCCACTTCTGGCAAGTGACAGAGCCGCGGAGCACAAAATGGGAACTTTTAGAAGTTGGCTCTGCTGAGGGATGTCGCTCCAGTGGCTAAGGGGGGGGGAACCCTCGTGGGATAGTGTGGTCTCAGGACCCTTGGGGTCACAGAAAGACCAGGGGTGCCTGAGTGCAGCAGAGCGCTCAGGTATCTGAGTGGGGAAGCCGGCTGCAGAGACGGAGCCCAGGCATGGGCTCTCAGCTCGGGGTTGCCATAAACCGTGATCCACAGCACAGTCGGGCCACTGCTCCTCCAGCAGGGACCCAACAAGCAGCAGATCCGGGGAGACTCCCCTTCCTCCCCCGGGAGGAGCAGCATGGGAGTGCACCGCAGGGATCTGCTGGGTTTGGAGACTCTACAACAGGATTGGGTGCCAGAGATAGAAACGCTCAGTCACAGGCTGGATGAGAATGAAGTGCGGCCGGAGACCTGGGAGACGGGAGTGACTAACTGCTTTTCTCTGGAGCCTCACTGAGGAGTGGGGCCCGGAGTTCTTGGCTCCTCCACGGCAGAGATTGGGAGGCCGCCATTTTCACTCTAGTCCTCCAAAGCTGTACAGAAAGCTTGTAGGGAACAAAAGCTCCCGAGAGCAAACCCGAGCAGATGACTTCGCCCAGACTGGCAAGGGCGGGGCAATTCCGCCTCCGGCAAAGACATTTGGGAACCATGGCAACAGGCCCCTCCCCCAGAAGATCAGCAAGAACAGCCAGCCAAGACCAAGTTTACCAATCATTGAGAACAGCAGAACGCCAGTGCTAGGGGAATACTGCACATAGAATCCTTGGCTTTTTTTTACCATGATTCTTTAGTCTTTCAAAGTTAATTTTTTTTAACAGTATTTTTTTTTTTTAAGATTTTATTTATTTATTTGAGAGCAAGAGAATGAGAGAGAGCACATGAGAGGGGGGAGAGTCAGAGGGAGAAGCAGACTCCCTGCCGAGCAGGGAGCCCGATGCAGGACTCGATCCCGGGACTCCAGGATCATGACCTGAGCCGAAGGCAGTCGCTTAACCAACTGAGCCACCCAGGCGCCCTTAACAGTATTTTTTTTTTTTGAATTTTTCTTTTTCCCTTTTTCAACCAACATCTTATCAATCCCTTTTTTAAAAAACATTTTTATTTTTCATTTTTAGAGTCATATTCTATCCCTTCATATTAATTACCCTTATTTTGGGCATATATATATAAGTTGTTCTCTCTTTAAAATTTTGAGATACAGTTTCTTCTAACAGATCAAAATATACCCTAAATCTCTAGTGTACGGCTTTGTTCTAGTCTCCTGCCTGATCACATTCTCTCCTTTTTTTTTAAAATCCTCTTCTTTCTTTTTTCAAACAACTTATTAATTCCCTTTATAAAATCTTTTATAATTTTCATCTTTACACTCATATTCCATCCCTTCATTGTATTAACCCTTATTTTTGTACATATATAAGTTTTACTTTAAAATTTGGGGAGGCACGTTCTTCTAACAGACCAAAATACACCCAAAATCTACTGTGTGGCACCAATCTATGCACCAGCCTGATCAAATTTGGTCATAGTCTGGTTTTTTTGTTTTGTTCTGTTTTTATCATCTTTTTTTTTTCTTTCTCTTTTTTCTTTCTTTCCCTTGCTTTTCCCCCGGTTTCAGGACTTTTCTGATTTGTTTAGTGTATATTTTCTGGGGACGTTGGTACCCTGTTAGCATTTTGTTCTCTCATTCATCTAGTCTCCTCTGGACAAAATGACAAGACAGAAAAAATCACCTCAACAAAAAGAACAAGAGGCAGTACCGACTGCCAGGGACCTACTCAATATGGACATTAGTACGATATTGGAACTAGAGTTCAGAATGATGATTTTAAAGATACTAGCTGGGCTTGAAAAAAAAAAACATGGAAGTTATTAGAGAAACGCTTTCTGGAGAAATAAAAGAACTAAAATCTAACCAAGTCAAAATCAAAAAGGCTATTAATATGAGGTGCAATCAAAAATGGGGGCTGTAACTGCTAGGATAAATGAGGCAGAAGAGAGAATTAGTGATATAGAAGACCAAATGATGGAGAATAAAGAAGCTGAGAAACGGATAAACAACTACTGGATAACGAGGGCAGAATTCGAGAGATAAGTGATACCATAAGAAGAAACAACATTAGAATAATTGGGATCCTAGAAGAAGAAGAAAGAGACAGAGGGGCAGAAGGTATATTGGAGCAAATTATAGCAGAAAATGTCCCTAATTTGGGGAAGGAAACAGGCATCAAAATCCAGGAGGCACAGAGAACCCCCCTCAAAAATCAATAAAAAGAGGTCAACACCCCGACATCTAATAGTAAAACTTACGAGTCTCAGAGACAAAAAGAAAATCCTGAAAGCAGCTCAGGAGGAGATCTGTAACCTACAATGTTAGAAACATTAGATTGGCAACAGACCTATCCACAGAGACCTGACAGGCCAGAAAGGACTGATATGATATATTCAGAGCACTGAATGAGAAAAATATGCAGCCAAGAACACTATATCCAGCTAGGCTGTCATTGAAAATAGAAGGAGAGATAAAAAGCTTCCAGGACAAACAAAAACTAAAGGAATTTGCAAACACGAAACCAGCCCTACAAGAAATACTGAAAGGGGTCCTCTAAGCAAAGAGAGAGCCTAAAAGCAACATAGACCAGAAAGGAACACAGACAATATACAGGAACAGTCACCTTGCAGGCAATACAATGGCACTAAATTCATATCTTTCAATAGTTACCCTGAATGTAAATGGGCTAAATGCCCCAATCAAAAGACACAGGCTCTCAGATTGGATAAAAAGACAAGACCCATCAATATGCTGTCTGCAAGAGACTCGTTTTAGACCCAAAGACACCTCCAGATTGAAAGTGAGGGGGTGGAAAACCATTTACCATGCTAATGGACACCAAAAGAAAGCTGGGGTGGCAATCCTTATATCAGACAAATTAGATTTTAAACCAAAGCCTATAATAAGAGATGAGGAAGGACACTATATCATACCTGAAGAGTCTATCCAACAAGAAGATCTAACAATTGTAAATATCTATGCCCCTAACATGGGAGCAGCCACTTAGATAAGCCAATTAATAACAAAAGCAAAGGAACACATTGACAACGATACAATAATAGTGGGGGACTTTAACACCCCCTCACTGAAATGGACAGATCATCTAAGCAAAAGATCAACAAGGAAATAAAGACTTTAAATGACACAATGGACCAAATGGACTTCACAGATATATTCAGAACATTCCATCCCAAAGCAACAGAATACACGTTCTTCTCTAGTGCCCGTGGAACATTCTCCAGAATAGATCACATCCTAGGTCACAAATCAGGTCTCAACTGGTACCAAAAGATTGGGATCATTCCCTGCATATTTTCAGACCACAATGCTTTGAAACTAGAACTCAATCACAAGTGGAAAGTCGGAAAGAACTCAAATACATGGAGGCTAAAGAGCATCCTACTGAAGAATGAATGGGTCAACCAGGAAATTAAAGAAGAATTTAAAAAAACCATGGAAACAAATGAAAATGAAAAAACAATTGTTCAAAATCTTTGGGATGCAGCAAAGGCGGTCCTAAGAGGAAAATATATAGCAATACAAGCCTTTCTCAAGAAACAAGAAAGGTCTTAAATACACAACCTAACCGTACACCTAAAGGAGCTGTAAAAGAACAGCAAATAAAGCCTAAACCCAGCAGGAGAAGAGAAATCATAAAGATCAGAGCAGAAATCAATGAAATAGAAACCAAAAGAACAGGAGAACACATCAACAAAACTAGGAGCTGGTCCTTTGAAAGAATTAACAAGATTGATAAACCCCTGGCCAGACTTATCAAAAAGAAAAGAGAAATGACCCAAATCAACAAAATCACGAATGAAAGAGATCACAACCAACACAAAATACAAAAAATTATAAGAAAATATTATGATCAACTCTACGCCAGCAAATTAAATAATCTGGAAGAAATGGATGCATTCCTAGAGATGTATCACCTACCAAAACTGAACCAGGAAGAAACAGAAAACCTGAACAGACCTATAACCAGTAAGGAAACTGAAGCAGTAATCAAAAATCTCCCAACAAACAAAAGCCCAGGGCCAGATGGCTTCCCAGGGGTATTCTACCAAACATTTAAAGAATTAATACCTATTCTTCTGAAACTGTTCCAAAAAATAGAAATGGAAGGAAAACTTCCAAACTCATTTTATGAGTCCAGCATTACCTTGATCCCAAAACCAGACAAAGACCCCATCAAAAAGGAGAATTACAGACCAATATCCCTGATGAACACGGATGCAAAAATTCTCACCAAAATACTAGCCAATAGGATCCAACAGTACATTAAAAGGATTCTTCACCACGACCAAGTGGGATTTATCCCTGGGCTGCAAGGCTGGTTCAACATCCGCAAATCAATCAATGTGATACAATACATTAATAAAAGAAAGAACAAGAACCATATGATCCTCTCAATAGATGCAGAAAAAGCATTTGACAAAGTACAGCATCCTTTCTTGATTAAAACTCTTCAGAGTATAGGCATAGAGGGTACATACCTCAAGATCATAAAAGCCATCTATGAAAAACCCACAGCAAATATCATTCTCAATGGGGAAAAACTGAGAGCTTTCCCCATAAGGTCAGGAACACAGCAGGGATGTCCACTATCACCACTGCTATTCAACATAGTATTAGAAGACCTAGCCACAGCAATCAGACAACAAAAAGAAATAAAAGGCATCCAAACTGGCAAAGAAGAAGTCAAACTCTCACTCTTTGCAGATGATATGATATTTTATGTGGAAAACCCAAGACTCCACCCCAAAACTGCGAGAACTCATACAGGAATTCAGTAAAGTGGCAGGATATAAAATCAATGCACAGAAATCAGTGGCATTCCTATACACCAACAACAAGACAGAAGAAAGAGAAATTAAGGAGTCGATCCCATTTACAACTGCACCCAAAACCATAAGATACCTAGGAATGAATCTAACCAAAGAGGCAAAGGATCTGTACTCAGAAAACTATAAAATACTCATGAAACAAATTGAGGAAGACACAAAGAAATGGAAAAACGTTCCATGCTCATGGATTGGAAGAACAAATATGGTGAAGATGTCAATGCTACCTAGAGCAATCTACACATTCAATGCAATCCCCATCAAAATACCGTCCACTTTTTTCAAAGAAAAAAGGAACAAATAATCCTAAAATTTGTATGGAACCAGAAAAGACCCTGAATAGCCAGAGGAATGTTGAAAAAGAAAAGCAAAGCTGGTGGCATCACAATTCCGGACTTCAAGCTCTATTACAAAGCTGTCATCATCAAGACAGTATGGTACTGACACAAAAACCGACACATACACCAATGGAACAGAATAGAGAGCCCAGAAATGGACCCTCAACTCTATGGTCAACTAATCTTTGACAAAGCAGGAAAGAATGTCCAATGGAAAAAAGACAGTCTCTTCAACAAATGGTGTTGGGAAAATTGGACAGCCACATGAAGAATGAAACTAGACCCCTTATACCACACACAAAAATAGACTCCAGATGGTTGAAAGACCTCAATGTGAGACAGGAGTCCATCAAAATCCTAAAGGAGAACACAGGCAGCAACCTCTTTGACCTCAGCTGCAGCAACTTCTTCCTAGAAACATCGCCAAAGGCAAGGGAAGCAAGGGCAAAAATGAACTATTGGGACTTCATCAAGATAAAAAGCTTTTGCACAGCAAAAGAAACAGTCAAGAAAACCAAAAGACAACCGACAGAATGGGAGAAGATATTTGCAAATGACATATCAGATAAAGGGCTAGTATCCAAAATCTATAAAGAACTTATTAAACTCAACACCCAAAGAACAAATGATCCAATCAAGAAATGGGCAGAAGACATGAACAGACATTTTTCCAAAGAAGACATCCAAACAGCCAAAAGACACATGAAAAAGTGCTCAACATCAGGGAAATCCAAATCTAAACCTCAATGAGGTATCACCTCACACCAGTCAGAATGGCTAAAATTAACAAATCAGGAAATGACAGATGTTGGCAGGGATGCGGATAATGGGGAACCCTCCTACACTGTTGGTGGGAATGCAAGCTGGTGCAGCCACTCCGGAAAACAGTATGGAGGTTCTTCAAAAAGTTGAAAATAGAGCTACCATACAATCCAGCAATTGCACTACTATTTACCCCAAAGATAGAAATGTAGGGATCCGAAGGGGTACGTGCACCCCGATGTTTATAGCAGCAATGTCCACAATAGCCAAACTGTGGAAAGAGCCAAGATGTCCATCGACAGATGAATGGATAAAGAAGCTGTGGTATATATATACAATGTAATATTATGTAGCAATCAAAAAGAATGAAATCTTGCCATTTGCAACGATGTGGATGGAACTGGAGGGTATTATGCTGAGAAAAATAAGTCAGAGAAAGACATGGATCATATGACCTCACTGATATGAGGAATTCTTAAACTCAGGTAACAAACTGAGGGTGGCTGGAGTGGTGGGGGTGTGGCTGGGTGATAGACACTGGGGAGGGTATGTGCTATGGTGAGCGCTGTGAAGTGTGCAAGACTGTTGAATCACAGATCTGTACCTCTGAAACAAATAATGCAATATATGTTAAGAAAAAAAAAGAAGAAAATAGCAGGAGGAGAAGAATGAAGGGGGCAGAAATCGGAGTGGGAGACGAACCATGAGAGACTATGGACTCTGAAAAACAAACTGAGGGTTCTAGAGGGGAGAGGGCTGGGAGGATGGGTTAGCCTGGTGATGGGTACTGAGGAGGGCACGTTCTGCATGGAGCACTGGGTGTTATATGCAAACAATGAATCATGGAACACTACATCAAAAACTAATGATGTAATGTATGGTGATTAACATAATAAAAAAAACATTCAGTAAACCATGTTGTAACCAGATGTGCTGTCATCCAGGCTTTGTTGTTCCATTTACAGAGCACCGGAAGAATAGATTTAGAATCATTCTTAAGATCCCCAGGATTTTCAGAAGGGTAAATGAAAACTGGCTTCAACATAAAGTCACCAGCTGCATTAGCTCCTACCAAGAGAGTCACCTTGTCCTATGACACTTTGAAGCCAGGTACTGACTTCTCCTCTCTAGCTATCAAAGTCCGAGAGATGGCATCTTTCAACAGAAGGCTGTTTCATCTACACTGAAAATCTGTTGTTTGGTGTAGCTACCTTCATGAATTACCTCAGCTAGAACTTCTGGTAAGTGCGAAGCACAACAAAATGAGGTATTCTTGCATTACAAAGATACAGTAATTAAATAGTATAGCACTGGCAGAAAGAAAGACATACAAACCAATGGAACAGAATAAAGAGCCCAGAAATAAATCCATGCATACATGGTCACCTGATCTTCAACAAGGGTGCCAAGAAAATACATCCAGTAAAGGACAGTTTTTCTTCAACAAATGGTACTGGGGAAACTGGATATCCTCATGTAAAAGAAACTGTATTTTTATTTTTATCTCATACCTTATACAAAAATCAACTCAAAATGGATTAAATATTTAAACAGGCGTAAAACTGTAAAACTCCTAGAAAAAAACTTAGGTGAAATGTTCATGATAATGGTCTTGGCAACTAGTTCATGGATAGGACACCAAAAGCACAGGCAATAAAAGCAAAAAATATTCAAGTGTGACTATATCTAACTAAAATGCTTCTTTATGCACAGCTGAAGAAACAATCCACAGAGTGAAAAGGCAGCCAACAAAATGGGAGAAAATATTTGCAAACCATTTATCTGATAAGGGTTTAATTCCTGAAATATGTAAGAAACTCCTACAACTCAATAGCAAAAATAAATAAATAACCGGAAAAAAAATAGGCTAAACACTTGAATTTCTCCAAAGAAGATATATAAATGGCCAACAAGAATATGGAAAGGGGGTGCCTGGGTGGCTCAGCTGGTTAAGCGTCTGACTCTTGATTTCGGCTCATCACAATCTCAGGGTCCTGGGATCAAGCCCCATATTGGACTCCACACTCAGCAGAGAGTCTGAGGATTTTTTTCCCTCTCCCACTGCCCCTCCTCTCCTTGCCTCTCTCTCTCAAATAAATAAATCTTTAAAAAAAAAATACAAAAAGATGCTTAGCTTCAGTAATCAGGGAAACACCAATTAAACCATGATGAGGTATTATATTATACCTATTAGGATGGGTATCATCAAAAAGTCAAAAGACAGCAAATGTTGGGGAGGATGTGGAGAAACTGGAATCCTTGTATGCTGTTGGTAGAAATGTAAAACAGTGCAGTTGCTATGGTGAACAGTACGGAGGTTGCTCAAAAAATTAAAAATAGAAATAGCCTATGAACCAGCAACCTCACTTCTGGATATGTATCCAAAAGAATTGAAATCAGAATCAGGGCATGAATGTGTCAAGAAAATGTGGCACATACATACAATGGAATATTATTCAGGCTTTAAAAAGAAGGACATTCTGCCATATGCAACAATACAGTTGAACCTGGAGAACATTCTGCTAAGGGAAATAAGCCAGTTGTTGAAGGACAAATACAGCATGATTCCACTTATGTATCTAAAACAGTCATAGGGTCAGAGAGTGGAATGGTGGCTACCAGGGGCTGGAGGAAGAGGGAAATGGAGAGTTGCTAATCAATAGCCATAAGTTTTCAACTGTGCAAGATATTTTCTAGAAACCTGCTGAACAACATTGTGCCTAGTTAACAATACTCTACGTACACTTAAAAATTTAAGACGGTAGAAAAAAATTACTATTTTTCTGGCTCACAGAGCCCTCTCTGAAGAAAGACTTTAATGTATAATGTTAATAAATATGGGACACCTGGGTGGCTCAGTCGGTTAAGCGTCTGCCTTTGGCTCAAGTCATGATCCCAGGGCCCTGGGATCGAGCCCCACATTGGGCTCCTTGCTCAGCAGGGAGCCTGCTTCTCCCTCTGCCTGCCTCCCCCTACTTGTGTTCTCTCTCTCTCTCTGTCTCTCTGACAAATAAGTAAAATGTTAAAAATAAACAAATAAATAATTTGGAATTACCTTCAAAGTCAGAAACCAGGGTGAATTAAAGATAATTTTTAAATTTTATCTAAATAATAAACTTTTACAGATATAGATGGAACTTTCAATAAAATCCACCTGCGAGCTGGCAAAAGCTCAAGCCATAATTAAGAATTTTCAAAGATTAACCTATAAACAAACATAAAAATAGAATTAGTCTAATTGCAGCCTTCAGGAAGGTCAGAGACAAAACAAGGATTTAGATTAAAACACTCAATTTGTGTTGAATGGGCCTCTAAACCTGAAGACGTGAAAATATGGTGGCTGTACTTTTCCACCCACAAAATGCAGTGTGTCAGGATCCACTAGGATTGTTATAATTAAAAAGACAGACAATAAAGAGCATTGGCAAGGAGGTAGAGAAACTGGTATGCCCAACCATTCCTGTTAATGTAAAATGGTGTAGTCACTGTGTAAAATCATTTGGCAGTTTCTCACAAAGTTAAACACAGAATTACCATATGACCCAGCAATAGCACTCCTGGGTATATATCCAAAAGAAGAGAAAAAATACAGTTACATAAAAACTTGTCTATGAATGTTCATAGCAGCAGTAGTCTCAACAGCCAAAGGTAGAGACAACCCAAATGTCCATCGACTGACGACTGGATAAATAAGATGTGGCGTATCCATACAATGGAGTATTATTCATCTATAAAAAGGAATGGAGTACTATTCCATGCTACAACATGGGTGAACTTTGAAAATATTATGCTAAGTGAAAGAATCCTGTCACAAAGGAGCACATATTGTATGACTACACTTAGATGTCTGAAATAGGCAAATCCAAAGAGAAAGTAGATTAGTGGCTGCTAAGGGCTGAGGGACAGGGGGATGGGAGAGTGACTATTAATGGGTACAAAGTCTCTTTTTCATGTGATGAATATGCTCTGGAATTAGATAGTGGTAATGGTTGCACAACTTAGTGAATATACTCCAAACCAGTGAATTACACACTTTGAAATGTCGAGTTATATCTCAATTCTTAAAAACACAGTGTGTCAGGATAGGGCAATGCATCTGATTAACCAAGGCATAATCTTTGAGCATTGAGGGCCACAAACAGCGTAGATGTTTCCTACTTAAATATGTTAGACCACAAATTACACACCTTCTTGGGGCCAAGAGTCAAAGACAGGCACTGTCAAATCACAAACTGAACCAGAAAGCTGATAGGATACTGCCTCTCATCAACAAAGCTGCCAGGGATTCAGACAGAAGATTGGATCTGTCGAAACCTCCTTTATGGTTGATGTGCCCCAAGAATTCATCAAAAAATATACATTTAAGTAAAGAGCTGAGAAGACATTTTTCTCTAGCACTCCTGTTGTAGCCAGATCCATCTTTTGGCCTTCTGTACCACAGGAAGAAAATCTCAACATTATTTTTACCTTGACTATAAACGTTTCCAGAATATACTACATTTCCTAACAGAGTGAGGTGTTTTACAAAAGATTTTGATCTGTGTCTACAATGTGGGAAATGGCACTGCAACAAATATAATCCTAAAAGGACTCTTCGCTTCTCCAGCCAGTTACGGGTAGTTGGGAAGAACTCAGTCTCAAGAATAGTAATTAATATCACCAAGGATGTTCAATTGTCTGGAAAAGAATTGCTGACTTCAGCAGAAAGGTAAAACTCTCAATTACCAGGAGAGCCAACAAAAGGACCAACTAGCCAGAACACTAAAATTCACTCAGAAGGGTTTCCAGCACTCCATCTTTAAAGAAAAAGGATTATTTCTTTACTGTTTACAGTAAATCCAAAATTCTAGGATGTTAGCAGGGGCCTTTTTTTTTTTTTTAAAGGTTTATTTACCCATTTTAGAGAGTGAGCACTCAAGTGAGCGGGGGAGGCAGAGGGAATCTCAAGCAGACTCCCTGCTGAGTGCAGAGCTCCACGCCAGGCTGGATCTCACCACCCGAAATCACCACCTGAGCCGCAATCAAGAGTCGGAAACCCAACGGACTGAGCCACCCAGGCACCCCACCAGGGGCTCTTATGGACAACACACACACACCAACCCTGTAGCACTAGATTACACGTACTTCTGAGTGGAGGCTTACATGTGCACTGTTCATCCCCATGGCTCAGCATGGTGATTAGCATTTTACCAATAATACTTCTTAAATTAATGTTTAATTTACGCATGTGTAAAACACCTGGCCCAGAGAGCCGATAAACAAACGTGTAAACATCCCTCCTTGGAAGGATACACACAAAACACTCCATAAAGGTGTCCTGAATTCATCCCCAGCTGTTTTCCAGCATGTGCATCCTGCCCGGCTGGCCCCATGCGCCCAAGATGCGGGAGCCTAAAGTCCAGCAGGGGCGTGGGCGCCGTGAGCGCCGTGGAGGGCTGGAAAGGCACGGACTCAGCTGCTGCTCAACACCTGCCTCGTCAGGATGGGGCAGGCGCCCCACGCACCTGGCCAGGTCCTCCCCCAACAGGTGGGCGCAAGGGCCAGACACTCTACTCAAACCAGCCTAAGGAACACATAAAAGAAAAACTGTACCTCAGAGAGTGAGACGTGAAAGCTCGGCGTGAGGCCCTCGCAGCCTCGCCTCTGCAGACCGCGGCGGGGGAGACGCCGGCTCTGCGTCGGGCGGCAACATGGCTCGGCCACCCACGGGCAGGCAGGGAGAGGCAGGGTGAGCTCCCAGAAGGCCTCAAAAACCGCTGGGCTCGCCTTCTATTGGCCCACACTCGCTTGGGCCCGCCCACCCCTCCGCCAGTCAGCGGCGAGGAAGAGCCCACTAATTGTGATTGACCAGAAGCCCGCGGTACAGGTGGAAGGAATGTTTGACAGTCAATTGCCGGGCCTACCGCAAAGAGCTCAGTAAATAAATAGTCGGCGAGGAACGGGGGGAGTAACGCATGGCTGAATCTACAATATAATGGAATAGGAGCTCTTTTTAAAGGACCATTTTCTCTTTGGGGTGAGAGGCTGCCTTTGATTTGAGTCCCGCATAAGTACACATAGTCGTCTAAGTGTACCTAAAAGGACTGTGTTGGAAACCTATCAGAAATTAAGCATCGGTCACCATTACTATATTACCAAGTGCTATGAGTCAGGCACTCCATGGAGTGTCACTTGGGCTTAAGAGCTCAGGATTTGGAGTGAGACTGGCCCGGGTTCAAATTCTGACAACACCCTTTACTAGGTATGTAAGCTCCGATGCATTGTTTAACCTCTTCGGGCCTCAGCTTTCTCCTCTGCCTAATGGACAAATGACAGTTCCCACCTCACAGTGTTGTTGTGAGGATTCAGTAATAAAACGCAATGTGAAATGGCAAGCATGCGGAATGTTTAATGAATGATAGCCATTACTACCATTCATAATAAATCCATCCCGAGTCAGCTTTAGCTTTGTGTAAACTGTACGTGAAAGTAGGAGAGTAAACGCACCTGTTCTCTGGCTAATGTACAGTTCCACAAATGGAAAGACAACCGTTAAAATCGTCCTCTTTTTTTTTTTTTAAGATTTTTTATTTATTTACTTGACAGAGAGATAGACAGAAGAGCACAAGCAGAGGGAGTGGCAGAGGGAGAGGGAGAAGCAGGCTCCGCACCGAGCAGGGAACCCGATGCGGGACTCGATCCCAGGACCCTGAGATCATGACCTGAGCCGAAGGCAGACGCTTAACCATCTGAGCCACCCAGGTGCCCAAAATCGTCCTCTTATTAGCCGGTAGGACGGAGGTGGGCAGGCTGCTCCCACCTAAAGTCGAGGCTGCCCGCTTAGGAACCCGGTCCCTTTCTGTGATACCTCCCAGGAAGCTCTGAACTACCCCCTTCCCCCCAACAAAGCGAGTTATTACTACGTTTCGTGGTTCAAAATCTACCTATTTACCCAAAAGAAATGGAAATATATGCCCTCGCAAAGGCTTGTACATCAGTGTTCATAGTAGCTTTATTCACAGTAGTCGAAAACTAGAAACAACCAAATGTTCATTAGCCGTGACTGGATAAGCAAACTGTAATACATTCATAAAATGAAATAGGACTCAGTGATAAGAAGAATGAACTCTGATATAAGCAACAACATGGACAAATCCAAAAACATGTTGAGTGAAAGAAGCCAGGCACAAAAAGCACGTATTATATAATTCCATTTATTTGAAATTTTATAAAAGACAAACTAATTTATACTAACAGAAAGCAGATGAGTGGTTTCTGGGGGGCCAGGAGTTACGGATGGGGTGGAAATTGGCTGGCCTGAGGCAAGAGGGAATTTTCAGGGGTGATGGAAATTCTCTGTATCTTGACCAGGGTGGTGGTGGTGGTAGCCATTACAAGAATATATATAGTTTTCAAAACTCATTAAGCTGTTCACTTAAAATAGGTGCATTCTATCACATGTAAATTATATCTCAATAAAGTTGATTTTTAAAAAAGCAATGAAAAAAATCTAACCTATTGATGACCTTCATGTGTATATATATATTTATATTTATATAACATATAAATACTAACATACATATTTCCTGCTTAATTTTAGTATAATTAAGTAAAAACTGTATATATTTAAGGTATACAACATAATGTTTTGCTCTACATATACATTGTGAAATGATTACCACAATCAAGCTAATTAACATATTGATCACCTCACACAATTATCTTTTTTTTTTTGGTGAGAACAGTTAATACTATTACAATTACTATTACAGTTAATACTATTACTAAATCTATTATTCTATTACTAATTCTATTAGTAAACTTCAAGTAAACTTAGTAAACTTCAAACTACAATACAATGTTGCCGATAATCACTACACCGTTTAGAACTCCAGAATTTATTCATCTTGCATCTCTGAAACTTTATACCCTTTGACCAACATTTCCCCATTTCCCCTACCCCCCATAACCTCCATTCTACTTTCTGCCTCTAAGAGTTTGATTTTTTTAGATTCCACATTTAAATGAGATCATGCATTATTTGTCTTTCTGTGTCTGGCTTATTTCACTTACCGTAATGTACTCCAAGTTCATCCAGATTGTCACAAATAACAGACTTTCCTTCCCTTTTTAAGACTGAATAACATTCCATTGTATATGTATAGTACTTTCTTTATGCATTCATCCAACTTAGGTTGTTTCCAAATCTTGACTGTTGTGAATAATGCTGCAATGAACATGGGAGTGCAAATTATGTCTTGAAGATACTAATTTCATTTCCTTTGAATATATACCCAGAAGTGGGATTACTGGATCATAATGTAGTTCTATTTTTAAGGTTTTGAGGATCCGCCATACTGTTTTCCATAGTGACAGTACCAATTTGCATTCCACCAATAGTTCACGAGGGTTCTCTTTTCTTCACATTCTTACCAACTTGCTATCTTTTGATTTTTTATAATAGTGATTCTAATAGGTACAAGGTGATATCTTGTTGTGGTTTTGATTAGCATTTCCCTGATGACTAACAATGTTAAGCACCTTCTTATATACTTGTTAGCCATTTGTGTTAGCCATTTGTGTGTCTTCTTTCTGAGAAATGTCTGTTCAGGTCCTTGCCCACTTTTAAATCAGATTATTAGTTATTTTTGATATTGAGTTTGGGGATTTCCTTATATATTTTAGAAATTAACCCCTTATCAGATATAAGGTTTGCCAAGATTTTCTCCCATTCCATAGATTGTCTCTTCATTCTGTTGATTATTTCCTTTGCTGAACAGAAGCTTTTTAGTTTGATGCAGTTCCATTTGTCTATATTTGCTTTTGTTGCATGTACTTCTGGATCTATATCTAAAAAAAAAAATCATTGCCAAGACCAATGTCAAGGAGCTCTCCCCCTACATTTTCTTCAGTTTCAAGGCTTTGTGTAACTCTTTGATCCATTTTGAGTTGTTTTTTTGTATTTTTGTATAAAGTGTGAGATAAGGATCCACTTTTCTTCTTTTGCAAGTGTATCTCCAGTTTCCCCAGCATCACTTACTAAAAACACCATCCTTTCCTCATTGTGTGTTCTTGGCACTTTTATGGAAGATTAATTGACTGTAATTGCATGCATGGATTTATTTCTGAGCTGTCTGTTTGAATAGATTTTTAAAATAGGTCTATGCATATATACTTAAATAGTATAAAATCACTAAGTTTTATTTAGCATTTATTATATTCTGGGGACTATTCTGAGTGCTTTCCATTTAATTCTTAGAACAACCTTTGAACTAGGTACTTTTATTATTGTCATTTCATGGATGAGAAAATGAGGCATTGAAAGTGAACTCTCCCAAGAGCACAAAACTGTTAAATGGCAGAGCTGAGAGTCAGTCTGGCTCTAGATCCCATGATTTTAGCATTGTATTGTACTGTCGCCACACATACACACATGAGTACATATGTAACATATATAAGGAAACATGCCACAAAGTGTTAATAGTGTTTATCTCTAGTGGTAGAACATCTGGAGGTTTTAACTTCTTACAATTTCCTAATTTTCCCACAATGATTGGGCATTACTTCTGCAGCTTAAAAATGGTAATATAATTGTACACCTGAAACTAATGTAACATTGTGAATCAACTATACTCAATTTTAAGTTCTTAAAAGTAAATAAAAAAATAATAAAAATTTTAAAAATAAAAATAATGAAATAATTCATACTGTCTCTTATCCTCTTAAATCATAGTTTTATTAAAAGATTTATTAATTTATTTGAGAGAGAAAGAGAGCACGAATGGAAGGGGCAGAGAGAGAGGGAGAGAGAATTTCCAGCAGACAATGTACTGAGCACAGAGCCCAATGTGGGGCTCGGACCCCATGACCCTGAGATCATGACCTGAGCCCAAACCAAGAGCTGGACACTTAACCAACTGTGCCACCCAGGCGCCCCAGTAATAGTTTTAAGAGTGCAGACGATATCTGATGTTTTTTAGTAGCAGATCCTTTTTTCAAAGTCTTACAAAGTCTTATATATATATATATACAATACAAATTTAATATACAATATATATATACAATACAAAATTAAAACTACTTGTGTAGCATTTTATTAGCATATATTCAGTTCAAATTTACATCTGCTTCACAAGCATAAAAATCTTCAGCCGTAAGTCAGGGATGATAACTTCTGTTCCATATCAACTTCAGGTTCCAATTTGTCCAAAATAATCTTTTTTTTTTTTAAAGATTTTATTTATTTATTTGAGAGAGAGAATGAAAGACAGAGAGCATGAGAGGGAGGAGGGTCAGAGGGAGAAGCAGACTCCCCGCTGAGCAGGAAGCCCGATGTGGGACTCGATCCCGGGATTCCAGGATCATGACCTGAGCCGAAGGCAGTCGCTTAACCAACTGAGCCACCCAGGCGCCCCTGTCAAAAATAATCTTAACACACAAATGCGTGCAAATGATTAATAGTTTTTCTTCAACAGTTTGCTGTACAATCTCAAGCTACTCTTCTCTTATACTGGCTGAGAAACTTAAAGAGGGATAACAAAACAATTTAAAGCTGAATCTTAAATAAAGTAAAAAATAAAGACTGAGTCATAAACATAGTTATAATTTAGCAAATTAGAATGAATATCCTACTGTTTCCATTTCTTGTGACAAATATAAAAAACAGACAAAGCATTTCAATTGTAAACTGAGAATACAATAATAACATCAGTGTCACTTCTAAAAATTCACTAGTTTGGGGGCACCTGGGTGGCTCATTTGGTTAATCATCTGGCTCCCGGTTTCAACTCAGGTCACGATCTCAGGGTTGTGACATCGAGGCCTGTGTAGGGCTCCATGCTCAGTGGGAGGTCTGCTGGAGGTTTCCTCTCTCCCTCTGCCCCTCTCCCCTGCCCTCTCTCTCTCTTTAAAATAAATAAATAAATCTTGTAAAAAAATTCACTGGTTTTAATCACTTCACTGACTATCAATCCAAGATATAACGTTAAGAGAGCAAGCGCTGAAGAGTAGCGTTAACCCTGTCTAGAATTTAATTAAGGTACATATCAGTCATAGTAGTATACTTGCTTATATAATTTTACACATGCAGATATGCCCAGACCTCAATTTTTTAAAAGACCAGGGAAAAAAATTCTTATACATGTGTCATAATAATAATAGAAGTTTTAATTCAAGGATCACATGAAAATGATTTAGCCTGGCAGCTGTTACATTTGTGTCAAAATTGAATATGTAATACTTGAAAATACACATAGCATTCTTCAAAAATAGTTTGTACATTATACACTTGACCCTTTAACAACATGGGGGCTGGGGTGCTGATTCTTCTTCCCACCCCTCAGTTAAAAATTCACATATAACTTTTGACTCCCCAAAAATTTCACTACTAATAAACTACTGTTGACCGGAAGCTTTAAGGATAGATAACATAAACAGTCAATTAACACATATATTGTATGCTACCTATATTATATACTGTATTCTTAAAATAATCTAGAGAAAAGAAAGTGTTATTAAGAAGATCATATGGGGGAGTGGGGCGCCTGGGTGGCTCAGTCGGTTAAGCGTCTGGCCCTTAATTTCAGCTCAGGTCTTGATCTCACGGTCATGAGTTCGGGCCCCACATTGGGGTCCATGCTGGGCGTGGAGCCTACTTAAAAATAAATACATACAGGGGTGCCTGGGTGGTTCAGTTGGTTAAGCGACTGCCTTCGGCTCAGGTCATGATCCTCGAGTCCCAGGATCGAGTCCCACATCCGGCTCCCTGCTCAGCAGGGAGTCTGCTTCTCCCTCTGACCCTCTTCCCTCTCGTGCTCTCTATCTCTCATTCTCTCTCTCTCAAATAAATAAATAAAATCTTAAAAAATAAATACATACATTCATACATACATACTAAAATAAATTTTAAAAATAAAATCAATTAAAAAATAAAATCATAAGGAAAAGAAAATACATTTAGAGAACTGTACTGCATTTATTGAAAAAAATCCATGTATAAGTGGACTGGTGCAGTTCAAACCCATGCTGTTCGAGGGTCAACTGTATTTGAAAATAATCAAATTGCATGGAAGGACTTCTCTGTCAGATGTTGAGACATATTATGAAGTTACAATTATTAAGATAGTGTGGTCCTGGCAGAAGGATTGATGAATAGGCCAAATGAGATTCCAGAAACACATGCAGACAAGAAAATGTATTTGAGAAGGCTGAAGGTGGCACTGCACAGGAGTGGGGCAAGAACGGCCATGTGAATAAATTAAACCTACTGTACAATAGTGTATTCTCATGATGGTCAGTTTTATGCATCAGCCTAGCTCGGCGATAGTCCCATTATTCAATCAAATAGTAATCTAGGTGTCGCTGCGAAGGCATTTTGTAGATGTGATTAAGATCTACAACCAGTTAGCTTTAAGTAAAGGAAATTATCCTGGCTGGTGTGTGTGTGTGTTGGGGCGGGGATGGGGCAACTGACTGAATCATTTGAAAGACCTGGAGACCAAAACAGAAGTTTCTTTGAACAAATTCCACCCGTGGACTATCCCTTCAGCTCCTGCCTGAGAGTTCCAGCCAGCCTTCCTTGTGACCTGCTCTGTAGATTCCAGATCTGCCTAGCCAGCAGGAAAACCTTGGTCCAGAAAAATGTTAATTTCCAGCAAGAGGGGAATGGTTAAGTAAACTACAGGACCTCCCTGATTTAGGATTATGTAGCTATCAAAAGTGTATTTACAAAGTGCTTAACAAAATAGCAATGCTTATGCTGTCATTTGAAATAACAAACGATGATCACACTATGTTTTTAAGAAGTGTGTATGATTTAAATAAAGTTCAAAAATAGGCAAAACTAATCTATGCTGTTACCTTTGGGGAGCAGTAGTAATTGGAAGGAGCAAGGGGGTGGGAGTTGGTTTCTGGGATGTTGATAATGTTCTATTTCTTATTTCTGGGGGCTGGTAACATGGGTGTGTTCCGTTTGTAAAATTCATTGAGTTGATTTGTGTGCATATATATGTTATGTAAAGTACATGTTATACTTAGAACATTGGGAAAAAACAAATTATGGACAGCAGAAATATAACTGATGATTGTCATGACTTGGTCAGGCCACAGATAATATTTTTGTTTCTTCTTTTTCCTACTCTGTTTTTCTAAAATACACATGTATTACTTTATAATGGGCAACATATAAAGAATTGATCTTGGTTAACTATCAGAGTGACCGGCATGCACAATAATTCTTTGGACTTGAAAGGAGGATAGGCTGCCCTGAGCTGGAAGACTATAGGATTAGAAGGAGGCTCTTCGGCTCTGGTAAGAAGAAAACAAGGGGGGTGTGTGGGACAGGGGAGGAAAAGGGGGAATAACATGAGCCCACCTCTGGAGGCAGGGATATAATGGACAGTTATTGCTCTGGTGGCTGAGCATCCACTCTCCCTTCTTCTAGTAACATCCCCTCAATGTTCCCTGGGAGAAAAGACCCCTCTACTATTCTTAGTGCATATGCTGATCTTGCCCCTGGGCTCTGAGAAGGCAGATTCTTAGTCAGCATATTCCATCCCAGTAGACTGGAGATGGGCATGTGACCCAAGCCCATCCGGGATAAAATTCTGGGGTTTTGCTGACAATCTGGGGACAGAGAGACTCTCTGAGGTACTTTAGTGGATGTAATGTCTGCCTGGAGTTACTGACGGCCATGTTGGTACAGTGAGGACAAAGGCTGCCTGAAAACAAAACAATAAAAACTGAGGTGGGGCGCTTCGGTGGTTCAGTCAGTTAAGCGCCCGACTCTTGATCATCTCAGGTCACGCTCTCAGGGTCATGAGATGGAGCCCCGCCTCGGGCTCCACACTCAGCAGGGAGTGTGCTTGAAATTCTCTCTCCCTCTGCTCCTCTTCCCCCTTTGCATGTGTGCTCTCACTTACCCACTTTCCTCTCTCTGTCTCTGTTTCTCTCTCTCTCTCAAAAAAAAAAAAGCTGAGGTAAGAGATGGAGGGGCAGATCTCTGGCGACATCACTGAGCACCTGGATGCAACCATTTCTGAATGCAGTTGCATCTCCTGGTGTTTTCACTTATGTGGGCCAATAAAATCATCTTTTATTTAACCTTTTCTGAGTTGAGTTTCTAGCACTAGCAGCTAGAAGATTCTCACTCAGTCGCATACCAAAAACAGGATGGTACCACAGAAAGCCCTCTGGGGAGGAGTATTTTATCAGGACTTTGTTTACAATTGCCAGCTTATAATAAAAAAGCATATCAGCATTTAGTTGGTTTAATTTTTGTATAAATTTTTTATAGACCATGTATGTCCCTACTGGGGCTCTACATCACCCAGCTCCCACCGTCCCCTCCCACTTCACGCCTCTCCCCAGCTCTGTTTCAGTCTGCACATGGCGATGAAGAGCATCCATAGATTTTGAACTGCATATGATCTCAAAGAGACTTAACTCAGTCAATCCATCTATCAGTCAGGAAGTGTCCTTGAAGAAGAGAATAAATGTGGCCAAGGTCTGACCTGCACTGGCCCAGAGAGGCAAGAACAATGAGAAGCAACGTACCTGGGTAAGCACAAAACAGATGACCGTCCTGAAATAAAAACCTTCAGTGGGCCTGGGGCATTTCTGTTACCATGTCCTCTAATGTATCCTGGTTGTGCGTATGGGTAGGGGATTTTTTTCAGTCTATTGTTTTCATATTTAAGGATTCAGCCACATCATTCAGTTCAAAGGACTGATCTATTTTTACCCACACAGAGATAGTGGCATGTGGACCGGGTCCTTGTCTCAAACACAGCTTTACAGCTGGGTGGGAAAAGGAGAAAACTCACCGAATGCTTGGTGCCTCTTCACATTGGCCACACCAACTTAAGATCAGGCATTCCCAGAGGGCTTTTGTGGTTAAAAGCTGGTGGGACTGTTCCTAAGATGGTGTGCAGATGTTTCTGAATTAGGGGACCACCAGCAGCTATAGTTTCACATATGTTGATGAGGAGTAAGATTTAGACCCTCAACTCACCCCTCCTTGATCACAAAGTTAGACGACTGTGTTGGAAACAATAATATCCCCATCACATTTGCTGTCCCCCCAAAGCATCTTCCCCCTTAGTCACTCTTACCCTCGATGAGCTGCAAACCAAACAGGCTATTCTCTCTTTCGGCCCACTCCCTTCATTTCCTCTCGCTGGGCAACGAACTGCTGAGACAAGTTATCTTGGATGATAAGGAGTGGAGAGGGAGGGAAGAAAGCACAGTTACTGGGATCTATTTTCTGTTGGGGTATTTGGACCCAGCAAAGGTCAGCATCTGAAAGCTCTGGGCTCACATCCCTGCTCCATCAGTTACAGGCTTTGTGAGCTTGGACAAATAGCTCTGTGCCTCAGCCTTCTCATCTGTAAAATGGACCTCATAACCCCATGTGGTGCTCAAGTGCGGTGGAGACTGGTTCTCTTTTGTGTCTGTGAACTGCAGTTATCGCAAGGTCAGGTTACTGTTTGCAGAGTTCCTGTTCCACACCTCCACCCTCACACAGTCCAGCAACCAAGGCTTGAGGGGCACTCGCCGGATCACTGACCTGGTCAGCGGTAATGTTTGGACTCAACTCCAGACATCCTGAGTCCCAGACCGGTACTAATGTCTTTAATGGCTCAGAGCTACATTCAAATTTACCAGAAAGACATAAATGAAGTAATTACGCCTGGCACAAAACAGAGCCTGGGGGAAGTCAGGCTGAAGAAGGCAGGGAACAGCTCCCCCCAGCCGCTCCTGCCGAGGCTGGGGAGGAGGCCCACAGGCCTCGCCACTGCAGGTGGGCGTGTTGGCAGGGCCTGAACAGTAGGCAGTGCTTCTGCAGGCTGTTACCCCCAACCCCACACAAACCTGGTTGCTGTCTTTTTTTAACAAGAAGCAAAGTCGTCTAACTCCCTTCCCAGATAGGAGGCAGGAGAGCCAAACCCTGCAGCAAACAATCCCTTATACATCTTGGAAGAGTCTTCCAAAGTCCTCCTTGGCCAGTAGATGCCCTGTATTAGGCTTCTGCAGTGGGAAGCTGTCTTCAGAGGGAATTTTCTCCTTCATGCTCTGAGTCTGGAATGGCCAGTTGAGAAGAACTGCTTCAGTCGTGCTTCGCTGGTCCTGACAGAATGATGGGGACGAGGCCCTTCAGCAGCTCTGTTCTTCAGAGGTGGAGCCTTTTCTGGACCACAGCTGGAATGTTAGCTCTTCCTTGGAGAAGTCTCTGACCCCCACAGCGTCCTGGCACCACAAAGGTCTCCTTCGTACAGCCCTGAAATCTTTCGTGTCTGTTCATTTAATTTCCGTATTTGTGCCCATTTCACTAATGCAATCAGGTGTTCATGGCTGCCTTGTCTTCAGGGCCGCGAGACTTACGAGAGCAGGGGGAGGGTCTGCCTCAGTTCCAGCTGTCACCTCAGGCGGGCATGCCTGCTGTGTGTGAGTGGGGGGCAGGCACGAACACGCGGATGGGTGGTTGCAGCTTCTGAGGAACTTGGGTCAGTTTAGAGGATCTTCACTTCTTTGGGCTTCATTTTCCCCAGTGATAAAGAACGTGCTTCTGAGTTCCCTTACAACGCTGAACCCCCGTGCTTCCAGGAGGACGGGGCCAGCAGCAAGTTAATCTCCCCAAGACAGGCTCCCACATAGAAGCACAAGGGGAGGGCTTCCAAGTTTCCAACCGGCAGTTAGGTGACAAAGCTGGGCCGTGCTGTTGTCTGTGTGACCAACTTCGGATGCCCCCACACCCAGAATGGGGGATCCTGGCCAAAGTCCAGCTGGAGGTTGAGCATTCCGCAAGAGCTGAACAGATACTCCCCAGACAGGGTATCAGGGACAAACAATAATGTCAGTTGCATCCACACTGAGCCTGGTCTCCAGCAGAAGCTGCGACTTATGTTTGGGGCTCTGCCCTCCACCCTGCGGCACCTCCTCGGTCCCCCAGCCAGTGCTCCTCCCCACCCTGAGCTCAAGGCTCAGGCGGGTCCGGAGGGCCTGGACCCAGCCCCAGTCTGTGAGCTCAGAGGGAGGAGACAGTCTTATAGCAGATCAGAGAAGCGACTTTTGGTGGCACACACTAAGGGTATCATTTCAAATTGATGGTTCACAAGTACCAACTTTAGAAAGGTCCTCCTCCTTCCTTCTGTGGGCTCTTCCTAGTCCTGTATTTTAACCTGAAAGGGACCCATGGTGGCAATTAGCTAATCTGATAAGCCCATCTCCTCTGCCCTTTCTCCCAGCAAGCAAGAGCAGTTTACATGGATAATGAAATCAAGATGCACTTACCTATGAACAAGCAATTCCATGCTTAAGAATCTCGATTATAGCTACACTTGCACTTCAAGTGTGAAATGGTATGTTCAAGGACAGTTGGTGAAAGTTTGGTATAATAGCAAAAGATTGAAAGGAGCTTAAATGTCCGTCACGAAGAGACAAGTTAAATAAATAACCCATGTGACGCAGACTGAGACAGGCAGGTCTCTTTGTACTGATATAGAAAAATCCCCAGGAATATTCACATTAAGAAAGCAAGATGCAGATGAGTGTTTAGAGTGTGCTACCATTTGTTTAAAAATTAGCACGTACTTAAATGTCTGTGTTACACGGGTTGAATCGTGTCGTCCCCAAGCTCATGTGAAGTCCTAACCTCCAATACTTCTGAATATGACCTTACTTGGAGATAAGATCTTTATAGAGCTAATCAAGACCAAATAAGGTCATTAGGTTGAGCCCTAATTAAATATGACTGGTGTCCTTAAAACAAGGGGTATTGCGGACACAGACATGCACACAGGGAGAACGTCATGTGAACGTGAAGGCAGAGATAGGCGTGATGCTTCTATAAGCCAAGGAATGCCCAAGATTGCCAGCATGCCACCAGAAGCCGGGAGGGAGGCATGGTACATACTCTCTCTCTCAGCCTTCAAAAGAAACCTACTCTGGTGACCCCCTGATCTCAGATTCCTAGACTTTGGCAGCCCTAGTGGCTAATACAGTGTGTGTGTGTGTGTGTGTGTGCACGTTTTCTTTCCCACTTCCGCCACACCCCCAAAATAAATATATATACAGGCAAGTCAAAGTTGCCTTCTAGAGATGACACCAGAAAACATTCACGTCTTCCTGATCTAACTTTAGGATATCAGTACGCTTCACCCTCCAGTGCCAAATCTGATGGATTGTGCAGGGCTGTTGGTGGGAGTGCTGTCTTGGATGAGGATGCCGAGGCCTCTCCTGGGCTCAGTGGAGAAGAGCTCCTCAGTCACTGGGAATGTCCACAAGGTGCAGGGAGGGAATTGAGGGGCAGGGGCTACAAGCGTCTGCCATCCCTGACCAATAATGGTTGGGATTTCAGCTTGCTGTGGGGGTGCAGGGGGGAGAATGCAACTAATACTCACCTTCATGTAATAGGGAGCCCTGTTACGACGGAGCTTAGTTCTAGTGTAGGGTCAGACAGGTGGCTCCAGAACACATGATATGATGACTCAGCTCATGCCTGAATCTGGGCCAACTGTGTGCCAAGAAATCCTTTTTCCTTTCTGAAGTAAATGGGCAGATGGATAGTCACTGTGTGAGTCACGAAGCCTGAGGCCCCAAATGGCTGTGCAGATGGAGAAAAATGAGATCCCGTGCAGGAGGCTCCCATCTCCTCCAACTGTGGGGTCTGAGCCCTGCGTGCGCCGCACCTGCCAGAAAGCACAGTCTTCCAGCGGCCGTCTAAGCCCCCGGGGCAGAGGGGCAGGGCTCTCGGCCCGACTGTGGGCACTGCCAGGATTTTGGCCACCTGCCAAAGTAGAAATGATCAGAAACTTGGAACAAACCTCGACTTGGAAGAAATCAGAATGAAGGCTGTTGAGTTAGTGCCAGGGTCAGCCCAACCCTGCTTCTAAATATCATAGGAAAACATGACCATGTGTGGAAATGGATACCTCAGGTGTCAGCGTTTTATACTGCTTACAGGGTTTTTCTACTCAGTGGATACTCTCTCTGAAGGGTAATAGCTAAAGCCTTTTAAATGAGATCAGCTCTTTCTCTGATCCCATAGGAAAGTATATTTCCCCAGCCAGCAAATCCAGAATACAACTTACAACTTTGTGTGTGTGTGTGTGTGTGTGGTAGAGAGACATCCCAACATCCTCTCAGAGATCTACTGAGAAGGCAGGGGACCAGGAAAACAGGTGAAAAAAGAATACAAGTTCAACTGAAAGAAGAAGTTTGAGATAAAGGTGAATTTGGAATCTGGAACTCCCCCTTTCATAGAATCACCATTCAAGTACTTAGGCAAATTGTGAAGGTCCAGCCAAGGGCAATGCTTCTCACGCACAGTGGGTCTCTGCGGGATGACAGGTGCTTTATATCCATCCTTTCCTACAACAGCCAAGTTCAGCGCTGGGAGGACAGAGCACCCGGACAGAATCCTTGATCTTGAAAAGCATGCAGTGCCACACAGAAACAGCCATGAGACAGACTCGTAAGTTATAATAATGAAGGCACAGAAAACATGCTCAGGGAGGCTGGAAGAGGGAAGTTGGAATCTTCCAGGGTGTAAAGGGGGACAGAGGAGAGTACGCACGGAGGACCTAGAGGGCGCAGGGCTCAGGGCAAGATGAAGCTGGAGGGCTAGGTGGGGCCTTGCCTAGTAACTCAGGTCCACACTCCAGCCTTGAGTCATTGGGAAGCCAACACATGCTTCATCATGGTGGGAGAGGAATCCTGTTTCTTGCCTCAGAGGTAACCTTGCCCTTAATGTGGAAAGTGAAGCAGGGTGGGGGAGCTGGGGAAGGGAGACTAGCCAGGAGCCTGCCGAGATAGTGCCGGGGAGAGTCACAAAGCCCCAAGCCCCGTGTGTCAGCATGTGAGGGCCCGGGAAGGAATGGGATCTGAGCCACATGGGCTTTGGAATGGATAGGACCTCCCACAGGTAGGGTCCCAAGGAGGAAGGCTTGGAGGTTTCTGAGTTGGCTTGTGCCCGCCCCCAAACAGAGGGCGTGGCAGAAAGAGGGAGTGAGGTCTCATTTAGGACAGGCTGAGTCTGAGGTGCCTGTGGGTCATCGGACTGGAGATGTCCAACCGGCAGGCAGAACAGAGATACGGGTGTGGAGCTTGGGAGAGAGAATGCTAATGGAGTATCTTTCCGATGACACATTCCTGTTAAACATCCATTCTTCTGGTTTGCCTAAGGCCACCGCGGATGGGTGGGTTGGGAGGTGCCATTCTGACAACCTGGGTGTGGTCTCACTGTCCCGAGAGCAGGACAGATTTCTTTCCCACCCCTCTGCGTGGGGGTCAGGATGTGCACAGGCCCGTGCGCCGGATAGACGGTGAGGTGCACACACGTTTCACACCTCTAGGGCCTAGCACTGCAGTTCCCTGTGCAAGCACATGTTTTCCCAGTGAGCTGCTCACGCAGGATGAATTCCTGCAGCATCACAGAAGTCTCAAGGGCCCCAGTTCGGCTAGCAAACTGGAAGCTTGAGGTGGGAGAGGAAGGGGAGGAGTCGCCTCCTCCCCTTTCCTAGGGCCTAGAAGGTTCCCATGAGGAACTAGTGGAGCAGTTCCTGCCAGAGAAGTTCCAGCACACCTTAATAGAACCGTTCTGATTCTAGATCATTTCATAATAACATCAGGACAGCAATATTTTACACCTAAAGGTGCTTTCGTTTGCTCAGGTATAAAACCTCGGCCATTTGCACTACCTTATTTGCTGAATGCCATCCCTACGAGTTTGGTTCTGTATTATAGTGACAATCCCCATTTTATGGATGAGGAAAATTGGGGGCAGAGAGGTTAATCGACCTGCCCCCAATCCGCCTATCTGGTGGGTGATGTATCCGGGCTTTGGAAGCCATCTGTCTGACTCCCGAGGCTGCTCTCCTAACCACAGAGCCACAGGCTCCCCAGCACATGCATATGACGGCTGTATTTTATGGCACTTTGTCCTGCTAAAAGCACTCTCTTATATTTATGTCTCCAAATTGACAGAGACTGGGCCAAGACTGAACCTTTAACCTGAAATGGCTTTCTACAGAGTTCTCTGGGGCTGGAAGGTGGACCCAATATCTGGAACACTGCTGTCCCTTCCAGGGCTTTGAGCCTCAGACATGGTGTCAGAGTGAACCCCACGGGCTCCCTTCCACCTCATGCAGGACGCACTTCATGAAGGCTGCATTTCCTGTAACCAACCCATTGACCCCCGATCCTTGGACCACAGCCGCCCAGAGGAACTGAAACAAAGTGAATCACAGAAGGCGGGTGGAGAGTTAAATTTTGTACTGCAAGACCAAAAGGGGCCTTCTAGCAAATGTTCATGTTGCTTTGCTACAGATTTTTCTTTTGGCTTCTAAACTCTTCAAAATAGACTCAGAGTTCCATTAATAATGTAAACGGATATAAGGACAGTGAGAGCTATCAGTTATTTAGTATGTGCTGGATATCTTTTTTGAAAAATGTAATTTCAGGGGCGCCTGGGTGGCTCAGTCCATTAAGCGTCTGCCTTCATTCAGCTCAGGTCATGCTCTCAGAGTCCTGGGATCGAGCCCCACGTCAGGATCCCTGCTCGGCGGGGAGTCTGCTTCTCTCTCTCCTCCCCGCTTGTGCTCTTTCTCACTATCTCTGTCACTATCTGTCCCTCTCTTGCAAATAAATAAAATCTTTAAAAAAAATGTAATTTCAGACAGAGAATTTCTGGACACTCTGTACCCATTATCATTCTTTACCCTGATACCTCAAATGTTAGTATTTACCATGTTTGCTTTACGTGTCTCTATATCTATCCTTTACCATTTAAGATGCTGTAGATCTGATGCCCTCTATCCCTAAATACTTGCATATATTTCCTAAAAGTCTAGCCAAAAATTCTGCCTCTCAAAACCACACTGCAATTATATAAATCATTGTATTAACATTGATGCAATACACTTATTTAATCTATAAACCTTACTCGGATTTTGGCAATTGTCCTTATAATGTCCTTTCCAGCTAAAGAAAATCCACAGTTATATGTTGCATTGGACTTGTCATGTCTCTGGACATCTTGAACATTTCTTGAATCTATTTCATGACATTGGACATTTTTGAAATGAACAGCTCAGCTTATTCTGTAGAACACCCTCCAGTTTGGTTTGTCTTTCTCATGGCGAGATCCAGGTTATACACTTTTATTAGGAATTCCATGGAAAACATGATAAGTTCTTCTCAATGCCTCATAGAAGGGACAGGCTGTCAATTAAGTCCCAGTAAATGGTAGTATCTGTTGGGTTTCTCCACTGTGAAGTCACTATTTTGTCCTTTGTGATTACTAAATCTCCTGCGAGGAGATACTATGAGATTATGCAAATATGATTCTCGACTGACTCAAATATTACTATTATGATTGCCAAATGGTTATATTCTAATTCTGCCATTCCTTCTACAATTTAGTTGGCTTTCAACTATAAAGAAGAACTTTATTATATGGTTTATTTATTTCTATCAGCATGGACTCATGAATTCTTACTTAATTCAATTATTAGAATTCTTTACTATCCTTAGTTTTTTTGAGACTCAAAGTGTCCCAGATGTTTGCCAGGTACTTCATGTAAATTATTTCACTGAATTCTTAAAACAACTCTATGTCGTGGGGATTATGATAATCGCTATTATTCAAAGTAGCTGAAGCTCTAGGAGATTGATTTTTGCAACATTTAACTGACAGAATCTCCACGCTTTCTGTGTCAAATGCCTGATTATATATATATATATATATATATATATAATGTATATATATATATATTCCCCCTTGTTCCCCCTGATGTCTCTGCCATGTAGGAGTTATCCTCTCCTATTTTAAGAGAAAACAGGCTCAGAGAGGTTATTAAGTAACCTGTCACAGAAGCTGTGATGAGAATTCGAAGGCCTATTTGTAATATCCTGTTGGTTTTCGGCAGACCACGTTGCCTCTTTCTGCTGTTTTTCCTTCTGCAGGAGGGATACTTAAGCAGCAAGTCTTTTTGCCATTTATTCAAACCTATTCAGGACAGAGGAGGTAAAAGGAGAAACTGGCTTTCTTTTTTCTTTCCCTTCTCTTCCTCTTTTCCTTCCTCCCTCCCTCTCTCCTTTCTTTCCTTCTTTCCTCCCTCCCTTTCTCTTTTTCTTTCTTTCTTTCCTCTTTTTTCTCTTTTTCTTTCTTTCTTTTTCTTTCTCTTTCCCTCCTTCCCTTCCTTCTTTCCTTCCCTTCCTTCCTTTCTCTCTTTCTTTCTTAATAACCTGTATTTGTAACAGTTTTTGCTTCAGCTAAAAGCTACCCTGATTCTAAAGCACCAAAGCTGGGAAGTTGTGGAGGTTTAGATCTTGCCAGAATCCTTGGTGTTCTTGGAGTAGCTTTATGGCAATTAAATGACTGAAAATGTAACCTCTTAAAGGGAATGCATTCATTCTAGCATTGAAAGGAAAACTTTGGTGATATCTGTCATTATAGAGTCACCCTCTAATTTATCATATATGGATTTTCCCATTACTCTGCTTGTGTTAACCATGGTAGAGGTGCCCATTAGAAACGCAGAGTCTGGAGCCTCCTCCTAGACTCCTCAAATCAGAATCCCTTGGAGTTGACAAACTTCCCAGAGGTCCCTGATGCTCACTGAAGTGGGAATGGATGTGTGAAGGCCTCTGACCGAGCTTGGTTCCTGTGGGCTCACAATGCTGGCTTCAGACCAGCAATGTCAGCCTCAGGGCCACCTGACCTTTGCCCCACCTCTTGCCCTCAGCAGTCACCACAGGAAGTGGGATTTGCCAGTCACACTGCCCTCGGGGAGCAAGCCTTGGGCAGGCTCCTGTCTCCCTCCTGCAGGAAGTGAGCAGCAGAAGGAATGCATCATCCCCCAAGTATTCTGATGTATAGTATCTGTACATAGTTCCTGGCAGCCCTGAGCCAACTTCTGAGAAACGTCTTTGAGGGGGGTGGGGAACCAACCCCTTTACTAGCCTCTGGTTAAAACCAGTGCAAATAAACAAAAAACAGCTGTTGATTCACAAAGTACTGCCTGCAGTTAGGAAATGTTATTTTATCCCCAAACCAAGATCACTGTGAAGTTACGGACTTAACTCCAAATGGGGTATGCATAGCTTCTCTCTAGCCCTATGCCCGCCACCCCCACTCAGGCTGAAACTGGTCTAGGCTGCAGACAGAGCCAAGTACAGATGTCGCCGATCCTGTCAGCCCCAGGAGACCAAGTGGTGGAGCGCTGGGGAAGGTTTCACAATGGGCTTTTTAGGGGACGGGCTGATTTGTAGCCTTTGGTGATTTCCATGGTGTGAGGGCTCCCACCACGGCCGATTTCCAGCTACCGGCAGTTTAACAACCAACTCACAGGATTCCCGTGTATCTAACAATTGCTTTTCTGAGCTGGGATGAGCCGGCTCCATCAAGTGACAATCCTGAGCGTAAGATCTCATCAGCCTGAGTGGGTGCTTGGGCAGGGAGGGGCACGACACGGATGACAGAGAGGATGGATGAGGCAGGGCTGGATGGTCAGCCCAGACCTCTGAGGAGAGGAAATCCCTGTCCCCACAGCTGCTCCCTAGCATCTGAGAACAGCAACACGGCAGAGGGCTCGAGATTCTTCACAGACCTCACGGTGCACTCAGGTTTGTCTTGAATAGAAAACCACTGCAAGTAACACTGATGGAAAGAACATCCAGTGGGCAGAGGAGGTAGAAAAACAGCAGTTTCTTTTGGGCTCTCTCTGCAACATCAGTGCTTCATGCGTGTGTTTTATGAGCAATGGGTAATGTGAACGATAAGAAGAGCCTAAGTTTGCCTGTGGAATTAGTGGTCAGCCCAGCTCATGCCAGGTTCTAAACCCATCCTTCCTAACCTCAGCTAGAATGGGAGATGGGCAAGACATATACATACCACCCTCTCTCCTGGTGTGAAGAAATCTCACGACAGGTTTCCTAGTCCAAGAGCTCCAGAATGAGTACAAGCCCAAAGGCTACAAACTCCATATCACGACATGACATAGGGCCATTCATTTAGCTGACAGAACCTCTGGTTTTCCCCATTGCTGTCGGGACCCATCATGGTTCTAAGGAGGGCTCTTCTGGCTGCCAGGAGCAGAAACTACTCAAACTACTCTAAACACCATGATGCGTTAATTGTAAGGATGGCAGGATGGTTTCGGATTCTATAACAGGGCATAATGTCCATTGAGGCACTCCAGGAATCTAAAAAGCTATTCAAGGTTGAGGCAGCCTTTCTCTCTTTCTTGGTTCCATTTGGCCTTTTCTCTTTACACTTATCTTCTCCCTCTAAACACAGGCCTCCTTGTGTCTTTAAATGTGCACCCAGCACAACGTGGCCACAGGTCACAGCTCGACATCAGGATGTCTCATCTTGTACACTCATCAATAAGGGCAACTTCCCTTGGAAGTCAAATTCACAGGAGCAAATATCTGATTGGCCTACATCATGGGATTAAGCCACGCTACCCGAGTCACAGGACACTGCATTATGACCATCTTGGACTTAGGTATCTACCCATGTGTGTTTCTTATGGCCATGGCTGAAGAAGCAAGTGGGGAGAAACACATGACCCATTAAACACATGTCCTTCACAGGGGTGACGGGCAGAACCCCAGGACCAGAAGATGCCATCCAAGGAGGGGTAGGCCAAATGCAGTAATGGCTATGAAACCATGTAACAAACATCTAGATGATTTCTGAGGACAGTGAATTTTATAAAGTTCATTAGTAAGTGTCATTTCATTTAATGGAAACAGCCTTAGAGGGTATGCATTTTTAGACCCATTTTAAAGATGAGGAAACTGTTACTCAGAGAGGATAAGGATTACCTCAAGGTCCCACAGCTGGGAAACACCAGAACCAGACTTAATGTCAGGTCTTCTGACTCCAAGTCCAGTGCTCTTTCTTCTTGGCAAAGGATCCAACAATTAAGGGGGAGAGAGGACTGCACAGAAATCACTCTGAAGCTTTATCTAGAGCTCAAGACTTCAGCTGTAAGTGAACGAATGAAACCCAAACTGTTGTGAGCACAATGAGAATTTATTGGCTTATGTAACAGAAAAGCTCAGGTGCATCTGGACCCATGACATGGAGTGTTGCTCTTCTGTGTCGTTCTTGGCAGCATATTTGGGCTTCCCAGTTGGGAGTCAGGCTCCCCCTGTAAGGAGACAAGATGGCTGCCAGCAGTCTTCATGGCTTCAGATGTAGAAAGAGAGTCCCTTATCACAGCAGTCTAAGAAATCCAGCAATTGGTTCTTCTTGGACTTAGTAAGGTCCTGGCTCATTTCTCAATGAACCAATCATATGGGCAGGGTGGATTTGATGATGTTCCAGGCCCAGCCAGCGTCACAGTTTCACCACCACTGGATGCAGGAATGATGCCAAGTCCCCCAAACCCATGGGACCTGAAAGTAGGGGAGGGGCGGCTCCCCAGACAAAAAATGAGGTGCTGTTATCAGAGTAAGGAGTAACAGCTGCCCAACAGGCAAAATCAACAGCTATTTCTCTTGGGGTGGGAAAAGTAAAGAGCATCTGAGCCCAAGTTAACCTCAGGGGCACAAGGAAACAGTACCCTAGCACCTGGATGTGGACATAGTAGGTGATGAAGAGTTGGTGCCTCTGAGGCATGAAATGCATAAAGGAACATAAGAGAAAAGATGCTGGGGCCATACTGGGAAACACCCTTAATGCCGTGATGCCTTTTTTTTTTTTTTTCCAGGCCACGAGAGCTTCTGAAGGTTTTTTGATCAGGGGTGTGCCATGGTCAAAATCTGCAGGAGGAAAACAACCCTGAAAATTTTCAAGTGTTATCCAAAAGTGAAAACCTTATCTTTTGTGGGCCAGGAGTGGCCTCCTTGCCTGTGAAGGTTTTTCCTGTAAGATTTGTAATCACTTTATCTGGAAGTCCCTGAGACAAGAAAACTGTGACCACGTCATGGAGAAAGAGCAGCAGCAAGGTATCTGAGTCTGATTAGATACACCCACCCCCTTTCAGGGCCTCCAACTATGTAGTCCCACCCCAAACGAAGCTGAAGGTCTGAACTGAGCGACACTGGAGTTTCTCAGACTCACATTCATGGGATGGTTGAACAGGTCTGGGTGCGGCCCCCAGGGTGTGTGAACTGAGGAGTACTTTATGCCATCCAATTCCATATCATGATTAAGCATGATTTATTGCCATTTTTTAAACTGCAACTGACTTGGGGGTCCTTCATGAGAATCCCAGGATAAAATGTCTCAACACTAATGCACCACTGGGATGGGCCAAATCATCAAGTAACGACTTGAATCAGCTGGGGTTGGAAAAGTATTGTCAGAGGGCTCCAAATGACACAATTCCTCCCTGTTCTCATGAGGTCCAGTCATGGCTACTTCCGGTCCAGAAGAGAGAAAAAATGCTGGAATTTTAAAAAGAAACTACACTTGCTGAGTTCAGGCATCAAGGTGAACTCATTCCAGGATTGGTCCAATTAGGGCAGTGTTTGCCCATTTCATATTGCATTTGGTATTTCAGATCTTCTGCTTGTTCTCTGAAGTGACTTTCCTAAGAGGTACACTACTAAAATCTCAATATACATACTTAACATAAAGTATGAGGGCCCTTAAATAAAGACAAGTGGCAGACAGAATTCATATTAAGAAGTCATTTGAGGGTCAGGGGAATGGTACTTACTATGCTTCCCCGATATGAAGAATATCTGTGTGACCCTGCTGTGACCTGTATACCTTGCCCCAGGACAAAGTCCCGGCACTGTGGATTTAACTAGGCCCCGTGCCCATTCCTTAACCAACCAATCACTGTGGCTGGGTGGATCTGATGATCTCACAGGCCAGAACAGCACCACTGGTTCACCACTGGATCAAGGGTTGATGCCCGGCCACCCAAACCCATGGAACCTAAACCCACAGGCCCCAAATGAAAACTGAGGTGCCGTTGCCAGAAGGGGTACTGGACGCCAAAGAGCAAAAACAACAAATACTCCTTTGGGGCGAGGGAAGTAAAGGGCATTCAAGGGCTGGAGCTTCCACCTTCTCAACTGGAGACAGTGTGGGAGTTGAGGGTAAACTGTGGTATCAGTCTGCTGGGGTTCGGTGTCTGCTCTGTCACTTATTAGCTTAGTGACTCCGAACAAGTTACTCAGTCTAATACTTGGCTTCCTCATCTACAGAAGAGGGTAACAATAGGACCTATTTCACAGGGTTGATGTGAGGATTAATAAGATGATGCATGTGAAAGCAGTTAGTATAATGGAACTGCTCCACAAATGAGACTTACTTTGTCAGTCATCTTGACACGCAACAGCTCTACGCCCCTCACTGCAGGAGACCTGGGTGAGTCCCATTCTGCCTTAGAGGGAGTCCCACAAGTACTCACTGTTGTCTGCCTTGACTTCTCTTGCTGTCTCCTCTAGCTCTGATTTTTTTCAAATCTCACTAAGTTCAAGAGGGGATTAAAATGCCAAGATTCTCTATTTTTAAGCATTCGCAGATCACGCTGGAAACACTGGCTCTCCCATAAAAAGACACATGCTCATGGGATTTCCCTGGCAATCCCATAAGAGCCTGAAGGTCTGTCGTCGACAGCTGGATCAGGGTGGGGAGAGGGACTGTTTTCAAATTGTTAAATTCTAAAAAATGTGCGCATATTTCCAGCCAACAAAACATGGCTGGGTCTTCCGCAGGGGCTGCCTACTTGCAGTGTCCTTAAGGATGCTGGGACCAGCCAAAGATTGCAGCTGGAGTCCATGGGGCTGCCCAGACAACCGGGAGTGTCTGCAGAGAGCTACAGAAATGGGGAAACTATTCACCCAAAATGAGTGAGCACGGGGCTTCTAGGAGAAAAGAAAAGTTTTTAATCAAAACATATTCTGCTCTTATTCTGGCCAGTAGGGAACTAACGCTAAGTGTTTGCGGGATACTGCTTGCCAGAGCCCTTTTTGAAGGGCTCACTGCTGAAAAGGACATAATGAGGTTGTTGATGTCAGTTTTGAAGATGTTTAGGTGGGGGATGGAAGACCAAGTCAAAAGCAGAAGGAACAACTTCCTCGTGATTAAAAAATGCTTACAAATTTATATAAGATCATGTGTGTATACCTATAAAGAAATTTTTTAAAAATTAAGAGCATATGGGCTCTAGAAGCAGACAGACCTATCCTAAAATTTAAGTTTCACCACTTCCTAGCTCCCCGATCTTGTTTCCTCATCTATAAAATGGGGGTAATTATAGTACTTCATTCATGAGTTTTGAGGATTTGGTGAGTTAATGCATTTATAATAGTGTCTCCTGCCTAGTAAGATTGTAATCCACGTTAGCTGATATTGTTGGTCATCGGGGGAAAACAGAAGCCTAGAGGTCAACGTGGGGAGTAGGTAAAGGTGACCAGCGAAGCGTACAGTTTTCCAGGAAGCTCCGGTCTCCTCGTGTTCAATCACATCCAACTCACCTCCATCTCCCTCTCCCTTTCATGCCTCGGTCCTTGCTGTCCTAGAACCTGCGACACTTCTCCAATGGTCTAGGTGCCAAACTCCTCTCCACCTTTTGAGATCCCTCTCCAATGTCACTTCTGTGAAGACTGCCTCCCAAACAGAAAGGCCCTTCTTTCTCGGAGCCCGAGACTACCTGCTGCACAACACGCAGACATATCATACGGCACATGTGGCTTCTCATACACTTGCCTGTCATGGAGGTCAACTGTGAGTTCCCTAGGGACAGAGATCATGTCTTATAAGTCCCGGTCATAGGAGCTCCTGGTACATAGAGATGGTCAAGAAGTGTTTGCTGGATGGAAGCACAAAAATGGAGGGTGATTTCTCTGAAAAAATGAGGCTAGCTATTCTCCACTCTAAGGAAAAACAGAAAGGAAATGGACATAAGCTGCATCATGGGAAACTTCGGTTAGACACAAAGAATTCCCTTAGTGAGAGTGTTAGATGCCAGACCAAATTCCCACGGGACAGTGTGGAATTTCCTGGAAGGGTCTTCAAAAAAGAGTACTTCTTATTTTGGGGGTGATTCTGATGTGGCTTTGCTTGAAGGCAGGCCCTGAGCCTGGTATGAAGTTCATAAAACTACCCATAAGCAATTCAGATGACAGTGAAGGGTCTTTGGTTCTCGGTCAGCTGGTCAACCAGATGGCTTCTTGTACTGAGCACTAGGGAGTGGGATGGGAAAGAATGTGGCTGTGTGTGCCTGGTTGGAGGGTGGGAAGTCCCCCTCCAATGAGCCGAAATCCCAGGACGTGAACGAACGGAGGAGTTTGCCAGAGGTCACAAAGTCACCTTGTGTTCAAGAACCCAAGACTAAGGACACCCAATTTCTTTTTTCAACAAGAACTGTTGAATCCAACAGGAAGGAGGAACTACAGGGCAAAGCAGCGCTCTTACGCTTTCAGTCACTCGGTCAGCCCACCCAGCGGCTACTGGACACATGCTGGGCCAGGCCGTGGGCTGGGGGCTGCGCAGACATGGGTGAGCAAAACCTGGTCTCTGTCCTTATGGAGCTGTCAATTAAAAAGAAGATGACACCAAACATTTTATGATAGAAAAATGAATTGATAGATAGAAAGACATATGAAGGGGCAAAATGGTGTGAGAGGAGAAAAGGTAGGAAAAGAGGGGTGACCCTTTACTGTCATTACTTCATTGCATTTAACACAGGCGAGGTAAGCTGCTTCACCGAGAAGCGTTCAGAAAAGGCAGGAAAAGTTCATTTAAAAAACATCTTTCTGATAACTTATCAGAAAAACTGCAAAGAGGACATAGAACCATAGTGTCAGAACAAAAAATTTTAATTTAATGGTGGGCTCAAGACTTGGAGGGTAAGATGTGATTTTGGTACCTAAAGCCCCAAATGAATTCAAGTCTTGATTAATTTGCCGGTTGGCCTTGAGAAGGCTTATTAGCTACTTGGGTTTTAGCAAACAGAGGCTGGGGCCCGCCTCATGGGGTGAATTACAGGAGATGAGATGCACAGAGTGACCGGTGTTGCTGAGTGCAGTGCGCCGGGGTTTCTGATCATCTCAAATTAAAACCTTCCTGCTTTGGTCCCCATTGTCCGATGATGCCTGGGTGTGCAGGGTGCCACTGTGAAGGATGTGGCCCTGGTTGGAACGCCCCTCCCTGCAGACGATTATTTGCACCCTCCCATGCAGGAGCCTCACGCACCTACCACCAAGCACTTACTGCATTGGTTAGAGGCTCCCTTGGCTGCCATGCTGGCGGAACTCTGACAATTCTGCCTAACCCAGCCTAGTTAATTAGTTGCAGGTTAGTTTAGGTTATTAAAAGCAGGGCAAGCCAGTGACATTGACACATTTGGGTAGGAGAGATGTGTGGTATCTGAGCAGAGACTGGAAGAACTAAGAATGAATTAAAGCCCTGATTTAATTCCCGAGACAGCAAACATGTTTGGGGTCTAAGAAAATCCTTCATTTACCTAATTTCAAGTGTCAATCCAGCCCATTTCTAACCACAGTGCTCTTTTAACCAATCATGCAGCCAGAGCTAACAAGTGAAGAACACCAAACCAACCACAAGGCGTGATGCAATTTGAGCTCTGCTGAGTGGCTACTAAAATCAAAATGAAAATGAAATCTCTTCTATTAAAAAGACACAAAAGGTGAAGTGATTGCCAAATCTATTGGAAAGGCCAGGGACAAAGATAACACACAAATACATACCATAGATCTCGTGCTCCCACGATGGACAGCGGATACAGCTGTGTACCACTCAGAAGGTCTCCCCTAGGTGCCGGGTGACCTCGTGCAGGTAGGAGCCTTCAGATGTTTGGAAAATTTCCCAGGGCAGCATAATCTCGGTGATGGCACAAGAGCTGCAAGCCGGTGCCTTCTTAAGTGACAAATGAGCATAGTGTGAGTGGCTCATGTGTGACCCACACTCAAGGGGGCACCCCCTCAAAACCAGGCACCAAGGGAGCCCCACTCTCCCCTCGTCTGCCAGAGTCTCCCCCGGCTCTCTCCTTCTGAGCCCTCTGTGCTCACTACAGAAGCTGGGAGCCCCGGGCTGCAGCTCTGAATGCGTCTGGAAGGGACATGATGAGTGAGAAGATGCGGTAATAGGAGCTGGCCTGGGACATGTTACAAGTTCTAAACAAATGAGGTACAACCCTGTGGGACACACCCAGCTGTGTGGTGGGACTGTCTGTGTTGTGGCTCTTGGACTGTCCCACGTGCTGTTCGTGAACTTCCACAAAAGAGTGGATTTGAACGTCGAATTCAGGAAGAATGAACACAGTTATGTCTTCCAGGAGATAAAGTCAAACATTAAGTAGAATATGGCTTCGGGGGGCTTGGTTGACATGCTTCATGGCTCCTCAAGTTCACCAGCATTAGAGCTTTCCTAAAGGAAGGTCAGGCATCAGCAGGGCGGTTGTTAGTGCGCCCCAGGGGCCTGGGAGCCTGGCTTTATACTCTTATTGGAAGAAATATGAAAATGGGCATCCTGTCCAAACTTTATCAGAAACTCAAAGAAACAAACGTGCCACCAAATGGAAAAGTCATTTAATTCAAAAATCATACTTCCACTCGTTTTGTAAGGATTGTCACATAAACCAAGCAAATGAAACAAAGCCAAGTTTCAGAGGCCACTCAACAGAAACTGGATTTTCCTTATAGATACGCTTAGTGACGCAAAAGCACATTTTAAAAAACAGCCTCATCATGGCAAGACTATTTTACTAAGAATGGGGAAAAAAGTTCTATTCTAGTCACAAATTACTTTTTAATTACAGAGTTGGATTCTACACACCAGTCAATATTCAATACTGAAGTTTAAAACAGTGCATAATTTATGGTTTAAAAAAATTAAAGTGCCATTTTTAAGTACTTTATTGATAATATATCACATAGCACTTTACAGTATACTCAAAGGTAGCCTAAATTAGGAGATAAACATGCAAATATTTTCTTCTCCAAAATATGGACAAAATGTCTTTTAGAGTGCTTGTGACCACCAGCCTAGTATTAGCTACTAAAGGTTTATGAGTTTGATCTGTTTTCCAACACGACTTTTAATATGTTAATAAGGAATACAGCTGTAGTAACCATTTGATAAATACAAAGTTTTAAAATGGCACTTAATTTACAACTTTGATCATTTTGCCAATCAACAGCCTCTCGTTTCTCTTATTCTCAAATTCTGAATCTTAAAGGCTGCAAAGGCTCAGCAACTGCCAGCTTCTGTGGGTCTCTACATGAGCACCTGTGTCTTTACAGATGCAGATGTGTGCTTTACATACACATGCACAAACACACACTAACACACAGACACTTCAGAATCTTCAGATGAACCTCTTTCCACAGGTACCAGGGTGATCCTGGCACCTGGACACCCAAGGTAGTTGCTTGTAGGTGTCTGTTGGGACAGCTTTGTAGAAATGGTGCGTGTAGAATGTCTTGACCTCTCCAGGACCACTCCAGGGAAACTGGACATTTTGATTATCAATACTCTGGTTCTGATTACACTCAAAAGAATCTTCATGTAATATTAACTGCTATTCTTATATGGGTCTAGGACTGTGCCAAGCCTTTGCTCGCTATAGCATTCCAAATCTTGAAAGACATTTCCACCTTGTAGAGTCCTGTAAAGGCTTTTGTAAAAATATCAGTTGTGAACTTTTTCTGTGGCCGATTTTTCCCTGTTAAGAACTGTATTTAACCCTCTTAGGAAAAACATCCCAAGTTCTTCAAGGTGGTTCACATTTCTCTTTCTCTCTGCACCTCACGCTACTTGACATCCAAACCTTTTCACCCCAGAATACAACGCTTCCATCAGAAGACCACATTCTGGTGGCTCTGAATGACATCTGGATTCTCTGTATGGTCTCTCCCTCTGCTTTGGGAAGTTCTTTAGTTAGACAAGTACTGTAGGCGGCGCAAGGAAAAAAGCTAATTATTACTTGTTGGAGTCTTGTCTCAGGCATGCTGCAGGATTGTGCAAGGTTCACTGCTCTGCTGTTGTCATTTTGATGGTACAATTACAGAGAAGTGGTTCAGCACCCAGCCGATCAGCGAGGCTGCCAAACACATTTGAACACGAGATAAATTTTTTAAACACCAGCTAAGGGTGTGTGAGAGGACACCCAGTTGACTTAAAAGACATGTGGGGCAGGGTTGTCTAGGTAATTGATTACTGTCAGGTTTGCCAGAGATGACAGATAACTCTGGAGATAGAATACCTAGGACATTCCTTTTAAAGTCAGGTAGCTATTTGATTTCTTCAAGGCTGGCTACCTACTGTGGTAATTTGGTGGCTCATAAAACATTCTGTACTAGGGCAACTGTGAGTGCCATGGTGGCCACTGTTGTACCTGGGACTCCTGTGTCTATAAAACTATTGGTCCAGACTTGCTTTTGGAAGCAGAAGCCAGAGGATGAGAAGTGCCAATAAAGAGTCATGAATAGGGGATCAAAGTACCTTTAGCTGATTACTTCTGTCTCCCCACCCTTCAACCATGGATGCTTTTGTAGTCTCTGTAGTCAAGACAGAACTTCTGGGGTGACTGGGCTTGCTGTTGTCAGGAGACACTGTTCGTAGAAGGACTTCCCTGTGAGCTACAGGCACGGCACACACAACCGTGGAGTCCTGGGAATGCCTGAAATGGTCTTGTCACTAGCATGGCTCTGTCCTGCTAATGTCAATCTGCCAATGCTTGATTGCTTAGCTTCTTTCTCTTTGCATCTCTGTCCAAAAAGCACTCAGCAAAAGGGGATGAACTAGAATTACGTTGAAAAAGACAGTTTGGTCTGACAGAGGTAAACACATATTGGCCGTAGAAATATTAAAACACTAAGCGAGAAACTGGCTCCAATTATAGGATACTAAGGAAGGCTGTGCTACACAGGGTCCATCCCTATACGTCAATTTTTGAAAATGGAAGAGAATATCATCAGTCCTGAGCAGGGGATTTCGGGGCAGGGATTTGAAACTAGTTATCCTTCACAGCATGGAATTCTGCAGCTGTGGAATTCTTCGAGTACCTAAAGGAAGAATGAGATGGATCATAATGCCCAAGTAAAGATCCAGGTTCTGTGTGCATGATCACAGGGCCTTAGAAAAGAAACACAAGGTTCCTGGAAAAGCTCAGGGATCTTGGTCCATAGTCCTCCATTCTGATACCTTGTTCACTCTCCTAATCTGCCCTAAAGTTCCCTATTCAAGCAGAATTAGGGGTGGGGGGCATAGATGGTAGAGAGGGTAAAACCGACTTCTAGTCGTCAAATTCCTTTCCTATTTGTTGGCTCATATTCTTAATGGTATCTCCAGTTCTGCAGCAAATGAGGAGGAGGAGAGCCTGGCTGGGGAAAGGAAGCAGGGCAGCCATCTGTCACAGGCCCAGCATGACCACAGGGAAGCTGGGAAGGGGTCTACCTACAAATTCACATTGGCGGCACTTCCATTTCCTTCCGGCTTCAAATCAGGGCCAACTGAAGAGGGAGGGACAGGCTTCCAAGTGGTCAAGCTGGGGCCAAGTGTCGACAGCTATGCTTCAGGGAGGAGCTCCCCAAATCAGGGCCTGGGCTTTCTGCTCCTCCACGTTAGCTCTAGTTAAGGGTCCAGTGAGGCAGGTGACAATTTAAAACATCAAATGTGTTAAAAAAAACAACAAAAACCCATTATGTGGAGTTCTTGCCATTTGGAAAGCACAGTGGCACAGAGTATGCTTGTCCCCTCAAGCTCCACTGAACAGGTTCCTGAGCTGTTCCAAGTCTACAGGGAGTAAGTGTAGCCAGTTGGTGTGCTCTCCTTCTTCTTGGGTTTTCAGTGAATAGCTTTCCTGAGTCCTATCTTGGTCTTATCCAGTCTTAGTTCTCGTTCCCTGAATTGGTAGTGGTAGTGTGTCGCTTGCTGTTGGTTGAGCTCTTCCATAATAGCTGTGTAATCCTTGAGCCGATGAACTGAATCACAATGACAAACTCCTTTAAATTTAAAATCATCTATAAAGCTGTAACAACAGCACAGCCTACGTCCTACGTCCCTCTTTGGAGTTTTTATTTTGGGGTTATAGGAAATTTGAGATGAACAAGAAGGGAAATATTTAGGGAAAGGGAAAACAGCAGCATATTGAGGACCCAAGATCCTAAGAAGCCAGTTTTTCCTACAACTTAGACACACACACAACATTTACAAAATAGCTCGGCCTCATGTGTACAACCTCAGAAGATGTGCAGAGGAGTGAGATATAAGGAACATGCGACGACCCCGTTGCCTTCTGTCCTGACCTATTGGGGTACCAAGAAATACACCTGAGAAGAAAAATGGAAAAAAAAAAATCTAACTCCTGGCCCCACCTATGTGAATCCTGAGCTTCATCTTACTACCAAGCAAGCATTCTTTTAAAAATTCATTGCCTGAAAATGCTTTCTCTCTCCAAATTCAAAGCCCAAGAAAAGCTCAAAAACACATGTGGATAAAGACGACCGAATACCTTCAGTGTGTCATGCCCACCAACGAGAGCCAGCAGAGAGTGGGTAGAAATGTGTCCTCCTTCCTCGAGGCCAGAGAGGGGATGACCTTGACTCTCTTCAACCTTGCCTCCTCTCTCTCCCTCTTACACACACCTATTCAACAATCAAAGCTTAAATGTGTGGAGCCACTAGCTTAAAGATTATCAAATATAAAACTTTGCCATATAATATTTCAAATCACTCTATTTACAAGTTTATCTTTTCAAAAAAAAAAAAAAGTAAAAGATACAGTAATTCAACACAATTCAAGTTTTTCTTTTCTTCTTTCAACTTCCCTAAAGAGGAATTCCAGAAGCGGGAAACACTCTGGGGCGATGCTGTCAACCCGAGGGGGCTCCTGGGGAGCTTGACAGTCCATCATCAGTTTGGAGTCTATCTGCCCAGAGTCACTCTTGCAAGGACATTCGAATGTGGAAGATACTGGGAACTCTGTTCCTTTGAAGGCCAAGTGAATGTGAAGTGTCCAGACCCAACTTCCCTATCCCTGGCAGTCTTCCACAAGACCCAGCCCCTTCTGGACCAGGAAATTCTCTTTCTCAGAAGGTACCCATTCCACCTTCCATGCCCCAACCTTTTGGTATTCTCCTGAATCAAATGGCTTACAATATTCGTCTTGTGCCTCAAAAGCCTGAGAAACAATTCCCTTTTTCTGAGTGGCAGTGAACATATACGTCCTTTAAAACTACAAGCCATAGGGTTAGCCAGGGAATCATCCTTGAAAGCTGCCAGGGCACCAGTGCTCAGGAGCCCAGGGCACTGCCAGTGGGGCTGGTCAGGGAGGGGCTAGAGGCAGTCAAGGGCAGGGGAAGGGACACGGAATGGGAGACCATGAGTGAACAAGTCAAAGGGGGGAGAGGATGTCGCCCATGAGGAGGCAGCATATTGCCCCCTAGAAAGCAAATGCTAGTTGCATGGAAGAACAGAAGTATTAAGCCTGTATGTAATTTAATCTCAAGAGGTTACTAGGGTTTGCTCCAAATATATCCTGATGCTGCTGAAATTCATCAGAAAGGGAAGAGTTCCCAGCCGCTATTCTGTCAGCCCCAAGCAGACCACTCTAATCCCTTGATCTTCTGCTTCAGGTTGTTGGAAAATCATTCAAAAAATGACCAAAAAGGAGGGAGAAAAAATATGTCATGCAAAAAGAGTGTTATTTTTTTGGTTTGGCTTCAGAGTAGGTTGGGTTGCCGTGGTTACGAGGTGATGGCAGCCCTGGGTGGCAGAGAAGTTCCTAGCTTGGGAGGGGGAACGTGGGGTGTGTGTGTTCCCTTGCACGAGAGGACTGAGCTGAATTCTGCTGATGCTTGGCCAAGGCTGCTTGGAGATGGCGAGAGATTGCATCTTATGTAAACAGTGCCGTAAACCATCTCCCTCCTGCATGCAAACAGACAGACCCAGCTGCCTGTAGCACTGTGGGTCTCAAGTATTTAGAGGTGGGGTAGAGAGTGTCTACTGTAAACAGAAGCAACGGGCCCAGCCTGGGCCTCAGAGCCAATGCCCAGCCCTGTTAGACTTAGCTACACTGCATGCTCTTGAGGACTACTGAAATCTTTCTTACTTCCTTTTTTGGAAGGTTGGGGGTTTGGATGACTGCTGAAACAAAATGAATGCTCCCTATTTAGGGCACTAAATGAGAGGAACAGCTTTGCAAGCCTTTCCCTCGGTTATCAAAATCAAATGGCCTCCACTGCTGATTTACTTCTGTTCCTTGCAGTATCACCACATGCCAGCTGACATGATCATGGGGATGGGTGACACCAGAGTTCACAGAAACATTCATGCTGGCAGGTGGTAACAGAGTCAATCACCCCGCATTTCTCAGCGGCAAAGAGCAATGGCCTACAACACTGGCATCAGCAGTTGTCATGGATACCATGGAAAGCTCAGCAGGTCTGCTGGGGCCCACGGTTAGAGGAACTCCACGTAGTTCTCAGGTATGAGGCCAGTCTTCCCGTTGAGAGTCCCCTCCAACCAGCCAGGCTCCTGAGATGGATGAACTGTATAGCAAGAGGGGAGAGAGTATGAGAAGAGAAGGTGTTACAGATAGGGCAGGTGGTGGATGTGTGTGCACACTCGTGTGAGAACAAATGAGTGCAATCGCTTGTTATATTACACATTTCTAGGACTTGCTTAAACCAGGGGTTCTTAATTTTTTGTGGGACATAAGCTTTTCAATAAAGGTTACTCTGAATGTTCTTTATAACACAAAAGGAAACAAAGACGTTCAAAGTTTTACATAGAATTTTAGGAGTTTCCCAGACTTTCTGAAGTTGCTGGTTTAAATCAGAAAGAGGTGACAGATTTCTACTTTTTAGGTTAGAAGTCAGTTATGGTGCTCCATCCATAAATTTATCTAACCATCCATCCATCTATCCATCCATCCATGGCACCCATCTACCTACCCAGGACTGCCTTTGTACCCAGTGGAGTGCCAGTGAAAAAATGCTAAGAACTAGTCTTTAAAGATATCTAGCATGCATTTTACTAACCTAATTATGCATTTTGCTTCCCTTTAAATCCTTACGCTCTGCTTCCAATCTCCCTGCAAACTCCCTCTGTGGTTTTTTGTTTTTGTTTTTGTTTTGTTTTGTTTTTACATTCTATAGCCTTTGAACAGCCCCCTCTGTTCCACCCATACCCTTAGTTTTCTCTGCTGTTCTCTAGAATTTTCCTCCCTCCTACATACAAGACTGAAAGATGTCTTCTTCCCTCTCTCTTGCAACTTTCAAAATCTCCATTTCCTTGGTTTTTCAATATCCAGAAAATATACACTCATTTCTGTGCTATCACAATACATCTTCATGGAAATTACAGTGATATTGTAAAGATTATATAAAATCCAGCTGAGTCTGCAAAGTTCAATAGCAGGAAGAAAGAGAGAAGGAATCATGGGACCTGGAAATGGGGGGGGGTGGTATTCATGCTTGTGAACTGGGAATATACAAATCACTCTTAATGGGAAAGGCAACGTATTTGCTCTTAACCTATTAGGAAAACTCCAATTTTCTGAGACTGTTTAGAAAGAATCAATTTCCCCTTATTCCCTTCCTAGTCTAATTAAGTGACTTCCTGAGCTTGTTTTAGAAAAGCATTTCCGCGCCCATTGCTACTATGTAACTCTAGTTTCGGTTTGTGGGGAAAGAAGCAAGAACAGAAACAAAAGGAAGCAATGGGTGAGTAGCAAAAGGACACACATCGAGGCTTAAAGAAGATCAATGTCAATGTAATCTTGAAAGCTTCAGGAAAAGACAAGATCAAACATCTATTAGGTGGCCTCCAAAATGCTTGCATAATTTTGTATCACTAGGCTTCATGAATAAACCAAAAATAGTAAGGGGACTTCGGATTCATGACGCCCACACAAGGAGGAGTCTGGAAGAGAAGTGCCACGGAAGAACACAACACAATTTAAAAGCACCCCGGCCTCTCCAGTGATGAAACTCTCTCAACCCACCCCTCAGATACTTGCACTCAAACACCACCGCCTTCTGACCATCCATCCAGCTGACGATGTTAAGATCACTTGAATTTTTTCTGCACCTATAAAGTGATTATAATAAAACTCTCACTCTGTCAGTGGGTTCTTGTGAAGTTCCAGGGGCCAATATGGAGAAGGCACTCAGCAGAGAGCCAGGACACAGTTGGGCTAGCCAATAGGGGACCCTGCATCATTTGACCAGTCACTTGGACTGGTCAACAAGGCTCTCTCCTGGTAAGGGCCTGGTCTCAATACCCACCCAAGCTTTGGGGAACCTCAAATGTTCAGAACCAAACCAAAACAAACAAACTCACTCCCCAAAATAAAAGGCCTAGAAAGAATAACCAACAAAACAAAATAAAAACAAAAAAGACCCCTCCCACTTTACAGCAGAGCTCCTAGTTGAATTGTTACTCCACCAGATACACGGAGTCCCTCACTTTCAGACATTCTCCCTTCCTGGGCAGCTGTTCAAACACAGTTCAGGTGCTGAGGTGGTAACGTCTACAGACATTAAAAATGGAATTTGCAGCGTAAGGGAAGAGCACAAGGGGATAAAGGAGGCCCTCCAATGGAAGAACAAGAGCTATGTCACAGGAGATGGCAGGGGACAATGCAGCCCTCAGGTTAGACTGCGGACTCACTGGGGTCTTTAAGCTGGGTTCATTAAGGCATGAGAGCAGACCACGTCATCCCAATCACCTGGATGCTTATTAAAACTGCAGAGTCCTGGACCCTGTGACATACCAGTTAAAACACAATCTCTAGGAGTGAGGCTGAGGGATCTTTTTGACTCATTCAAAGAAAGGTAAGGGTTATGACTCTTCTGTGCCCAAATGCCTCTGTAGCGAGGGTGGTAATAAGGCAACGCAAATTCTCATTCACTGATGGAGGAGGAAGGCAACATCAGATGTCCTCCCCGCTTCTGTTTCCTGTCCTCCCACTTTATGGCTCAGCTGAAGCCCTACTTCCTTCATAAATACTGGCATGGAATCCGGTCTACCTGTTCCCTCTTTTCTCCAAACTCCTGGAATGCTCATTCTGCACATTGTTCGTGGGTGCTATTAACACTGTCCAAATGTATTAAGCTTTGCTTCCCCCCTGCCCCCTTTAAGGACATTTTAGTCTGTACTGTCTCACCTAATGAGTCCCCTCTGCCTGGTGAATTATGACAGAAGCTAATACTTAGATAGGGACTGGGAAGCAGCCAATGGGCTGAGAGCTTTAGACATATATCAATTTATTTGATCCTGAAGATCCTAGCTTGTATTTTCCTATCTGTACTTTACAGATGAGAAAATTAAGGGCCCAGAAAGGTCAATTAATTCATGCCAATCACAATGGTAGAACTAGAATTTGAACCCAGCTTGTTTGACTCCAAAGACCAAGCCCTCTTCCAAACCATTACACCTATACTCAACCAGAAAATGATACATATGCACACTAAGAATTTACACATACATATGTATGTATATACCAAGTAGTGGGTTTTTTGCTAAGTGCTTTGCCTGCATTATCTCCTTTCATCTTCAGAATGACTCTGGAGTTGATTCTGCTATTAATCCTCATTTTACTGATGAGAAACTGAGGCTCAGAGGGGTTAAGCATCTTGCCCAATACTACATAGCTGACAGGTGATGGAGGTGGATCTGAACCCAGGGCATCTGACCAAAGAGTCTGTGGTCTAACCACTACTGCTTTTGCCTCGCCCAATGCTTTGAATGTCAACGATGCTCCTAAGTACTTGTTGAGCTGAACTGAGCCAATGTCCAACTTTCTGAATTGCACCAATGTCCAATGTGCTATATAAACACAGAGTGTTTCAGTGAGTTGCCTAGGCAGCTCTCCAGCCCAGCAAGCATCTAATATAAGCAGCTGATGACATGGATGTGCTTCCTGCCAACCACTTTCTCTCAGCTCCATCCATATATACTCCATACACCCCTGTATACACAGCTCATGCTCTCTCTTTTCCCTCTCTCACTGTGGACAAGGAGCAAGCATGTGACTAGGATCTCTAATGGTTGACTGTTCCAAAGGGAAGAAGTACTGGCTGGAAGAGGCACAGACCCTTGTGTAGCCGAATACATTTACTCATTTAACAAGCATTTATTAAGCACCTACCCTGTGTCAGACACTGTGCTAGGGGGCCATGTACACAGTAGAGAGCAAGCAGAAGGATTCTGCTCTCGGATCAGGGCAATATATTAATAAATAAGCACATAATTTTAGGTAGTGATGAGGGAAGAGAGAGAGACTGGGATAGGGATGAGGGTATGGGGAGGAGCTCAAAAAGCTAAAACCTAAAGGATCTAAAGGAGCTAGCCAGGCGGTGGATAATGGCAAGTGCAAAGGCCCTAAGGTGGTGAAAAGCTTGGTCTGATTTCACAATAGTGGTCTGCAAATTTTTCTCAAAGAGCCAGGTCATAAACGTGTGTCTCTATCAATTGTGCCATTGTAGCTGTACAGATAATATGCAGACAAAGAGGCATGGGTGGCTATGTTCCAATAAAACTTTATTTACAAAAACAGGCAGTGAGCTGGATTTGACAGGTCATACTTTGCTGACCCTAGCTGAGAACATAGGGAAGGCCCGTGAGGCTGCAGTGTATCGAGTGAGGGAGGGGCCGGGGGCAGAAGCTTGTTGGTGGAGGCACTCATCAGTAATTCTAGGAGGAACAGGAGGCCAGGAGTATGTGAAGCAGAATAACATGATGTGATTTCCAAACATTACTCTGGCTGCTGCTCAGGGAATATGTTGTGGGGACAAGAGTGGACATGACAACCATGTAGGCAGCTGGTGGAAACACCTGGGTGAGAGATGGAGGTGGCTTGGGTTTGTGTTTGGATCTGGCAGTAGAGACGGCTGGGGAGTCCAAAAGACTCCACTCCGAAGACCTCCCCCCATAACAGCACTGGTGGGAATGGCTCAGTGGCTCCCTGGGAGGATTTTCTTTATCTGCAAAGGAAAGCCGGGGCAGCCTTGTCTTGCACTCATGCCATACCCCATACCCTGGGAATGAATGGATCCAGCCCACCTCAAATCTTGATGGAAGTATCCCAAGAACCCAATTTTAGTGACTACCATGTGAATTTTCCAGGTATCACTAATCACATTGCCATAAAATGACTAATGTTCCTGGGAACACAAGTTATTTCTCTTTCCAGTTACTATCTGAGGTGCTCCTGGTGAAATGGGCTATTTCCTAGTAGACTGGCAAGGGCTGACAGTGGAGTTATTTCCAAGTATTGCACATCCATTCTCCCCTGCACAAACTCCAAAAGCTGACTGAGCAGCCACCCCAGATCCACAGCACAGGCCCCTGGAATCCAAAGGCTTGGAGAGATTAATCATTATGAAATAACAGAGTTTCCCCTCAAGGTTCCCCTCCTTCTTCTTCTTCCTTATTCATTCTTCCTGATCCTGAAAAAGACAACATACACAAACTCTCTAAGCCTGTCATTAAGAAATTTCTTCCTTTTGGTCTGATGATTTAATCTGACAGCTACAGAGAGCATCCAACTTAAACAGCTCTTACCTGATGTCTCCAGAAAGAAACTAGCAAGAGACAGAACAAGGAAAATGATCTCCCTGCCTAATGTGCTAACAGCTTTTTCTCCCCTAATGCCTGATTTCTCCAATGGAGGTGATGGGAGGGGGGAAATGGGGTATATGTAGCATTTTCTAAGAATCACCACAAAAAGTGTATTCATGGGGCACCTGGGTGGCTCAGTTGGTTCAGCATCTTTGACTTTTGGTTTCGGCTCAGGTCGTAATCTCAGGATCAAGCCTGGAGGTGGCTCCTCACTCAGTGGGGAGTCGGTTGGGGAATCTCTCTCTCTGCCTATGCCCCCCTCCCCTGCTCGTGCACGCTCTCTCTCTCTCTCTCTCTAAAATAAATAAATGAATCTTTAAAAAGTGGATTCACATTTTGTCAGACCCTTCTTTGATTGCAGTTCAGTCAACACTGAGAGGTGCTTTCTTTGGGGTTTCATTTTGCCTTTTGCTCTCCAGGGAATCTGAAAGGGCATTCCTGGTTAAAAACAAACTGGTGTCAATGAACTCTGCCATGACTCCCAGAAACCACAGGAAGGCGTGGATAAGGCCTCTGATTCATTTAACCAAACCTCTTTCCTGCTCTCCTTTATCATTATAGGCTTTATGATGATGACCAAGTTGTGTGGTGCATGCAGTCCCAGGACCTGCTAGGCAGAGCACCACTCAGGGAAGGAAAGGACTTGGCCATTAAAAAACCACCTAGGTTTCTTTTCCTTTCTCTTTGGTTAGCTACTTCAAAAAGGAGATTTAAAAGCGTGGGAAGACAACGTGAAGCAACCTCTCTGTAGAACAGTCTGGCAGCTCCTTCAACTGTTTAACTGAGTTACAGTGGGATTCAGTAGTCCCCCCCGCCCTCGCCCAGGCCTATCACCAAGAGACCTGGAAACGCAGGTCCTCACAAAAATCTGTACATGCATGTTTATAGCCGCATTGTTCCTCATAGCCAAAAAGTATAAATGATCAAAATGCCATCAGCTGACGAGTGGATAAATAAAATGTGGTATATCCACACATGGGAAGATTACCCAGCAATAAAAAGGAAAGAAGTCCTGATGCACGCTCCAACAGGGATGAACCTTGAAAATACTATGCTACGTGGAAGCAGCAAGTCACAAAGACCACATACTGTGTAATTCCATTTATATGAAATACCCAGGGCAGGCAAATTGATAATGACAGAGAGTAGACGCTGAATGGAGCAGGATTGGGGGTAAATGGAGATGGCTGCTAAGGGGTACAGGGTTTCTTTTAGGGGTGATGAAGATATTCTGGAATTAGATAGTAGTGATGGTTGCACAACTCTGAATATACTAAAAACCATGGAATTGTACATTTTAAATGGGTAAATTGTATGGTATGTGGGTATCTCAATAAAGTTGAGGGCTGCACTCAAAAAAAGGAGTCACAAGATACACACACATACACATACCTTTTCAGAGTTTAGACCAAGTTTGCCCCTAAGATCAGGGGTCCTTTGTGCAGTCACAGTGAATAGCTGATAGGAACATGACAGTCCCTTGCCCACAGGAGCAGTGAACTGGGGTTCAGAGGACAGACTTTAAATTCTGGATTCACCTGTAAATGTGGGAATGTCTCAAATCCTGCCCATCTCCAGGCAGAAGGCCTGCCCCTGCTGGCGGAGCAGGACACAGAAGGCCTGCATGCAGCCCACGCAGGTTTGTCTGCTGTGAACGCTGCATCATGTTATGGCTGCACTGGGACTCTACCGTATGGGCCTATTCGGGCAGGGCACACTTGTTAGCAACATGGCTCTGGACAGCCTTCCATGGACCCACGTCACCTCAGCTCTGGCAGGGCCTGAATGCTCCAGCTGCTGATAGGAGAGGCAGCTGGGCTGGCTGGCTATGCACTTGGATATGTAAAGCACCCAAATGAGAGTTAATGGAGCAAAGGTTTAAGGACAGTGCTTTTGGGGCTTCGAGAACCATACAAGAGGACATGCGCCCAGCAGGCCACATACAGTTATGGGCTCACCCCAGCCCCTGCGGGCTCAGAAGGTCTAAGCGTGACCTAGGAATCCCCCAGGTGCTCTGTGAACTATTCCCCATTCTGTCTCCCCATGCCTGATTATTACCTCTGCAATGCTGAATGCAGGGGCTGGGCACACAGGGGGCTGCCCCCTCACATGGGGATGCACTCAAGGCTGTCCCCAGGAGTCCATCTCTGCTCTGGCTTAGAGGCCGCTAAAGACAGCCAGGACTTAGAGGGTCAAGGTGCAGTGCCTACTGCCCAGCCAAGACCCAGGCCTGCTTTATAGGAGGGACAAATGTAAAAGGATCACCGTGAACTATCAGAACATCAGGCTCTAAGATGGGCATAATGATGGCAATCATCATCATGATAATAATAACACTGAATGCTTAATGTGTTGAGTACTATCTTAAATACATGATGTGCACCATTGCAATTCTCCCTCACAACACTCTTATCTTTATGTGAAGAGGACAGAACTGAGGCACAGAGAGGTTGTCACTGCTGGACACACAGAAGCAGGTAGTCGAGCCAGGACTTGTGCTTTGGTGGCCCGAATCTAGAGCTGAGGCACTCTAGTGCTAGGTGGGGGCCTTGGCTGCCCTGTATTTCTGGCTCTCAAGCAGGTGGCAGGAGGTGTAACCTAGGCCAAAGTGGGGCACTCAGCCCTGAAGGGGAGCGCTTGGGCAACATGCACTCAGCCCTGCTCAGGAACTCTGCCACCACCCCAACGGAGGTCAAGAAGGCAGCCCCAGAAAATTTCCACTTCCTGAAATCAGGCAGCAGCTTTGGATTTCTCCTTTGGGCAAAAAAGGGACCCTTTCACCCAAGGATCCGGAAAGATTAACCCCAAAGGAGAACTTCATCTGGCGAAAATCTCAGCTGTAACAGAAATTCTGGCTTTTTCCCAGAATCCTGATTTTTCTCTTAGGTAAATGGTAAGTTACGACAAATTATGCCATCAATACTCACTTTAAAAAATACTACCTTTTCCTTTTTTTAGGGAGGAAAAAAACCCAAAAAACAAAAAACAACAAGAAAAAGGTACATCAAGTAAGACTAGTTCCCAGTTCTACAGTGCAAGTGCCATGAATCCATTTTCACACAGGATACTTGAGCAGGACAGCTGGGAGTGTGCAGGGAGATGGCCCTGAGGGAGTCTACTAACAGTCAGGGGGAGGACAAGCACCACTGCAGGGAGGCTCACTGACCCTGAGCTTGCCCAGTTGCCCTGCTAGCCTGGAAATAAGCCTCACCTGCTATGGAGAGTGAATGCCACTGAACCCAAGAGGAAAAAGAGGCACAGAACGTGTGCTTCAGTCTCCACCCTGAGCTGACCACTTGCAGGATCCCTGTTCTCTGCTCTGCTGTCTCCTATCCTCTGTCCAGCCCCCAGACTCTCAAAGCCACTGCCAAGTGCTTGGCAGAGCCCCATCCAGGTACACAATCACTTTTCATGTCCAGTACTGCTCCATGAGGCTGAGTCTGTCCAAGTGAAGACTTCAGTACACTGTCCACTCTTGACAGAGCCTCCAGAAGTCTTGCTGCTACTCTCTTATTTTGGGCAAAGACCCCCACCCCCGCCCCCTCTCACTTCTTTTCAGTCTTATCCATTCAAGTGAGACTGTATTTTTTTCTCCCCGCAGGAACTTTGAAAACTGCAGTTCTTTATTTGCTCTCCCACCCCTCCCAAAGTTCTGCAAGGGAATGAGAAACTCACCATTGTCGAAGACCGTGCCTGCTGTGAACGAGAGTTCTGAGTCATGTTCAGCTTTGCAGGCATATAAGGCTTTTGCCTTCCGGAACGGTGTGCTGTGTGAAAATAGGAGTTTATTTAGCAGTATTTTTAAACCTTCTGAAAGCCCCAGATATTTAACCTCTCTTCTTCCCCTTCCCTGCAAGCCACCTAGTTGTCTCTTGCGGCAACAGCCTGACAAGGCAGTCAGATGGCAAAACGTGAGGTGGAAAAGTTGCAAAGGTCACCAGAGAAAAATGAGAATTATTCAGAGAAAAGCCACACTTCTTGTGGGGTCACCTTGTGCCATGTGAAACTCTGCCTAGGAGTTACGACACCTGAACAGTGGGAGAGCAGGCTGGGACCCATTTTTGGAGCAGGAGTAGTTTGGGAAATGGGAGGTGGGGGCAGGAAAGAGCTTCCTAGTTGCTCTGGGGAGCACTCCCAACAGACCTTGTTGAAAACTGGCAATGCTCAGTGAGTCAAAAAGGAGAAATTCTAACAAAGCCATGTTTCAGCTCTAGGCCACGGACTGACATTCGCTCTTCCAGATGTTACTTATTTCTCATTGGGCTGGTGGAGCAGGATTCCAGGGCTGGAACTCCCCGACCCCCAGGGTAGGGCAGGGAACAGACAAGTTGTGTGTGTGAGCACTTATGTGAATGTGTGTGGGGAGCGTGGGGAGGAAGAAGGGAGAGGGAACGTGATGTATATATGTTCAACAAAATCATTTTTGAAAAGCTCTCAAACTGACTCTAGTGTGCAACCAGGGCTAAGAACCACCGTTCTAGAGCAGGGGTTGGCAAACTCTTGCTATAAATGGCCTAGCAGTGGATATTCTAGGCTTTGTAGGCTATATGGTCTCTGTTGCAATTACTCAGCTCTGCCTTGTGGCATAAAAGCAGCCACAGACAACATGTAAATGATTTTGTATGGCTGTGTTCTATCAAAACTTTACTTAGAAAAAACAGGTGGTAGGCTGGACTTGACCCAAGGGTCACAGATTGCTAAGCCATGTTCTAAAGAGTAAATAGTAAGAACTGGTAAATCCTATTGCTTTCTATCAACTTTTGCTTTGATATCCAAATAGTTCCAAATGATCTATGGACTTCTCAAGGGTCATAAGACAAATAACATTTAACAGTCAAAAGTTGGCTCTTTATTTACTAAGAGTAATCTCTTCTACTTCTGAGCCCTCTGAAGAAGCACATTTAGGGGCTCCAGGGCAGAATAACAAAAGAGCCAGAAGGCCCTCTGGGTTAAACAATTATTCCAGGGATATATTATTTACTTTAGCTTCATTTGACAAACAGAAAGCCTCCAGGAGCCAGTGATACTAAACGCCCTGTGGCACACTGATTTCTAGTGGCCAAATGAGATTTAGCTGAGGAAAGGCTGGTCTTAGGTAAGCCCAGACAAAATCAGAAGAGGCAGGGGTCTTGGGTCATTATGGAACTGTTATTTCTCAGAGTCACCAAATCCGGCTTCTTGTTGGAAAAGAGGAGCCATGGATGGATGGATGGATGGATGGACACTTATACCGGGACCAGGCATCTAGAACGTCTAGTCTTGGCTCCATGAAAACCGAAGGAAAGATAGTTTAAAAGTTCTGTTGCAAACAACGATCACAATAAATGATTATCCAGAATTTGTTGCTGGGCATAGTTCACCATTCTGTCCTCTGGTCTTCGAGTGGCCAACAGATGATGGCCAGGTGGGAGAAAATTAGGAAAGTGGGAGAAAATGAAGTGGATCCGCTGGGAATGAAGGAAAGAAGAGCCATCAGAATTCATGAACTTTAAGAGGAAAACAGCTCTTCTGGGGTAATTGTCATTAACGTCAGAATAGAGTTCTGCACCAGAGGCATATTCTGTGTTCTAACTAAACCAATTCTGTATGTTGTCAGCAAGGGCCAAATACCCATTGTGCAACTTTCCATGGAGGGCAAAAAAGTTTGTTTTTGTTTTTGAGGGAATGGGCGCCGAGAGGAGGAGTTGCCTGGTCATAAAAAGTGATAAAATGGCCCAAACCCCATAATGGCAGGCAAGGAGAGCCTGGAAGGTGGAAGGAGAATCCATCTGACATTAGCCCTGGTCACTGTGACAGGGCACAGCTGGTGGGTGGAGAGCGTAGACCAGGGATGAGAAAAATCAAAGGTGAGAGTAAGATCATCTGAGGCAAGGCTCCTCCAGCTGGGTTTTCATAGCGGTGACTTATTAACTTCATTAAATTAAAGGGAATGGGACAAAATGGGCAAACCAGGGAAGCCAAGTGGGGTATCTGGCAGGAATCAAGCAGAGGGAACGGTCTCAGGTGCCGAAGTTTATCATTCAAGAGGAGTAAATTTTCCACTAATGTTGGGCTTTTGGAATTGAATCAAGTGACAATAAAATAACCTACTAAAAATAAAAACAGAGATCAGGAAAGGGCCTTGCTTTTTTCTTGGATTAACAGGTGACTGACCATCTACAAGAGGGTCTTTTCCCGAGACCTCCTCCTACTCCTGTTCCCCAGGACCAGGGCTGCCAAATAATGTTAAAGACACCAAGTTAAATTAGAATTTCAGATCAACGAGAAATGTTTTTATAGTAGAAGTCCCAAATACTGCATGGGACATACTTATAGTAAGAAAAATCACTTGCCATTTATCTACTATTCAAATGTAACTGAATATTCTGTATTTTTATTTTATTTGCTAAACATTTGCTAAATCTGGTATCTCTATGGGGGGGGGGAAGTTTTATCTTTTTAAGTTTGTCAGCCCAACAGGTCCAGTGTCCTATATTATATTAGCTCTCAAAAGCCCCAGCAGTTTGCTTTAGGTAGGGTTCCTACCAAAACAGATCCTGTTGGCACAGAGGTTGTGCTTGTAGGCTTTGGCTCTGACTAAAAAAAATAAAACATCCCCACTAAGCATCCTTGGCTCTCTAGCTCCCCATTCTCTGCAGTGCATCTCAACACCGGACACAGAGAGCCTGAGGTGCCTTCAGCTGCTCCTGAAACAGTGCCCTTCAGACCTCGGCTGGCCTTCAAGGGCATGAACAAGTTTGGAACCTTCTGCTGGTTCATTTTTAATTTTCGCCTCTGAGCATGGCACATGGCCAGGAAAGCACTCAGAGGAGCTTCCCTCAAATGCCCTTGCAAACCTTGCAAAATGACAACCCACTCTCCGTCAGATGACACTACAGATGACCAGCTAGACTGGCAGGATGCAACAGCCTGATCATTCAGGCCCAACTGCCAGGGACCACTGTGTAAAGGGAAGTTACAGTTTAGGGGCTGGGAGCTTCTCTAGGGGTGACAGGAAAGGGAAGTGTGAGGGGAATATGCCTCTGCTGTGCTATCAAAGGCATCTTCCTTCCTGAGCTTGAACTAACAAGCACTAAAAATGCTTGGAAGAGGGGAGAGGGAGTCATTTCCAGAGGAGACATTATGTAGAAGTTCACGGGACCATTTATTAGGTCTAAGTATTTACTTTTAAAAGCTCTGCCAGGGGAAGGAAATCTGAAGCTTCACGCTCTGGAAGTGGATTTGGGGGAAAGGCCCCATTGGGCCTGAACAGTAGGTATGCCCCCACCTCTTGGCTGCATACCCCAACGGCAATTAGGGGATTTTAATCCTCTCCGTTGGCTAGGTCTGATGGGCTAGCTCCCAGCAGGGTCTCCATCTGTGCTTACCTCGGCACACATACTTAGCTGTGTGACAGCTGATTCTAAGCCCTAGTCTGTCTTTCCTATTTCAAAATGGCAGATTCCTAAAGCGTTGTGGAATAGCATCATCCAAATGGCGCTATTTTAATGATGGTCAGAGTGGGCAGTTCTGAATACCATGACCCCAAACCTACTAGGGTGGCAGATCCTATTGCTGCTGTGCTCTGCCAATCATGAAATACTTTGGGAGATGGAAAGGAGTAGCTAAAGAAAAAAACCCTGAAAAAATGTCAGGTGATGGGAGTACAGAGGTGGAGATACTGGACAGGCAACAGGCAATAGGCCCCCAAACTCAGAGACACAAAAAAGTGAATACCCTCAAAGCAGAGAATATGTTCAGCTTTTTACCTGAATGATTCTACCATCCTGAGTCCCCCAGCCCATCCTGTTCAAGGGACCAGTGTTTTGAAGATTTTACTTCCCTTTGTTCAGACTGAAGGAAACACATTCTGCTAATGACCAAGCCTCTCCTACAAGTAGTGAGGCATATTGGAAGGTGACTGAAGTTTGCTCTGTTCAGGTCTTCATGGGGCAATGAGTGATCGAACCGCTCTGGTTAGATCCATGCCATATCTCGTGTCCTAGAAAGTTAACGTCTCCCAAAGCGCCCAGAATATGTCTAGGAAATAATGAGGAAATAACTTGAGTGTCAGAAAAATATGATCTTGAATTTTAACCCTATTCCCAGGGTGAGGATAAAAGAGTATATGGAAAAGCTACCTTTCTTTCCTACCTTCCAGTGCAAAGCTAGATAGAAAACCAGGAAGAGCAGGCCAGGCTCTGGGGCTGGGAGTGGCATGGAACCTTAGGTTTGGGGGCACCCATATGTTTGGAGGAAAGAGTGCTGAGTTAAGGACAAGAAGTCCTGAATTCTGGATGGGCTCTCATCCAGTGGTGTGACTGGGCAGTCAACTCTGTGCCTCAGTTTTCTTTCTCTATAAGACAGTTCAGGCCATTTCTCCTCTCATTCTCAGATGAGGATACAATGCAATGATAGACTGGAAAGTACCTGGAGGAGAATAAACTAATATATACATCTGTATATATAAATAACATGGGTTTTCTTTTTTTAAAAGTGAGACTCAGTGTTATAAATTATTTAAGCCTCTCTGCTGGACCCATCCTTTGGGGAAAAAAATAGCTATGAGAAAAAGATGGATGAGAAAATACTGTAAAGGCTCCAAATGCTTATTATGCTTTATAACTGGGCTCTACATTTTGGTTGTCTGCAAGCAGAGACTAAATTTGAGAGAGACACGGGCTTAGGATCTACATAGTAGAGAGATTCTGCAGGGGATCTTTATTAATTAATTCTTTTCTTGGATTTACATAGCTTCTTTTCTCTAAAGAAGTACAAAGAATTAAGTCTAGACATCCTCAAACCAGAGGAGAGGAACTAGATCAACTCTGAGAAAGAGGTGCTGCTTATTCCCATGAGTGGATTTAAGGGTCCGTGATGCATGGAGATCGGAGCACACAGAGGGCAAGGAGGCAGCCATGACAATATAAAGAGAAACCGCTTCACATCTCCATCCTTTATTCTGTTACATTCATCTCTCTCTCCTGTCTCTGGTCTTAGCAACTAGGTGTTAGTGCTCACGGCCTATAGTCCAACCCCACAAATAAATGCTGCCTGATGCTACCTGATAAAAATGAGGGAAGAAAAGGCTAGTACTTGTCTCAGCACTGGTTCCCTCTGATATTATCTTATACCAAAGCACAGAGAAAGCTCCATGATTCAGAGAACGATCCAAACAGGGGCCTGTCCAGGAAGCACTCTTTCCCCAAACTCCAGGCATCACGGATTCATTCAGAAATTGGAGGAAGGGTTCAGAAAGATGTGGAGAATGCCATGCTGGTTCATGCACACGGTCCCTCCTGGCTTCGGTCTCTTAGGCTGGAATCACAGGAGGGCAGAGGCTGGCCACCCCCACTGTCCCTGACCGGCTTTGGATAAAGAGGAACAGATTGGTCATCATCCGTGATTTTACCTGGAGTCTTCACGAACTGCTTCTTCTGGCCTGTCAAAAAGCAAGTGCAGGTTTGGATGGCGGGGAACAAAGTTGACGAGGAGGCTGAACACTGCATGAAGAGAGGACCAAGCCAATGAGAGAGCAACGGCAGCAACAGAAAACCAAACAAACCCTGCAACAGACCTGATGGGGGATGAGTCGCTGGACGTGGATGAGGTGGGCATAGGGCTGGATGGCGCCGAGAACATGGGCCAAGATGGCGAGAGGGGTGAAGTTGGGCTTGGATTCGGGGGGCTGCAAGACAGAACAACCAGAAAACTCGTCAGCACAGAGGGAAACCACAATGGGAGCACGAGGTTCATGGGAGGCCAAATGATGGGGAGCTGGAGCAGACGAGGAGCACTGAAACCCAGGCTGTGTCGTCAGTGCCAAGTCACGTTTTTCCAGACCAGACCTCGGTGTCTTCCAAGTAGCACCTGTTCTGCAATTCCTTGGGGTATTAAGGAGTCTCTTTGCCCTGCAGAACAGCTGCTTTCTAGGTCACAGGAGTTTCTTCGATGGTGTTCACTGTGTCCTTGCCCACTGGTGGAAGATGCCCTGGGCCCACGTACGTGAGCTCCCACTCGTACCCTAGCACCAGCCCGTGTGGGGCAGGGCTAGCCTCTAAAAGGCCCTCAGCTTCCACTGCTGTGTTAGTGTTTTTAAAGTTGGGTCTCAGCAAAAATGACCATTTTTCTGGGCTGTACGGGCCATTCGGCCAGAAAACAATTTCCGGTTTACATTTTTAACTAAATGGGCTGTGTGCCATTGGAGACTCAGAGAAGCACTGCATTAGAAATACGATAGCGGGTGGAGGACAGGTCTGGACACACACCTCTCAGGGAGGGCACACAATCCCCGGCAGCATTGCGGTCCCTCTGAGGTTTGCTTTCCAGGCCTGCCCTTTCTCTTTTCATGGATTTTGGGCATTGTGATGCTCTAAGAAAAAATCTCACAGGGAAGGCAATGAAAAAATGAGGAACTGAAAACTTCAATCTGTCATTTTGTTCTTTGATGGGTAACTGATCAAAAGTTTGCAGAGGAAAGGTTAAAATTATTCATTAAAATACAGCTTGTGACTTTTAACTGGTCATGCTAGCTCTTTGACTTATTTCTACAAATTACACAAACAAACATCCTAGCAACTCCATAAAATCACATAAATCACAGATAGTGCAAAGACCAATGACTGAGAAAACAATGTGGAAATCGCCCAGCCACAACACCACCTGCAGTCCTGAGCCTCAGCCGACTGCTGGAATGTTTGATCCAAGCACTTTATAGAGGTGAAAATGACAGCAATCCAATTCCAGTGCAATAGACTTTCTAAACATAGTGGGATTTAGCAAGAACGCATAAATGTCCTATATAGTGGGTCATTCTCAATTCAGACACGAGACCTCATGATGGTCCTAATTACCTATGGTTGTAACATACATTCTCATGGAAATATACAGTAAAAACCCATCACATGAGTTCACCAGAAATCCACAGACTAAATGAATGAAACACTTATTTAATGCCATTATGTGCATTATATTTCTAGAACATAAATTATACAAGGGCAGGGATTTTTGTCCATTTTGTTTACTGATCTATCTCCAATGCCTAAAATAGTGCCTGTAAGTATTCAAGAAATAATTGTTGAGTGAGTAAATTAACAAATCTCATTTAACTTACCCAACAAGCCAAAGACGCACAATACGATTCCTATTTCACAGATGTGGAAACTTGGGGCCCATTTGAGGCTTGCCTGTAAGTGACAGGGCTGAGGTTCAGACCCCGATCCCCTGGCCCTAAGCCCTGGGCTCTGGCCACCACAGTGTCCTGCCTCTAGGGTAGTAGGACTGGCTCTGTTTCTCTATGTTGTGCCAAGCTTCTTTATAGACCCAGCCATAGCACTAGAAGCCTTCTTAACCAGTGATTTATGAATCTCCTTTAGATGCCTGCCACATTTGCAAAGGAAAATGGGAATGTAGCAACAGACAGACTCAATAAGACTCAACACATTGTAAATTCCCCAATCCTGCCTCCAGTCTTCTCTCTGGTAGATTCACATAGCAGATGGAATTCATATAATACAAGAGATTAAATTCAAAGAGTATGGCTTTTTTCTCTTTTTCTCAAATAATCCAGCAAAGACAAGCTACTGAGCACAGAGTATGATCAAACACAATAAATGGAATAAAATTTGGCATTTGCCAAGGTCCCTAACCTCAAGAGTTCCCAATGTATTTAACAAGATTGGACAGACCAAAAAACAACTATAACATAAGACAGTAAGATTTGGCAGCTGAGGGGTAAGTTACTCTCTTATTAACTGAATACCTGCTCCCACTTGACTCTGTCTTGAGTCCTGGGAGAAAGTGCTGCCTCATTTTAACTGTGCAGTCTTCACTTTCTTCTGTAGCTGCAGCTGGTGAGCAAGACCTTGCTTTCTCAGGCCTCTCCCCACAACCCGCCCCTCTCGATAATGACCTAGTAGGCAAGGCCTGCCATGACTTCCAAACTGCAACCCAGCCCAGGAACCCGAGCTCTGACTAGGGACAATCTGCAAGTTCAAGAGAGCAAGCAGCTCAGGCCAAGAGGCCTGAACTCATCTGTTCCTCTGGTCAGTGGTCAGCACAGGACAATTAAAAAGTCCTTAGGACTTTTTGTTTGTTTGTTTTCTTTTTAGTGGCTTTTATAAGTAGGAAACCCCTCCAGCTTCCTATCTCATTTGTATAAGAATTATGCCTTTGGTTAAAAAAAATAAATAAAATAGGGCGCCTGGGTGGCTCAGTTGGTTAAGCGACTGCCTTTGGCTCAGGTCATGATCCTGGAGTCCCGGGATCGAGTCCCGCATCGGGCTCCCTGCTCGGCAGGGAGTCTGCTTCTCCCTCTGACCCCCCTCCCTCTCATGCTCTCTGTCTCTCATTCTCTCTGTCTCAAATAAATAAATAAACTCTTAAAAAAAAAAAAATAAATAAATAAATAAATAAAATAAAGGCATAGTTGGGGACATACTCTATGAACACAATATGGTTCTGAATGTTTTTTCACATCCTTGCATATCTAAGTGGGTCTTGACCATGTACCATGACAGTACATGGCTGAAATATCTGGGGGTGCAGATGGAATTCCAGGGTATCTGAAACCATTATAAGAACTTTTCAAGCTCCATGTCACTTATTGTAGTATTGACTGTCATTTTTAACGACTAATAGAATTTCATTTGTTTGCTTGTGTTTTACTCATAGCAGTGACATTTATTTGCTATAAAATGACCACAATTTAAAATTTATGACTATTATATTTTAGTGTAACAGTAAAATGCACACTCCACAGTACTTTGATTTTTTTAAACTACTGATAGAATTATGCTTTTCATTCATTTGTGCTCACAATCATGTCATAAAACTCATGATCAACAATACTATAGAAGGTTTTTATTTATTTAATGATGGATGTCTACAGCAAAAGAATGACAATAATATACAAATATTCCTCCAAGAAGCAAGGAGTACATTTTATTTTAGTTGTGTTACCACTCAGAGAACATGTAAGTGGGAAATAAGATCACGCAGATGATGCTAATGGCCCAAGACTGTATACTCTTTCATTCCCCTTCACTTCCGAAGTGTCTGGCTATAGCTTACTGAAAAATGACAACAGCAGACAAAAAAATCTCACCCTTAAAAAACCTAAAACAAAACACACAAACAATAAAAGGCAAGTTTTGCTACTGGCCCTGAAGCTTCTATCAAATTCTCACTTTTCCTACTGAGGCCAAAGATAACAAATGACTGAGGTTAGGACAGGAGAAAATAATTTGGTAACTACAGTCTTAGCAGATGACCCCCTAAAGCCTCTCTACCATCCTCAGAGTCCAGTTGTGAGTATCTGAGCTGAATGCCCCAGTACATTTTTCACTCCTGGGATTCTGCCAGTGCCCCACCACCTTCCCCTCCCCCCTTTAAGGCCCAACTACAACAACAACAAGAACTTAAACTTTAGCATGGAATGAACATTTGCTGGTCTAGTTTGGATTCAACTGGAAGGCTTATGTCAGCTTTAGTTTGCTGGTCCACAGTGTCCTCAAAAGGAGTCATACAGTCCCAGTCAGTCCTGTTGACATTCACTGGACAGTGAAGAAAGAATGGTTTAGGAAGATAAGGCTCAAAGGCCTGGCAGCATGTTGGGTTGTGGCCAACAGTTCAAGTACAGTGTGTGGCATTATCATCAGCTTGACACCCTTCTGTGGTGACTCACTCGAATGATGGAACGTCTGGTGTACCAGCCAGGGCATGCCTGCCTTCCTATGGACAGGGCTGCCCCAGCAGGCTCCCAATCTCATCATGGACGTGGCAGACCCAGGGTAGACTCCACTCTGTGGTTATTAAAACCTGGTGCAGGGGCGCCTGGGTGGCTCAGTCGTTAAGCATCTGCCTTCGGCTCAGGTCATGATCCCAGGGTTCTGTGATCGAGTCCCACATCAGGCTCCTTGCTCGGCAGGAAGCCTGCTTCTCCCTCTCCCACTCCCCCTGCTTGTGTTCCTGCTCTCGCTATCTCTCTCTCTGTCAAATAAATAAATAAAAAAAAAATAAATAAATAAATAAATAAAACCTGGTGCAAGGTAAGCAGTAAGCTGACCATTAAGAAGAAAGCTGACCTTTTAAGATTCTGATACTCAAAATTATAGATGGCTTTGTAGAAAATTGGAAAATACCAAAAATCAAGAAAAAGCAATACAATCATAATTTATAACCACTGATAATCACTGTTAATATCCTGGCATATCTTCTCATTTTGGGAGGAATAAAACTACATACATAGTAGCCTGTTCTTTTTTTTTTTCCCCTTAAAACATTTTCGAATGTCATTAAATAGCCTTTGCTATCACATTCTTAAAATGGCTACGGGGTATTTTATCATATGGTATATACCCTGATTTATGCAACCTTTCTCTTATTGTGTATATTCAGATTATTATGCCCCTATAGCTATTACCTAGTGGTGCAACTCGTATCTTTGTTGAGGATCACTGAATATATTTGTTTCCTTAGCATAAACTCCTGGAAGTTAAATAAGTGGGTCAAAGGCTAGGAGTCTTTTTTAAGGGTATTGATACAACCTAGCCAATAGCTTTGCAGAACGGTTCTGCTGAACTGCATTCCCACCAACAATGCATGGGGGCTGTCCCTTCCCTCTCTCTGTCACCCCAGCAGCAGGAAGCATCATTAAAAAAAAAAAATTAGACTTTTTTTTTTTTTTTTTAGTTGAAAAAGGTTACCTTGGGCTCTCCTCTTTCCTAGCATTTCCAGTGATGTAAAAATGAATACAATTCCCTTCTCTTGTTCTGTTTCCATCTGGAAGCAATGTTTAATTTTCCAAAGGGCATTCTGCCAAGAAGGTAGTGTAGGGAAGGACACAAGCAGGTAGACAGAGAAGACAGACAGTGTCAACCTGGAAAGTTAGAGCCCTGGTCAAACGGTGTGGCTGATCCAAGAGAAAGGGGGAGTGGCGGACGGCCAGCCTATTCCAGGACTCTTAAAGATAGGACTAACTAGGAGGGATGAGGTACACAAGAGTGTCCAGACAGTCTTCTGCCAGGTGTGTATTATGGAGAAGTGAAAAAATTGGCACTTGTTCCTCTCTGCCAGGCACTGGCCTGTGATCTATGGCCCAGGTTCCCAGTCATGTATGTCGGGCCTGGACAAGGCCTGTGAGATCACTAGCCCAGGGCTGACCTTAATGTACCATCAGTCCTCTCTTCCCAATTAGGTACAGAATAGGAAGGCGCTATTAAATCTAAGGGGGAATGTTGTCTTGCCCCCGCTCCCACCCCTTCCCCCCTGCCCTTTCCTCCTGTAATGAGAGAGAAGAGAAAATTCCATGAAAACCAATACAATCCTATTTAATCTAATCCCAAATCAGTGAATTCTTCTTCCTTGGAAAATATCCCTTTATGTCTTGATTTAAGGCACCATTAAAAAAAAAAAGAAGGGATATCAAACCTCAGCCAAGGAAAGAGGGCCAAAAGGAATACTGATAAACTGGATAGGGGTAAATCAGAGCAAATGACACAAAAAATGATTTTAATTTGTTAAACAACTGACCACATATTCTTTACATGTGTCTGCTGAAGCTGTGACAACACAGAAATCCTATATATGTCCCAACCTTGTGGTTGTGAATTCTCAGTATGTGCTTCACAACCTAACAAGAGGAAAAACACACATGCCCCCGAGTTGTATCATTCTGTATTCTTTTGACTTTTACCAGTATGCATAGTATTTACAGATTCTTCCCCTCATCTAATATATTATCTAATATATCTTAATGTGCATTTTTACTCATCTAATATATTATCTATTTAATGTGCATTTTTATCCTGACAATGACAGAGTCCCGATTCTTATTTTAATGAGACAACATACTAAAATCCCCTTAAGGCCTTAGAAATTATAGGCAATCACCTTTAAAATAGTTTTTAAATAATTTGCTTTTAAAATAGTTCAACTTATCTATAGTGTAGTAGTTCCATTTTCTGGCTTTCACAAAAATTTCTGAACTATAAATTTCAAACAAATTTTAAACTCAGATTGAGTGTGCTGGGAATGGCAAATAATTTCATGATTTAAACATAATTCAAAATCTTAGAATAAGGCATCTGTCATCCTTAAGGTTCTCCAAGTCAATAATTTGAAACTTTTCACGTATAATAATGCAGAAATGGGAGGTAGAAGGGAAAATTCTGGATTGGAAGTAAAGATGACTGGACAACGGTTCCAGTTCAATTGCTCAATGTGCAGGAAAACAAAAACAAAAACAAAAAACCTCAAGGGAAAGGACCAGCGAGGGTAAGAGGGCCAAATGCCTCCACTGTGCTTCATGGTGCGCAATACTGAATGAGCAGAGTATTCTTTTCTGTTTCTGAGGGTAGCCCCTCAGACTTTCTCAATACCCCACTCCAGGTACATGAGAATTGGTTTAGGTATTTACTCCCTCCCAACTGAAAACATTTCACAATTTACGAAGTTATTTGTAAAGAAAGGCTGAAGCATTTTGGGTCACTAGAGAATGCATAGGGTCACACTTGCTGTTTTAAAAGATTTGAATGGTTGCGGAGAAATCGCAAAACTTCCTTACTATCTTAACCTGAGTGCAGTTCAATTTTCATTCTCTATATACTGAAGACAGCACAAAAACAAATACAGTCACTATAATTTAAAAAGAGAAGGAAAGCAACAGTGCTGCCAGGTTCGATCTTCTACTGTCCTGAGGCATAACTTAAGGCCACCATTCTAATGCTAGGGATGTTTAAACATGATTCTTAAAATAAATCTGCAAGGAGGAAACTGTAATGACACCTCAGGGGATTGAGAACAGGGAACTGGGTGCACAGGCATGGATTTAACATTCATTTTTAAATTTTATTTATACTGTCTTAATTTTTTTATCATGATGCTGTATTATTTTGTAATAGTGGAAAGCACTCTTCTATAAATAACACTAGGATAACTGGATATCTGCATGGTAAAAGCAACACTTGATCTGTCCTTCATATCATACCTAACATATAATTTCCAGGTGGATTACAGATCCAAATGCCAAAGGCAAACAAGAAAGGTTTTAGAAGAGAATAACTCTGGGAACTTGAGGTTGGAACATATCCAACAGAGCCTATAAAGCAGTAACCATAAGGAAAATACAGATATACCTGACTACATTAAAATTAAGAACTTTATTTATCAAAAGACAACATTAGAAGAGAGTAAAAAGGCAGCCTACAACATATAAATAAACAAAGGGCTCATAACCAGACTCTACAAAGAACTCCTACTGATCAGTAAGAAACAGACAACAAAGGGGGAGATGGGCAAGCAACTTGAACAGGGACTTAAGAAGAGAAAATGCGGGGCGCCTGGGTGGCTCAGTCGGTTAAGCGCCTGTCTTTGGCTCAGGTCATGATCCCAGGGTCCTGGGATCAAGTCCCACATCAGGTTCCTTGCTCAGCGGGGAGTCTGATTCTCCCTCTGCCTGCCGCTCCCCCTGCTTGTGTGCACGCTTGTGCTCTGACAAATAAATAAATAAAATCTCTAAAAAAAGAGAGAGAAAATGTAAAAGAAAAAGTGCTTAACCTTGCTGTAATACAGGAAATGTAGATTAAAACCATAATGAGGTAGGGCGCCTGGGTGGCTCAGTCGGTTAAGCGTCTGCCTTCGGCTCAGGTCATGATCCCAGGGTCCTGGGATTGAGTCCCACATCGGGCTCCCTGCTCTGCGGGGAGCCTGCTTCTCCCTCTCCCACTCCCCCTGCTTGTGTTCCCTCTCTTGCTGTATCTCTCTCTGTTAAATAAATAAATAAAATCTTTAAAAAAAAAAAAAAACAAAACAAAACCATAATGAGGTAGTTCTGCACACATACCAGAGTGACTGAACAGCTAACATCAAAATGCTGAAAACATCAAGTGGTTATAAGATGTGGAAAGTCAGAACTCTACTACTTTGCTGGAGGAGGGATGGAAACTGCCACACCCGCTTCGGACAGTTTGGCTTCATCTGGCAAAGGTGAAGAGATCATCCTCTATGATCCAGCAGTTCCATTCCCAGACATACACCCTCCAGCATGGCGTGTACATGTGCCTCAGAAGAGATGCATAAGAATGTGCACAGCAAATTATTTGTAAAAGCAAAAACAAGAAACCCAGACGTTCAGCAAAAGAAGAATGGGGAACTAATTTTAGTATATTAATACAATAGTACACTCTGCCATAATGAAAATAAATAAACTAATGACTAATTTTAACAAATCAATGAAGGCTCTGAAAACCACTGAACAAAGGAAGCCAGACATAATAAAACAAAATATTGTATGTTAGGGATGCATATAGGTTATTTGCAGATTTTGTGTTCGTGAATTCATTTACTTGCCACAATGTATTTGTAACCTCAGAATCAATAATCATGGTGCTTTCATGGTCATTTGTGGACACCCGCAAAGCAACTAAACACCTGAGTCACTCTGAAGCACCCAATATGCACAATGCCATCTGAGGTAGAAACAAGCGATGCTCCGGCCTTCTTGTTTCCATTCTCTAGAGTTTCTAAGTACAAGAAGGCTGTGATGTGCCTTACGGAGGAAACATGTGTTGAGTAAGATTTGTTCAGGCATGACTTACTGTGCTGTTGGTCGTGCGTTCAATGGTAATGAATCAACAATATTAAATACAGTATACAGATTGGTTGACAAAAATGTGGCAAAACCAGAGGCTCACAGGAACCTAACCCTGTGCTTTCCCTAGGAGCAGTGGTTCAGTATTTGTATTGACTTTACTGAACGTAACTATTGGACGTAACAGTGATCTGTATTTAGGAGACAAAAATACAAACAAAAACATGGAAGTGATTATTGTAAACATCCGATCAGTGATTCCTTTTGTTGGGGGGAGAGGACTAAGAGAGGGAGAGAGAAAGCAAGAGATGCAGACACTTCTGGGGTCTTGGCAGGGTTGTACTTCTTAACCTGTGTGTGATTAGGTGGGTGTTTGCTAAATGATAATTTGTTAAACTGTACATTCATATTTCATGCACTTTTCTATAATAAAAAACATGTGCAAACCTATCTTAAAACTTACCTATAGACAGTAAGTATATCAAACTAGTAACGCCATTCTCTGGATGATGACATTAAAAGTAATTTTTATTTCGTATGCTTTGAAACTATTTTCCACATTTCCTATAGTTAATCTGTTACATTTATAACCAAAAAATAAATGTCACTAGTAAAAACCATCTCCCTAATCATACAAATGGCTACTTTTATTCTCTGGAGGAGGGATATTTAATAGAGGCAAAATGACAGTTCCATCTTTCTTGCACCAATCTGTGGTTTGGGTTGCATAATACAGTTAGCAGCTCCCAACCGTTCATGCTGTTCCTCTTCTTTTTTCAGTCAAATACAGTCAACAAATATTTACTGAGCACCTTCCATATACAAGAACTAATTTTTCCATCCTGCTCTCCTCACTGAGAAATGATGTTGGCTCCTTGAGAGACATTTTTATTTTGGTAAAGTTATCACAGTAAATCAATGGTGTCTTCCTTTCACCCGAGCATGGGGAAGTCAAATAGGACATCTCCAATGTTGCATTTGAGTAAGTAAGCTGGACAACATGTTAACAACATGGGCTGAAAGTCATTGGCCATCTGGCATACTTTTCTATAAGGTCTGCTTGCAGGGAATATTTCCTGTTTGGACAAGGGGGAGGAAAAGGAGGGAGGAGGATTTACTAAGAATCTCAATGTCCACTGCTGAAAACAAAGGAGTATCTAAAATTAGCAGTGGTGGCCCAGGACACTTCAGCTTAAAAGTAAACCCCGGGGAAAGGAGATTCCCTGAGTAAGAAGGCTGAAATATTTCACTATGTTCAGAACTCGCAGCAATAGAAAAAGCACTTCTGCTAAGGATAATATTCAGGACGATTAAGTTAAACTCCTGCAAGCCTACAAATCTTGATCCGGATACCATGAAAGGCACGAGGCACAGAGATAAGCAGAGATGAACTTTGGTGAAAAGGCCAATAGTCTCTGACTCTCTTTTTCTCCTCCTAAGCAAATAGCTGACTTCCCTCTAATTCTAGTGTTTATTCAATAGTCTAAACATGTGGAAAATTATTTCTTTCTTTCTTTTTTTTTTTAATATATTTTTTTAAAGATTTTGTTTATTGGACAGAGACATAGTGAGAGAGGGAACACAAGCAGGGGGAGTGGCAGAGAGAGAAGCAGGCCTCCCGCGGAGCAGGGAGCCCGATGCGGGGCTCGATCCCAGGACCCTGGAATCATGACCTGAGCCGAAGGCAGACGCTTAATGACTGAGCCACCCAGGCGCCCCTGGAAAATTATTTCTGATTTGATTTCAACCCACTCAAACATCTTCTCTACTCCATTTATTACCTTCTATGACTGGCCTTGCTCCTTCAGTGTGACCATGCACAAAACCTGCATCTTCCCCTGGACCATGCTCCGTTCTTACAAAGGCTGGCTCAGGCTGCACAATGAAGGAATGCAATCTCCCTAGACTTCACGGTGATTTTTGCCCCTTGTTCATTTGGTTCTGAGTTGCTTATTGACGTGACTGGAAAAAACTTCAAATGATTTTCCAGCAAAGTCACCCTTTCCAGTGGAAAAAAAGAGTTTTAACATCTGTGCATAAAAATGAACTGAAGGAAAATGATTTCTATATTCTGCTCTAGTTCTTACATTCTAAAACCAAAAATGCACTGAGAAGTCAATGAAAATAGACACAGCAAAACACCATTAATTCTAATCTTACAAAATTATATATATATATTTTCAAATATGAGGCAGATACAAATTACTCTGGACAATCTTTGGCAAATTTACAATGTAAACAAGATGTTCAGCATAGATACTCAAGAGGACTGTTCTTGGTGATCATCTCAAAATGTAAATCTGATCCTGTCTGTTCTCTGCTTAGAACACTTCAGTGTTTCCACTTTTCTCCGAGGATGAAGACCAAGGCCACCTCACCTAGACTACTCGAAGAATCTCTAGCCTGGTCTCTTTACCTTTTTACCATTCCAATCCATCCTACTGCATGTTGTCACTACATGAACCTCTTAAACACACAGCTCAAATTTTGAATGAATAGCAAGTTCCTTCTCATAAACTTCCGACTACCTACTGCACAAAGGATAAATTCTTTACCCTGGGAGAGTGAAAGATATAGTTACAGAGTTTATTCCTGGCCACCAGTCTTCCCACCTCCCTTCTTCTGCTCCACCTCAAGTGATACAGCCAGAGTCAGTGTCCCTCGGATTTCATTAAAGGGGCAGGCATGTGACTCAGGCTGGCTAGCCTGAAGGCCCCTTTCCTCCAGCCACGGCGACTGGGTCAAGGATGGACACTCAACTGATCACAGTTCCTCCTTGTCTTCTAACATATGAATGCTCTTCTGGAAGCAAAAGCTATTGGATTAGTGTGACCAGAGATCTTTTTTTCCCATTACATGGCAAACATCTGTCTGCAAATGAAGTTAAAAAAAAAGAGGGAAGAAGAGCCAAGTAAAATAATAATTTGGGTTCCTGGGTCCAATTGTGCTTGAGGTTAGATCCACCCTGAGATTTCCCAAAATTGTAAGTTTAGAACTCCCACTTTTTCCTTAGACTAGTTGGGTTTCTGTCATTTGAAGGTCCTTCACAATACAGCCCCAATTGCTCTTCATAATCCACCTTACTTGCTTTCACACCCTCGGGGATTTCCAGGTCAGCAAGCTTTTTCTTAAAGGGTCACATAGTAAATATTGTAGACTCCCTGGACCAAGAGGCAAAGTTGAGGGTATTAGGTAGTTACTTACATAACCATTTAAAATATAACAGTTGAACAATGTAAAAACCATTCTTATCTCATGAACCATAAACCAAAACCAAAACCAAAACCAAAACCAAGAGGCAGCTGGCTGGATGTGGCCCATGGGCCTTAGTTTTCCAACCAGTGTTCTAGCCAAACGGGTTTATTTGTGCCATGGGGGTACTTTCAGCTTCCCATCACCATGTTCTTTGCTGGTGCTGTTTTCCCACCTAGAATGTCTCTTCCCTTGCCCCTAATCAATGCCCATCCACCAGTCAAAGCCCACTTCCAGCGTGAACTCTGACATGAGGCTTCTCTAGTTACCACGGTAAGTTCTGTACTTCTCCTCTGAATCCTCAAGAACTAGCCTTTCCCTAAAAAAAAAAAAAAAAAAAAGAACTAGTCTTTCCCTTCTGGTCTTGACTCTACCTCATATTGCAGTTATGGTACTCCTCTTACATCTCTTGTACACTATGAATGCTTCCTACGTTTCTTTGGAATTGACGATATATAAAGGTTTCATTTAAAAAAAAAAAAAAAGACCCCCACAGGATCAAAGTCATTAGGGAAAGGAAAGGAAACAGGGTTCTACCAGAAGCCAACCGTAAGGCCCTGGTAGGCAGGGCAGCCAGACCTTCCTGAATCAGAATGATCTGATATCATAAAATGTAAGCAGCTCTCAGTCTAGTGCCCTTATGACGGCTCCGCATACAGCCCCTTGTTCACTTGCCTCAGACAGCAGCGCCTGACAAGTACAACAGAAGGGGTGTTTCAAACCTTCTGTTTCTGGCGGGGAGGGCGACAGGCACACCGGCCTGTACTCTGATGGACTCCTGTGTTTCCATATTCAGTTTTGGTCACTTGTTGGCATTGTTCTTCCTCCTGACTACTGGGTAGTGCAAGCCAACCCCAGTCATTTGCCCCAGCCTCCTAGATTTGGCTGTGTATTATGTGTATATTTAATACATAATATCCTAGTATTTTTCTTTAAATTGATCCCCCTAATAAAGCAGAAACATCTGCTTATTCCCTTCTAAATGATAAAAACTCATTATTAAAATGAAGAAAAAAGGTCATCTAGGCACTATTTAAAATGTTCAGGTACCTCAGTGCCATAAGGCTCAAATTCTGGAAATTTCTGTTCTTGGCTATCTTCTTCTTTCCTCTTGTAGAAGTATAGCATTTATTTTTCTAAGACCTATTTAGTTATTCTAAAGAGCGAAATTAATTAATAAAAAGCTTATATGTCCATTCCAGGCAAGGATTTGATGGTTATTTAACATTTCTGCCTCTTAATTCTGGTATCATTTGTCAATACTATCATCATCATCATCATCATGTCAACATTTACTCATTGTGTTTACTATTCTTGGCAGAAGAGGATATTGAAAAATAATTTTATTGTGGTGCAATTTACATACTATCCAGGTCACATATTTGAAGTGTACACCACTGATAGAGTTGTGTAGTCATCACCTATAATCCAGTTTTATGATGTTTCTATCAGCCCCCAAAGGTCCTTCCGGCCACTTGCAATGAAACCCTGCTCACATCACGAGCCATAGGCAACCACTGATCTACTTTCTATCTCTAGAGATTTGCCTTTTCTGGACATTTCACAAAAATGGAATCATGCGATGTGTCATCTTTTGTGTTTGGCTTATTTCCCTGTTTTCACATGTTTATAGCAGGCTAAGAGCTTTCAAAGGGAAGGTGAAAATGATGGTAATAAATGGTGAGTTCCAATTTATATTAAATACTATATATCAGTCATTCTGCCAATCTTTTCAGAGGCATCTTCTTAACTCTTCCAAACAACCTCAGGGATAGATCCTATTATTCCCATTTTTCAGGTGAGAAAACAGAAGATCATGAAGTTTAAGCATCTTTGCTGCCTAAGGCCAAGTGGTTAGTGGATGATGAGGAGCTGGGATTTGAAACTGGCCCTAATGCTAAGCCACTAAACCATCTGCCCTCTCTTTAAAAAAAAAAAAAAAAAAACTCTTAAAATCAAACCAGCTGAGATTTTTCACTTAAAAATATGAGTTTTCAACTCACAGGAGAAGGCAATGTATAGTTTAAAGTGCCAAGGAAAAAACCCTGTGAGGGCACCTAGAAGGAAAGGTTCACTATGGTGAACCTTCTTAGCACATCCAGCCTCCATGGGGCACAGAATCTCCCTGGTGCATGCCAGACACACCACACCTGCTGCTCAGGTAAGCTGGAAGTGCCCTGCTCCTTGCAGCATTGTTCATCATATGTGTTCTTGCCCTCAATCTACTAAGCCTTTTTGCTTTATTTAGAAAGCATGTGTTGGAAGACATGAAAAATAATATATTTAAGGCTGTTTATGAGCAAGTTTCCTCAAAAAACCTCAGAAGCTGGTCCATTTGTGCCATCTGTTATAAGAGAAACTAGAAACCACCTGTCTGTCTGCTTGAGCTCTGCTCTTATCAAGGAAGTTGTAATTACCTCTTTGGTGAAGGATTTGAATCATTACAGTAAATCCCTTATTCAGCACATATTGTATTAGGAAGGCATTCTGACCCTAAAAACTAGGGCTTTTCTCCTCTTGTCCTGCAAAGATGCAATAAAACCTCAGCTATTTGGAGCCTAGCAAATGAACTATGCCTTAGCCTTCCTTGTCACTCAACAATAAATACTGAACAAATATTTACTGCACACCTACTACATGGCAGGTGCTGTTGCAAACACTGGGAACACAGCAGAAAACAAGCGGAGTGAGGCTTCTACTCTCAAACACGGCCTCCTGCAAGGCAGGCTATGAGAGCACAGGCTGTGTGGGGAAAAAATATCAAAGCTTCTATTTGCATTTTTTATCTGATCCTTGTAGGATTTGTATTTTATATATATCTTCTGATGCATGTAACATAATAATTAGTAAGGTAGGTATGTAATTTATAAATAAGTAAATAAAAATAACAAATACATATTGGAGATACATGCCCCCAATATTTTTTCTGAGTATATTTTGATCGTTTTAGTGACCAAAATAGTTCCTGGGAAACAGTGTTACCTATGTGTGTAATAGACAATAAACTAGTAAACAACCAAATATGACATTTTAGCTGGAATGAAGAGCTATGAAGAAAACAGGAATGAGGACAGGGTGAAAGTGAGCTCCCGAGTAGGACAGGGTGGGTGGGGATGATTCGGATTCTGTGTGGACAGGCCACTGTTGTCAGGACTCACATCTGAGTGGAGGCTCCACAGAGGCTCCGCAGAGCAGAGCATTTGGGCCTCATTCTCTTCAACACCGGGGCTTCTTTTCATTTTAACCATCTGGGATTAAAACAAAAACCAAGCCCCATTTCTTCCTATGTGACCTGACAGTCTCTCTGCCTGATTGTAAGGCTTTTCCCAGAACACTATGTAAACTTAATGGAAAGGGTCCTATTTTGAAAGAGAGGACTATCGAAAGAAGATCAGTAATAAATGCTGGCTGGGGCTGTAGCAGTTCCCAGTAGTGGCTGGTAACAGCAAAACATACTTTTCCTGCAAGAAATTGTTTCCTGGTATAGCTAGAAAGTCATTCTGTTTGGGGAAACGAATGTTCCCCCTTTCAACGAAGTCTCTATGTGGCTTGCTCCTTTTTGGAAGAAAGGAATTATATAACTCCCAAACAAACCAACAGTCTGGACACTTCCCTTCTTCTGTGCGAGCTGCCACATCTCTGGGTTGCTACAGGACCAAACACCTGATGAGATACTCCAGTTACCGTATCTCCTTCGTTCAGGTCCCTCTGACTTTGACCATCTGAGGTGTAACACTTCTGGAGATGTAACCACTTTTTGTCAGTATATTTATATTAATTCACTTACAAAGTTATTTGTGGTGATAGTATTACAAGCCCATTCAGTTCCCTTTGGAAATGATCAGTCTATGCTTTCAAATACACCCACCTGAAACGTGAAGGCAAGCCTTCCACAATGCCTGCGCCATATCCCTCTCACTCTTCCTTCTTATCGTCACCCAGGGTTTTAGAGACAAAATAACACTTTGCATACACTTAAATTTTGTCATTCTCCCAGAGAACTATGGAAAAGAGAATCCTCTCAAGAAAACCGAAGGAAGAGCGCTGCAAATCACAATTTAGCATATTATAAAATGAAAAGAAATACAATGTATTTTCCAAAATGAAAAGCCCTTGCAGCATCAAGTCAATGAATGAGTCGGGCTGGGTTGGGTCATAAAAATCACGCTGTTCCAATTCCCCCCAACCTCAGCCCTGTGATTGTGATAAGCAAGCAGAGATGGGAACCACTGATTCTTGGTTTCTACAGTGTTCCATGTCAGCTTTGGAAATTACTGGGAAATGTGACTTATTTGCATGGATTTTATTATATTTGGCCCCCCAACTGTGTACACTCATCTACTATATTAACAAACTCTCAGTGTCCATCTGTGATTTGATCCCAAGAACTGAAGGTTCTGAGAAGAGAGGGACTGGTAATCTGGAGTAGTTTGGGAAAATTTCCATGGGGTTGTGGTGTTCCCATTTTCCATTGTGGGGTTTAAAATTAGGCAGCTGTGGTCATCTTGTATCTGGGAAAAGAGAATCACTATCAAGGGTATAATGAACCCTGACTCTATGCCGAGATGAGGTGCAACAGGATAAAGTCCGGCTCCTAAACTAACAGCTCCCACTGATAGAGTACTTCCAACATGCTAGGCTCTGGGCTGAGCACTTTTTGTCACTGACTCCTCCAGATAACCCTGCGAGGGCTGCCCTGATCTTGGGGTAAGCTGAAAGATGGAGAGACTGGGCAATTTTCTGAGTCAGAAAGCGGTAGTGCTGTGGCTGACCCGAGGCAGCCGGACTCTAGAACTTGGGCTCCTCTGAATGCCTGTGCCCACCGCCTCCCTCCAGCCCTTCCCACTGAGGAGGCTCCTAACAAGGTTCCCCGAAACATTTACTTCCCGGGCCTGGTGGACAGAATGGGTTGGGAAATGCCTGACACAAAGCGGGCCAACTTACAGGGGGTTGCTTGACATGTCCTAGAACCCGTTGAAACAGGTGAAATCCCAGTTCCAAGAAATCATAAATACACATTTAAGAGAAAATAAAGCAAAATGGTTTGGAAGCTTCTCAGCAATTTCATGAGAACACCTGTCATATTTGCTAAACCAACTGCTAAATGAAAACAATATTCTTAAGAAGAGTGAATTAACAGTTAGGTGTAGGAGTTTAGGGTCAGCCAGCCCTCCAATACTGGCTCTGCCACGTATCAGCTGCGTGGCCTCGGGCAACTTAACTTCTGTGTCCCACATTTTCCTTCCCTGCTTAAAACAGGGATAATTAATTAAGGAGATTATATATGTAATACACTCAGTGTATTAAAGCTTGGTATGCAGTAAGTGTTCACTAAATGACAGCTGTTAGCATTAGAGTATGCTTCACTTGTCTTGAGAAAACGGTTCCGTTACAAAATGAAAAGTGGACTTAAGGACTCGGTACCTACACCATCTATAAACCCCAATGAACTGATCCCAAGAGAAGTGAAAATGAAGAGAAAACGGTACCATTACCTAACTAACTACAAGGAAAGAGAAGAAGTAACGTGCCTCAGGTTCTCGGGTGTTCATCCTAGAATAATTCCCCCTCTTAGCACAGCCCTGTTACCTGTGTCTGCACAGCAAAGCCCCCAGTGGAAAACATACAGAGGCACGTTCACAGGTGCTCTGGTCGTGTTACCAGCAGCAGATAGGTCCACAGGTGTCAAATAGCCGGTGCCCAAAGCCCAGAATTTCATGTTCAAATGGAGGTCTCAATACTGAACTCTGGCTCATTTATGGACCTTAATTAAACCCTCTTTTTTCAGGGCAGGCTAAAAGGAGATGTCTGTTTTCCCACTTGCTCTCTCAAAGTAATGCTGGTGGTGTCACTGAAAGCCTTAATGTTGCAGAAAATGGGCCTGGGCAGATGGGAAAATAGGCATTACCCACCTGCCCACACTCATTCTGGGGGCGTCAGTGGAGAGAATCTCAATCCCGAGGCACTCCTCTGGAAAGCCTCCTGAGAAGCCCACGTGGAAACGGTGGGTGGATGGACAGAGTGCTAGGGTAATACTTCCTCTTTGGGCTCAGTCTTTCTCCAAGGATGACTCCATGCTCTGAGAAGCAGCACTGCACAGGCTTCATACAAATGCTGCCTGGCACGGCATGGCTTATTCTTATAATACTCTGCAACGTGAGCAGCAAAGAACTGCCCTCACTAAGCTGGTCTAGGTGGGCTTGGCTGGATCCTTGGATACCAGGATTCAGTGAATGGCTGAATTTCTTGGGGTGGCGGGTGGGCCATTGCAGCGGCTTCCTTCCCTTCTTTTCCTTCTCAACCATGAGCCTCTCAACATCTAACTTCCCTTCTCCCTGCGTATACCTCTGCCATCAGGGTAAATGCTGGTTCTGTGAACAGGGTGGCACGTTTAGGAAGACAGGCCTGGAGAAGACTGAGAAACTTCCTGTGGGAAATGCTAGGTTGAGTAAGAAGGGCAGGGCCTAAGGACACCGGGGAATGACTATGGGAGTCTTTACCACCCACCTCTCTCTCCTCATTTGAAAACCAGGAAAAACGCTACCCCAAAGGGCCTTTGTGAGGACTGCATGAGTGAACCTACAGAAAGGGCAGGACACCCCATCTGGCACATAGAAAGGGCTCCTGACATAAAAGCAAGTATTGGTACGTAATGAATTTGATAAACTCATAGATTTAGAGTAAGGAATACATACCCTTACGGTCTGCGCAATCATATCTGCCTACCCAAAGCAAAATTAACCAGGAAGGATTCCAAGGCTCTGGTTAATTTAAATATTCAAAGCCAGCTTACTTCTTCCCCTACTCCTCCTCTGCCCGTTTTCAGTTTAAAAGAAAAAAAGGGGGTGATGCCCCATAATATATCTTTTCAATGCATATTTATATTTTAAAATACAGAAAGAAAATCCGTTGTTTCTGTTTCTGGCTATAAAAGCAATTGTGCTCAATGTAGACAATGAAGAAACAACAGGCAAAAAACAAAATGAAACAAAAATAACCACCAATACTCCAATCCTACAGTACCATTGTTAAAATGTTGGTGACTATTTTAGAACCTTGCTATGTGTATATATGCATCCATATATATTTTGGTTTGTGTATTAAAATGGCACTGTAATTTAAAGACTTTTTTATTCTACTTTTTTCAACAAGGGAGTTTATTATGAAAATATTCCCTTGCTGATGAAATGTATTGGCAACAGAATTTTTAATAGTTGCACTGTAGTCCATGGCTGCGTGGTAATTACCAAATCATCACTATTCTTCAACATTTAAATTTGTTTTTGCTGTTACAAATAATATTGGGATAAAAGTCCATCCACTTTTACATATATTTCTCATCATGTCCTTATGGCAAATACTAGAAGTGTAATTGCTCAAAGGATAAGCCCATCTTAAGGCTTATGACCAATATTTCTATAGTGCTAAAAAAAGGTCATGCTGATGTATAATCTCACCCAAAGTGGGGTAGTTTGGTCTCACCCATGTTCCTTTTTCCTCCCCACCTGTCTCCTTCTTTGGTCTCTTAGGTATATGGGTTTTGTTTCTTCTGTCAAATGAACCAATCAAGAGTACTAAGACAAAAATGGGGCCAAACCAATCTGGGTTCAAATCATTCCTCCAAAATAAATGAGAGTTCTCAGAAAAGAGTGCTTTGAACCACTGCAGTGTTTCAGAACAAGGGGGTTGGTGGGACAAGGGAGGGTAGGTTTGTTCTCACTTAGCCTCTTCTCCTAAAATGAGTTACTGGTTCCCTGCAGGCCATCAATCAGCAAGCCGAGTCTGAACGCTGAATTACAGTAAGGGAATGAATGAGCTTATATAGAGTAGAGACACACAGGCTGAGCCCAAACATGCACCGAGATACCCCCACTACATCGCCAGCTGCGATGCTGGGGACACTAGCAGGTAAAATGTCCTTTCTTCATCCTCACGGAATCAAGGGGGAATGATTCTTATTCATTTTTTTAAAGGAAGATAAAGGATAAGCGAGAATTAATTTGGGTTGGAGGCTCAACTACTTGCAATGAGTATTTCAGCTAGTTAAAAAGAGGCATTCTCCACCCCCTAATGGGCAGGAAAGGAGAGCTGGCGTTTTGGGAGCTGGCAATTCCTCCTGGAAGATCAATGTCGTCTCTGTGTGTGGTAGACTGGTCTGGTCTAAGGTTTACTTGTTGAAATAGATAATGTAATATTCAGACTGTCAGCACATGGACACATATGCTGTTTTCCGTTAACCCCTTTCCTTCTGAGAAATTTCTACAATCTGAATACCTTACCCTATTATTCGAGAGGCAGAGTTTATGATCAGAAACAAAGGGAACTGCAGGTGATATATGACTATCATGGGGAGAGGAAGAGAGACAGAACAAACAATCTGCAAGAACCTCAGGTTATCCAAAATTCTGCTGCAACTAGGAAAATGGAGCCCTTCCCCAAATCCCTTCGACTATCTCCCCATCAGAAGCTCTGCTGCTTACAAGGACAGCAGAGAGAGAGAGAGGCTTGTTCTGCTAACTGTGAGGAGCAGGCTGACTTCTATGGAGCCTCAGGATTTGCACTGTATTTGCAGACCTTGGCCGGACACCTAGGAGCTGGTGAAGGAGGCCACTCCCCTGGCATGCCTTTCCCCATAGCCAGCGGCAGTGAGTGGCCTTGGGGAATTTCCACTGGTGGCTGCAGCTGCTGCTTTCTGGGTAACTCACGGTACGTGTGGGCAGGGAAGAGCTCAAAAAATGAGTTGCCTGGAGCCAACTCATTCTGCAAGTTGCTCCCTAGCAGATGACAAGACTGTCAGTGAGTTTTGCAACTACTCGGGATGGGGCAAACTCACAGTAGGTTAGAGACAAAGCCCAGGGCCTTGTGTCCTTCCAGAATATTAGCTGAGACAAGTGAACAGTAGTAATAGGTAATATTTACCCAAGGCACATTACAAGGCAGGTGAAAGACTGCTTTGTTCTCATTATCTCCTCAATCCCCAGGACAGGCCCAGCAGATGAGGAGAACCTATCTATGAATGTGTGCCTTTGGAAAATCACAGGAAATCTTCCAGGATGTTTTCTGTGGACCTATACCAACCCACCTCCTGCCCCTCACCTCATCAAGTACTTGGCCAGCACTGTGTTTATGCACGTTGTGCGAGGTTATATTGTCACCACCAACAGCCCAAATTCCCCTACAGGCCTTACCTAGGAAAAGGAACCGGCTCATTTAGCACTTTTGAATTTCATGAGGCATAAGGAGAGTGACATTAAAACCAAAGTAGCCAAGCTGCTGGGTTCCCATGGAGTCAACGAAACTGGAGGACCACAGAGCCTGTCAGGGCTCTTAGCAACTGGTACCATCAACTTTCCAAGGAGCCTGTGTTATAAAGGATCAAGTAGACTATGATCAAGCAAGGACCTTACCCTAAAAAAATACTTTTCTTGACATGATTTATGGAAACAACTACCATATATATAGGATCTGAATTTGAGAATGGAGTGGCTAAACACAGAGTGATCTACTTAAGAACGAGCCTGGCCAGGCCACCACACAGACAGAGGAAAAATGTCTCTACTAGCAAACTTCAGGATATTCTGGCCTGACACACTGGGTGATGCGTATATAAAACTCAGTTGCTATGTGAATTATTTCCTAGGCCAATTACTTAAGCTTCATGAGAAATTATCTGGTTCATCTTCTGTATTGATGCCAGGTTTTGGGTAAAGGAATTCTAATGCATCGAAAACCAAGTTTTATTTTTTAAAAACTAAAATGGATGTTTAACAAATAACAAATAATTATGAAGCATCTACTCTGAGCTAGACCTTCTCTTAGGTGCTGGGAATCCTGAGATAGTAAGATAGCATGGGCCTAACTGTCACAGGGCTTATAGTGTCTTGAGGAGAAAGGGGCAATAAAGAGCTGAGTGACTATATCAGGCTAGAACACTTCAGAGGGAAAGTGCTATGAACAAAGTAAGTAATGTGGCAGACAGTAATGGGTGGGGACCAGAAAGGCCAGGGCAGGCTAGAGCACGTGAGGACCAAGGAAGAGCTTTCTAAGGCAGTAGGAACAGGTGTTGCTAAGGCCTAGTGGCAAGAAGGAACTTGGTTTACACAAGGAAAAGAATAAGCAAAGGAGCATGGCAAGCAAGGGAGACAGAGAGCCAGGTGAAGTGAGGTTGGAAAGGTCAGGTAAGGCAAGCAAGGGCCAGGACACGTAGGCAGGATAGAGTTTAGATTTTATTCTACCTATGGACAAATGGAAGACACTGGAAAATTTTAAACGATTCTGGGATACAAGGTGTTGCTAAACATTTGATATGTTTATAGAATTAAAAAACTAAAAATGATAACAAAACCAAACCCAAACCACTAAAAATCTCAAAGATAGTGGCATTCCTGTGTGGGGGAGTGCCAAAATTCCACTTTCTGCAAAAGGGAATGTCTAGAAAGCCTTTTCAATGTATTTTATGTGTGTATTCATTCATGCAAAAACCGATTTTTACTACTATATTCTCAGCACTGTGCTGGACACTGAGGAGATACAACTGAGAAGACATCACTGACCCTCAGAGAATGAAACAAATAAGCAGCTGATGACATCACACTCTTCTGGGAGCTAAGTGCTTCCCCAATATGCAGGGGTTACCCCATCCAGTTTAGGACAGAGGGCTGGGGTAAGGAGGGAGAATGAGGAAGGGCTGTCTGAAAGAAGGGATGTTTAAAAACACAGCATTCCCTGGAAGTGAGAAGCCACAGGGCAAGGTTGAAGAAGTGAAACCACTTCAGTAGGGTCCAACCAGAGAGTTTCAACAGAGGTTTCAATGTCAAGCAGGGGTGGACCACCCAGGGCCTCTCAGTCAGTAAAAGGATTCTGGAGCTCACAGTATCCATGGGCGAGGCGGACAGTAGTGTGTTCAAGTTAGAACAATCCCAAGGGTTGCAGTACAGAGAAGGAGCTGGGGGGACTGGTCGAGGGTCAGGAAGACCAGATGGGCAAGGCTTGGGCTAGAGCGGAGGCAGCACAGACGGAGACAAGTGGGCTGATGTGAGAGATGCAGAACTGAAAGGTCTTGATCACTGACAAATCTGTGGTAAGTAAAACGCAGAGGAAAGGAAGCTGGCCAGGTTTCCAGGTACTGACTATCGAGACAGCACTGCAAAGTGGTACCTAACGCAGTCAAGGGTGATGGGGTCAGGGAAGGCTCCCTGGGGGAGCTCATGGTGGATCTTCAAAGGCACAGCAGATGTGAGCAAGTGCATGCAGGGAGAAGAAACACCAGGCAGAGGGAACAGTAATCTCCCATTTTTCTACATTTCCTCCCCGGTTGATTCACCCCATACTATGAACACGATACTACGTTTTCTGGGTGCTGAATGAACAGACAGAGCACTGCGCTTGGAATCAGCAGGTCTAGGTTTACACAAAAGCCTCCCAGCCTAACACTGTTATACATTCTCCAACAGGCCACTCAAGCTCTCTCAGCCTCTATTTCTCTCATTCACAAAATAGAAGCCCTAGTTGCTTTATTCTACTCAGTTCATATTTCTCAAACACCTACAGATAGCACTGTCACGTGCTGGGGAAACAAGTGAACCAGAAATAGGCATAGGTTTGAGGTATGTTTCAGCTTAGTGCAGGCTTCAGGGAAACAAATGGGCAACATGTGCTAGGCTATGGTGCACCAAGTGCTAGGATAGGAGTTCATGCAAAAACCAAATGAAGTATCTGTATGAAATGGCTCTGAAAACAGGGAGACACTATAAATATATCTTGTAATATTATCATTCTTGACAGTAGTGCTAGCCAGATTCTAAATCTCCTAGGAATTTTTTCAAATTTCTGGTCTGCTGATGGCACTTGCTTCTAAAGCAGCTATGGTCAAGTATATGGGTCTGCTATATCTATATCCAAACACACACACACACACAGACACACACACGCTGTCACTGTCAGGTTCTCTGTGGTCTGGTAATCAACTGTGACAGAGCAGGCCTGGCATTCAATGAGAACTGCATGGAGACAAAAAAGATGGTCCCGCGGTCCAAAGATGATCAGTTTAGTAAAAAAGACACTTGGATATGAATATGATGAGGTGTTATGATTAACTTCATATTAAATATAATTAGAGTGATCACAGAATTTACTGCCCCAACAGAACAGTGGGTAGAGGAGGTGCTACTAAATTTTTACCTGGGCAATGGTTCTAATAGGCACACTGAGAAATACGCTCCCTAGAAAGAACAGAGAGGTCAAATTTTTGCTCAAAGTGTTGTCAGTCAAATGCCAAAGCATACTGAGACTGTGGCCTGAGTAATACACATTTTTGCTTTCCATGAAACTATTTATCTCCTTTTCATGGTTCCTGGCAATATAGAATTTCCTTTGCATTTTGGACCCTAAATTTGTAGCATTGTGGATTCTGAAATTATGAGCTGAAAATTGCATAAGGATGATAATGAGATACCTGAGCCTTTTTTATAACAGAAATTTACATTACAGTGATGAAATTTAGGTTTCCATGCCATATCTACAGTTTTGCTTAAAGGCTTGCCACTTAGGTTTACATTAAACCTCTATCTAAGGGAATTTTCCCCTTAGGCTCCAAAATGAACTGTCTTTCCAAGTGCTTTTTTATATTAAACCTTCAAAAGCATTTTCTAAGCTACCCTAGGGCTAAACCAAATTAATTTCTCATTTTTAGACTGGCTTTTCATATCCAGTGGTAAAAGAACTTCTAACTTTAACGTGAATGAGTGTGGAGGTGATCCTCCTTGTAAAATGAACTGGGGGAAAGACAAAAAAAAATCCATGTCACAGTATTTGGAAGTCACTACCTTGACTAAAGGGTGCGCCTGCCAGGCCTATAGATAATTTCCCACATGAAATTTGCTGTCAAAGTAAAGTCCCATGGGATTAATGCCCACCACCTTAAAAATGAACTTCTGTTCCTAAATATGAAACTAGACTTGGTGAGTCTCTTGTCCGAAGTCTACTGAGCAGTGGATTCCTTACTACACAGGCAACATGACTTTTCATCTTCCTTAAGAGACAAATGCCTGACCAATCTTTGGCTTATAGGAGAAGACATAGATCTCATGAAGATGATTCCATCTCATTTCACATGCCATATTTCAGATGAGGAACTTAAACAATAAAAACAAAAAAGGCAAAGTTGGTTAAAAAACCATGAGAGACTCTGAACTATGGGAAACAAACTGAGGGTTGCTGAAGAGGAGGGGGGTGGGGGGATGGGATAACTCAGTAATGGGCATTAAGGAGGGCACATGATGTGATGAGCACTGGGTTTTATACGCAACTGATGAATTGTTGAACACTACATCTGAACTGATTCATGTACTATGTGTTGGCTAACTGAATTTAAATAAATAAAAAAAAACAACAAAATTCCTATGCCAGTTCTCTCTCAAACCTAAAAAAAAAAGAATCAGAAAGAAACTCAAGCCTGGTTTTGCAAAAATACAAAAAGCTCCCTCCTCTCTACAACAAGTATATTAAACAGGCCAAAACTTCTGGATTAGGTGCATATTAGGAATCTTCTCATTTTGGTACCCGTTATCCTTCATAAAAGTATATAATTTTTTTCCAGTGAACACTAAAAATTTAGTACAAAATTTTTTTCTAAAATATTTCCAATAATATGTACTTGCAAAAAGAAAAATATCATGTTAAGTTGAGGTACGGCAGACATTCTTCATTTATGACAAGATGATAGCAAACTCATTTTCCTTCAGTGTCACCAGAGTACCACAGTCCTGTGTCTTCAGACACCGTTAAGCATTCTGCTTATGTTTCTCCTGAGTTTGCCTTTCATGATGTTTATCAATCCCTTTGATCATTTACTGTTCATAAATTCTGCCAGCTGCAAGCATAAGCCTGAATGCCTGTTTTTTTTTTTACTGGTTAAAATAATACTACCACTTAGTTACCTGGGAAGCACCAAAAAGTAAGAATTAGCTCTTATGTCACCCAAATAGCCTTAAACAGGAGACAGAAGTTTTGGGCTCCTTTTACATAGGAAAGGAAAATTCTTTTAAAGAGTTGGATCAACAGATGTATTCTGAGCACGCAAGTTCTCTGCATTCCTTCCTGTAGCTCCATATCAAATGTGAAACGTAGTTAAATCACAGGTTTACACTTAAGCTTCCTTATCTCTGATAATGGACTTGGACACATATCAAAGAACCTGCCCACGTGCACTTATCAGTCTCTGACAGGTATGAGGTTTGGGAGTTCAATATAGGACTTTACTGCTTACTTATTTAGAAATTCAGATGTAATGTATCAGCAAGTATTTGGATGAGGGCTCCAATTACTTATGATCCTAGGTAATCCTATATTGCTACAGGGTTGTCTGGTTATAAACTACAGATTTAAAATGCTCTATGATGGATAATTCACAACCATGAGATAAAGGTTATGTATCTATAAATAAACTATATGAATACCTTTCAGCTTGTTTTGGGAATGGGGAGGTTTTCTCTTTAATTTGTATATTAATCTATTGTTTTGAAAGGACATTATACCAAATGATAAAATTTCCAAAAAGTATAAAAGGGTATCACAGTATAAAAAGTTGAAAGGGAAAAATAAGTCTCCTGTTACAGAGACGCACCCCCCCCCCCAGAAGTAACCATTGTTACAGATTTCTTGTATTTCCTTTCAGAGATATTACAGGAACAAAAAAGCTTAGGTGCATGCATTTGTGAGAGGAGGGGGGAGGGAGGGAACGAGCCGTATACCAAAACCTCATCAGCTTGAGAGAGAGAGAGAGAGAGATGGATGGACTGATTGATGGTCCCATCTTTAAAAACAAACAGTAGCAAGTTATTCACATTGTTCTCAACACTGCTTATCTTCCTTAACAATATATCCTGGAGACTGCTCCATCAGTACACGAAGACTTGGCCCCTCATTTCTTTATGTATATAGATAACATTCCCTTGTACAGAAATGCAAAGCCTTATTCAACCAGATCACTACCAAGCAACATAAAGGTTGTTTCCTGCCTTTTGCTTTTGAAGGGGACCGAATATCAGAGCTGGACTAAGACGGTGGGGGTGTAGGGGTGCACTGAATAAATATTAACATTTCGTCCTGCCTATTGTCTTCCTTCTTTTCAGAAGTACTGATGTCTAAACTACAAGGAGAGCCTATCTGAAAGAGACGGTTGTTAGCCTTCCTGCTACCACACACAGGAAGGTAACACCTTTCTCTCTAAAGCTGATGAGGTTTTGGTGCTGCTTATAAGCAGCAGCTGAATCCTGGGAAGAGGAACCACCAGACTTGGCAAGAACCCAATTGTTCATGTTGGGGGACCAGCCTGGGCATCTAGGCAGCCTACCCCAAACCAAAATTCTCTAAGGTTAGGGAAGCCTCAGTGGAATCTAGGTCAGGGTCACCCCTCCCTTCCACATAGCATGATGCAGAATTTCAATTCTGTTGGGGCTCAACTTAGAACTTCCACAGGCTTTGGACCAAAAAAACCTCCCAAATAGTGAGATGGTCACAACTCTCTAGAGCTGGACTGGCTGGGTTTTGGGCAAGTTACTCAACCCTCCCATGGCTCAGTTTCCTCTCTGTAAAACGAGGAAAGTAATACCTACCTCAGAGGGTGAGTGTGAGGATTAAGTAAAATAATGCCTATGTAGCTTGCTAAGCAAAGTGCCTGAACTTTTTAAGGGTTCAGGAAAATGTTTATTATTGGTAAAAGAAGCCAATGCCCCCCCCCCCTTTTTTTTTTTTTGGAGAAACATCTTGGCAGCACCAAAAAATACACTGGTTGTGAATTTTGGCCTCAGGGTGATCCTTCAGTCTCTTGACTCTTATCTCTCCATGCCCCCATGTTCCCCGCAAGCATCCCCCCAATATTTCTGGGGCACACACACTCTCTGTGTCCTTGTACTTGTGCAGTTCCATATGCCTACAATGTCCCTCATCTTCATATAGGCAACTTTTACTCACTTTCCAAGATGTAGCCCAAAGGGCAAGGCTAAGTGTCCTCCCTCTGGATCCCACTGTCCCCTGAGCCCACTTCCCTTGTGGCACTGTCATGCTACCCAGAAGGGACGTGAGAGCAGGGTCTTCACAGGAACTGTATACTAAGTTCCCAGCACTGTGTTAGCACACTGTAGGCACTTGGTAATTGTTGCCGAATTAAAACAAACCCCGAGGGAGACAATGATTCCAGTCAGTCTACTTAATGCCTCTGGTATCTTCTTTTAATCAACAACGTGGGTATCTGCACTTCAGGTGTTTATATTCTTAAAAGCCTCAATTCAGAATCACCTGTCATGTAGCTCCTGTCAAAGCATGGATGAGCCAACTGAAGAGAGACTTCATGTAAGAGGCAAGCTACCTTCCACCCATCAATCCCAGGGTATATATAATACCCTCTGGTTCCATCCACGTCTCCCCACGTGTGGCAGACCACCAGAATGTTTTGACTAGGTTGTTCTCCACCTTGCACCATAGTAAAAAGGACTTTTCAATACTTCAGCCTAGCGTTATACTCTACCTTTAATCAGAAGCAATAGGAGAGGTTGCAAGGTTGGTTTAACATCTGCAAATCAATTAATATGATACAATACATTAATAAAAGAAAGAACAAGAACCATATGATCCTCTCAACAGATGCAGAAAAAAGCATTTGACAAAGTACAGCATCCTTTCTTGATTAAAACTCTTCACAGTGTAGGGATAGAGGGTACATACCTCAATATCACAAAAGCCAGCTATGAAAAACCCACAGGGAATATCATTCTCAATGGGGAAAAACTGACAGCTTCTTCCCTAAGGTCAGGAACACGGCAGGGATGTCCACTATCACCACTGCTATTCAACATAGTATTAGAAGTCCTAGCCACAGCAATCAGACAACAAAAAGAAATAAAAGGCACCCAAATCGGCAACAAAGAAGTCAAACTCTCACTTTTTGCAGATGATATCATATTTTATATGGAAAACCCAAAAGACTCCAACCCCAAAACTGCTAGAACTCATATAGGAATTCAGTAAAGTGGCAGGATATAAAATCAATGCACAGAAATCAGTGGCATTTCTATACACCAACAAGACAGAAGAAAGAGAAATTAAGGAGTCGATCCCATTTACAATTGCACCCAAAACCATAAGATACCTAGGAATAAATCTAACCAAAGAGGCAAAGAATCTGTACTCAGAAAACTATAGAATACTCATGAAAGAAACTGAGGAAGACACAAAGAAATAGAAAAATGTTCCATGCTCATGGATTGGAAGAACAAATATTGTGAAAATGTCTATGCTACCTAGAGCAATCTACACATTTAAAGCAATCCCTATCAAAATATCATCCACTTTTTATAAAGAAATGGAACAAATAATCCTAAAATTTGTATGGAACCAGAAAAGACCCCAAATAGCCAGAGGAATGTTGAAAAAGAAAAGCAAAGCTGGCGGCATCACAATTCCGGACTTGCAGCTCTATTACAAAGCTGTCCTCATCAAGACAGTATGGTACTGGCACAAAAACAGACACATAGATCAATGGAACAGAACAGAGAGCCCAGAAATGGACCCTCAACTCTATGGTCAACTCATCTTGGACAAAGCAGGAAAGAATGTCCAATGGAAAAAAGATAGTCCCTTCAACAAATGGTGTTGGGAAAATTGGACAGCCACATGCAGAAGAATGAAACTGGACCATTTCCCTACACCACACACAAAAATAAACTCAAAGTGGATGAAAGACCTAAATGTGAGACAGGAATCCATCAAAGTCCTTGAGGAGAACACAGGCAGCAACCTCTTCGACCTCAGCCACAGCAACTTCTTCCTAGACACAATGCCAAAGACAAGGGAAGCAAGGGCAAAAATGAACTATTGGGACTTCATCAAGATAAAAAGCTTTTGCACAGCAAAGGAAACAGTCCACAAAACCAAAAGATAACCAACAGAATGGGAGAAGATATGTGCAAATGACATATCAGATAAAGGGCTAGTATCCAAAATCTATAAAGAATTTATCAAACTCAACACCCAAAGAACAAATAATCCAATCAAGAAATAGGCAGAAGACATGAACAGACATTTTTCCAAAGAAGACACCCAAATGGCCAACAGACACATGAAAAAGTGCTCAATATCGCTTGGCATCAGGGAAATCCAAATCAAAACCTCAATGAGGTATCACCTCACACCAGTCAGAATGGCTAAAATTAACAAGTCAGGAAACGACAGATGTTGGCGAGGATGCGGAGAAAGGGGAACCATCCTACACTGTTGGTAGGAATGCGAGCTGGTGCAGCCACTCTGGAAAATAGTATGGAGGTTCCTCAAAAAGTTCAAAATAGAGCTACTGTATGACCCAGCAATTGCACTACTGGGTATTTACCCCAAAGATACAAATGTAGTGATCTGAAGGGGTACGTGCACCCTGATGTTTATAGCAGCAATGTCCACAATAGCCAAACTATGGAAAGAGCCAAGATGTCCATCGACAGATGAATGGATAAAGAAGATGTGGTATATGTATACAATGGAATATTATGCAGCCATCAAAAAAAATGAAATCTTGCCATTTGCAATGACGTGGATGGAACTAGAGGGTATGATGCTAAGCAAAATAAGTCAATCAGAGAAAGACAAGGATCATATGATCTCACTGATATGAGGAATTTGAGAAACAAGACAGAGGATCATAGGGGAAGGGAGGGAAAAATGAAACAAGACGAAACCAGAGAGGGAGACAAACCATAAGAGACTCTTAATCTCAGGAAACAAACTGAGGGTTACTGAAGTGGTAGGGGTGGGAGGGATGGGGTGGCTGGGTGATGGACATTGGGGAGGGTATGTGCTATGGTGAGCGCTGTGAATTGTGTAAGACTGATGAATCACAGACCTGTACCCCTGAAACAATAATACATTATATGTTAAAAAAAAATTTTTTTAATAAAGTAAAAAAAAAGAAGCAATAGGAGAAATGACTATATAAAGCCTGATTTACTTTTTGCATAAAACTACTATAAAAGATGTAGTCTATCATGCTATTTAAAAATCATGAATACACAGACTTATATGGCAAATTAATATTAAAACTTGCAACTCTTGATGAACTGGCATGCTTTCCTTGAATAGACCACTTAACTGTACATTCTATCAGATTTCTCCCTTCTTTGTTATGGCTGCGAGGTAGCTCAGGGCAGGGCAATGCTGAATGACTCTCCCCTTCTCTCAGCCGTTGGTTAAGCTGCTGCTATGTGTTATTCTATATTTACTCTACTGTGTATGTATTCTGAAAAAGGAGAATGAATCTCACATTTTTGTCTGGTTCTCAATAAAGCTTGGAGAACAGTTGTCACCTGACACCTGGGACATGTAATACAATTTGCTTGCACTGTCACCCAAATGTGCCCTAAACACACACACACTCATACCGAACTTGTCAGCACAAAATGACTTGAAATAAAAAACAAATGCCTGCACTTAGGAGAGGCTTGCAAGTCTAAAAGACGCTGCCCCAGTTTTAGCTGGCAGCAGGAGATAGGCGTCTCACACGGGGTGAGACGGATACAGCGCCCAGGCTGAAAAGTCATCCTTTCTTTAGGGTACTGTAATCACTTCTGCCCGCAGGGGCACAATGCTACCTGGATTCCAAGCAATAAAAGGAAGGAAAGGGAAAAAGCGAAGAGGAAGTTCATCTCCCCACTTGCCAAACTGAGAGTGAATTGGGACTGTACTCACTAGACGCGGGGACGGTGCCTTTGCCAGAGATAAGGGCTCAGCTTGCAAACATCCTGCCGCCACCTCTGCCGTTCGGAGGCAAGGATAGTGCCAACCAGAGGGCCCGCTTCGGAGGGGAAGTTTTTAGTTTTGTTTTCAAGGGCAGAAACGAACTATTAAGAGGAAATCTCACAAGGATGCTCACCTGAGGTGAGGTGGCTAAGAAATGCTGACGAAGAGGAACGTGTCTGCCAGCATACTTCAAGTCTCAAGAGCTGGCTCTATAAAGTCTGAATGAAACTTTGGAAAAAAGGAGGAGTGCCATCAAGCTGCTCCCTTCCCCTCCTGCTCCTTGTGATGGGAGAAAACAGCAAGAGCCTCCCAGCAAAGGAAGGGCTGTAGCAGTATCATCTCTGAGGATCTGCCCTATCTCAGGATGTCACAGGAGGCTCACGTCTGGGCTACAGACCATGGCTACGAGTAAGACTCATCCTCAACACGGTGGAGGACGGGCCTCAGTTCAACATCTGGTCCTCCTGCCTCCCAGCTCTCTGATCTTGAGGAAGTCATGCTGTCCCTCTGAAATCCAGTTTCCCCCTCTGCAAAGTGGGGATACCGACAATGGCTGTTTTCCTCACCAGGCTGCAGGGAAGATGAGACAATGTCCACAAAAGCCCTGGACTAGCACCTGGCAACAGTAGGTGGTCACAAGACATTCATCCCACTCTTTCCCTTCTTGGGATCCCCCACCCTTATCCTTTATGTTCTCTGTTCTTTGTTCTAGCCTATTCCAGCCACTGCCTGCTCTCCTTTCCCTGCCTCTTCCTCTCAAACTTTGACCAGCCCCACCTCTTTTTTCAGGTGCTCCTTCATTGTTCCTATTCTCCGACATTCTTCCTAGCTCCCCAAACTCATCCAGAACCTGAGCTTGAGTGACACTCGTGCATGGAGGGTTAGAACGAGAGAACAAGCAGTGGCTGCTTCAGTCTCTCTCCTCACACACCCAACAGGAGGAGCTAGCCGTTACCCCCCACCGCCAGCACAGCAACTGAGCACGGTGGCTGGGTGTGGAGGAATACTGGCTTCACACCCCACCTCTACACTCCGGTAAGTTAGGTAACCTCTCTATACCTCTTTGTTTGTTTTTTAATAAATATTCTTTTTATTATTTTGACAGAGAGAGAGAGAGAACAAGCAGGGAGAATGGCAGGCAGAGGGAGAGGGAGAAGCAGGCTCCTTGCTCAGCAGGGGGCTCCATCCCAGGACCCTGAGATCATGACCTGAGCTGAAGGCGGACGCTTAACCGACTGAGCCACCCAGGCGCCCTCTCTGTACCTGTTTCATCATATGTAAAGTGAGGGTTATAACAGTACCTCATGCATTATGATGATTAAATAAGCAAATATTAAGTACAGTGCCTGGCACATCCACACGTAATGAATATTAGCTATCCTCTCCACCATCACCATCCTCCTATGTCTTATGGAGACTTGATGTCCCATGATTATATTTTCAACCTTTTTTTTTTTAAAGATTTTATTTATTTATTCATGAGAGACCGAGAGAGAGAGAGAGAGAGAAGCAGAGGGAGAAGCAGGCTCCCAAGGAGCAGGGAGCCTGATGCGGGACTCGATCCCAGGACCCTGGGACCATGACCTGAGCCGAAGGCAGACGTTTTACCATCTGAGCCACACAGGCGCCCTATTTTCAACCTCTGAAAGCAAAATTTATTCTCAAGAATATGAACCAGGCACGGGCGCATCAAACCAAGATGGAATTTTCCAGCAGCTCAGCATGATCCTGGCAGAAGAATCAGTTCTTATCCACATTTATAGGTTTTGGACAACGTCACCACAAGTTGGAGACTTGCATATAGCACATGAGTTGGCTGTTGGCTGCCCTGCCGTTTCTGGCAGGCCACCAGAAGATGCCACCACCCAGAGGCCTGTGCCTGAGGAGCTCCCAGAGCTGCTGAGCCAGAAGATACACTGTTCTTGCATGTTCCTGGCTGTCACAGAAGAGAAGGGGCCAGTCCTTTAAGAAACTTTTTTCTCTGCTTAATCCTATTCTAAGATGCACCCCTTACAACACTGTCATTAAAACTAATGGAGGCCAAACCCCAGCACACTGGAGTTTGTGTCCTCTAATGATCTGTAATGGGCACTGATAATGAAAGCCTTTTCCCAGAAATTTATTTTTTAAATGCATCAACTGTGTCCAGAGATAAGTAAGAAGATGAAATTTTCTTTGTTTTTTTAAAACTATACAATGTGTTATTCTCAAAGGAGCCAGCTAGCTAGGAATAAAATAAATTCTGCAACAACCATTTAGACTCAAAAAAGGGACATTTTTAGAGAACATGTAAGGAACTTGTGGAAACAATAATAAAAATCAGTATAGATTTCCCTCTTGGAATGTAAAGCTATGAAATCCTCCACTAAGTCCATGTAAGAAAGACCCACTGTAGTGGATGTCCGTGGTTTGAGGTTGTCTCTCCTCTGGGAATCCCCCCTCTGCTAAATTCTCACAGTCTAAGAACTCTGCATGTCAATCTTCCCTCCTCAGCCAAGAAGGAACAGGCAGTTCAGGCCTAGCCCAGTAGAGTATTATATACTCCTGGCCAGAGATTGGTTAAGAGATGGGGAGATGATTCAATTTGGACCAAGAGGAGTTAAGCCCAGATGACTGTTCAAACTTTTGCAGAAGAGAGGCTCTTTCTTTTCTCCTGGACTTGAAGTTTATGGAAGTAAGTCTACCTGGTGGCAACCATCTTGCAATCAAAAAGAAAAAGCTTACCTAAGAGAGGAAACTGAACTGAGAGATGCCAAAAGTTGGGGCCTGATGGCAACATGTGAGCCGCTGGATCCAGCCATGCCTGAAGCCAGCTGTTCTTGCACTTTTCAAGTAAATATATGAACCAAAAAGTTCCATGTTAGCTTAAGTTAGTTGGGTTGAGTTTTCTGTTACTTGTAAATAAGAATCCTAATTGGTAATTTGCTCAAGCTGACAGAGAGGATCCTGAATATAGCAACTGCCTATACATTTAAAATATGTCATATTAGGGAAGTTTATACTAGTGCTCAGCTTCCAGAAAAATTTGAGAAGGACAGAAACAGCTAGCTCTCCTTAGTGTCTACAAAGGCCCTGGATTTAGAGAAATGCAAACACTCCAAAATAAAGACCAGGACAGTGAATTCAACAGTGCATGGTGCTTTGTGACAATGTATCAGCTACAGCCGAAATGCTGCGATGCAATTTCTATAATTCACCTAAAATTTGAGAAAGAGAATGGATGTTACCAATCCAAATGAAAATAAATACTAGGCTCACTTTAGCAGGTTTAGCACAGTAACTAAAGGCTAAACATAGCAACTCTGTCTAAGGAGTAAAAATAAGCAGGAATTTTCTGTAAGGCTATGTGATGGCTATTTATACTCTCTCCTTATTAAGCCCACTATGAGTCTGGCCTGTCACAATTGTCTCTGAGCTACTCTGACTTCCCTGAGCCCAGAATTAGTCTCTTAGAGGTACAGCCTGACTCCGAGGTAAACAGCTCCTGCTGAAAGCTAAAGGTGTCAGAATTTGTCTGATGTGTTTAGCGTTGGGTTGTTAACAGACAGGAAGAATACAGCTGATTTTCAGACCTATTTTGTTGGCTTTTTACAAAATAAAACTCAAAGCAAAGAGGATGAAGTAGAAAGTTGTAGGGCCTTGTGTGACACTTAGAAATGAAAACAGGCCCTTTTTGGAAGAAAATTCGGGCTAAAAAAATAGAGAAGAGTTCCAGATGGTGAGGTCTATTTACTGTGAAGCAAAACTGTGATGAAAGTAGGGAATGTCTCAGGCAAGTCAATTACACAAGATAAATCGATAGAAGATGTTCTACGGGGATCTAGCTAGCATGGAATTCTGGAATGGGAAGACAACATTAATAGCTTTTCCCTGCTTTGGCGCCTAAAGAAGTAAAAATCATATTGACATAAGAAACAAAACAATTGTAATACTATAGATGAAAAGCATATGTTAAGACAAAGTCAATTACGAGCTGCTCCTTGCACATGCCTTGTAAATTCCTGCCTGTGGGTCTTTCCGTACTGTTCCCCTTGCCCAGAATACCCCTGGTACCTTTGGTCTGAAGTCAACCCACCTTTCAAGACCCAGTTCAAGTGCCAATTTGATGACAAAGCCTTCCTTGACCATCCTAGCTCAAAGCCATCTTTCCAGTTGGGGACTTTCAGCAGCACTTTGTCCTATAGCATCTAGACCTTTTGGTGGTGTTTTATAGTTTATATGTTATATATTAATAATGTATGGATATATTATCTATTTCTTTTATCTCTCACTATTTAGGGCACTGTCTCCATCTACATCATCTCTAACACAATGTGCTTACATACTGAGGACATTCAGTAATTCACTGAATGACTGAGGAATAATTTGGTTGCAGAAGCCTGGGACACCTTGAACCAGAGAAAAGAAAAAGGCGTACAGGAAGTCACCTCTCTAGTGTTGCTCCCACTATGTCTTGGCTCTCTCTGTACAATGCAATCACAGCAACTGGTCTTTCTCCTTGCAGTGCGAAACATGGCTGCTCATCAATCTGAAGACCAAGAGACATTCTTTTTTTTTTTTTTTTAAAGATTTTATTTATTTGAGAGAGAGAGCACAAGCAGGGGAAACAGCAGAGGGAGAGGGAGAAACAGGCTCTCTGCTGAGCAGGAAGCCCGACGTGGGGCTCGATCCCAGGACACTGGGATCATGACCCGAGCCAAAGGCAGACGCTTAACCGACTGAGCCACCCAGGCACCCTGCCAAGAGACATTCTTAACCCAGCTCTGGTTTTAAAAAAAATCCCTAAGAAAACATCATGGTTGACCTGCTTGGTCATGGATTCCCCACACTATTATCAGGACTGTGGCACAAAATCTACATAAGTGAACAACAAGGCTTTACATCCCACAACTCTACAAATTTAATTATTTAAAACCCACGTTTTTATTACGACCAAGTGAAATCTTTCTAAAATACAGCATGCATTTTTTTCCTTACCTTCACAAACAGCATATATCAAATGGAATTTACTGAGGGATGAGGATTATAAATACCAGTTAGTGTTTGTGTTGTCATATACATGTCAACCCAAGGGGCTGTTGGGCATGAAACATGGCTTGCTTTTTATCCAGACCTCTGTATTATTATAGCCTCTGTGTCTTTTTTCCCCTAAGTTCCCTGTACCTTGCCTCATCAGCAATTAACTTTTGTTTAAGACAGGTGAAGTGTTATATTTCAAACTACTGGATGATGGGAATCTGGGAGCCAAGTGTGTTATAACTGGGTACAAAATAAGGTATATCTTGGACATGGCAACCTTAGCAGCTGCTCCCCGCTCAGTTCCTGCTGAAAGTTTCTATAACCTAGCCCCTCCAGCCACAGATGATTAAAAGGTAGAAACACCTGCCTCAGGGTCTTTGGCCCACAGGCACCCACCAGCCAAGACAGGGCCCAGAGCAAAGCTGAGGTCCGTCAGTCAGATTCTCGCCCTTGGGAAACAGGGCTGAGAAGCAGAGAATTAGGGAGAAGCAGAAGCTGATAGTCTGTGGAGAGTGAAGCTCTGAGCTAGCACGGGGGTTGGCAGGGTCATGGCACTCCTAAACTATGGACACAGAAGCCATGGGCGGGGGAAAGCTGCAGAGACAGAATGGTGGGAAAGGATAAGTCAGGGGTGAGCATCAAGCAGAGGCAGCTTCACGTCGAGACGGCCAACACACCAAATGGCTAAAAGGTCGCCATGTGGCTGGCGCAGAGAGCCGCTCAACTTCATTCTGGTCCTGGCTTTCCTCCAAGGGGCTCCACCTCCCTGTAGCTCCTGCTCTTTCCGGCCTGACTGGATTTCTGGTCTGTGCTTCTGCTTCCTACTCCCTCGATCCCCTGAAGGGACCAGAGGAAGGTGTGGGCTCTCCTGGCTGCTCAGAGCACTTTAACCGGAATTGGTCCAGATGAGTTAGGGGAGGTGGTTGTGTCTCTCTGGAACTGGATACGATGGAATCCTGCAGGCAGCCTCCTTCTCACCCTGTGCCAGTCAGGAGGCAGGACTCAGCACCTCAGTACACCCTCCAAAGACACTCTGCGTCCTCAGTTACTGATGAAGTAACAACTCTCCCAGTAATTATGGCAGGTAACTTTTAATGAGCATTTATTAACTAGAAGCCTTGCTAAGTACGTAAACTACTTCATTTAAGCCTTATGACAACCCTATGAGGTAGATCTATTACTATTCCTATTAAATAGAGGCACCTTACAGATGCCAGGTAAGTTCTTCTCGGCAACACAGCTAAGAAGCAGTGAAGCTGGGATACAAACTCAAGTGAGTCTGTCCCAGAGCCTATGTTCTTAACACTGTGACACACTGAATAATGAAAACTTGATTTTTACTAAGACTCATGAGAGGACTTGAAAGAGCATTCATATCTCTTACCAATATAAGAAACTCCGTAAGATTTCCTTTTAGATAGTTCTGTTCCCCCAAAGTTCCTCCCCTACTGACTACCCTGTCATGTCTCCTCCTTCTTCTCTCCCCAGCCTCCAAAAATCTCAACCTGTACACCCTGCTCAACAAAACCAAAGCACGGCCCTTAGGAGTCCTGATTCTACCCCCAGCTTTGCAGAGACACACATTCCAGTCTCATAGCTACTACATGGAGCAAAGGTAGCCCCAGAGTGATGCACAGGAAAGCAGTCTTTATAGGGTCATATCCTCTCCAGAAAAAAGAGGACATCTTTACAGGTGGCAAAACTCAGGTCAGGTCATCTGAGTAGAGAAAGTGTCTTCCTTCTCTTCTTTACTACAGATTTTTGTATTTCTTGATGTACCCGGAGTAAAAGCTAAGCACAAGGCTGTGGCAGCACATAAAGAGGGTTCTGCCTGAAATCAAATTGCTCTTCTATTCTGGGGGGGGGGGGGGGCCAATGTACTGATTACATATTCATATTCTTGATGAGGGTCTTAGGTTTCTACTGAAGGTTTTGCACATAGAGACCTAATCCTTCCTGAGATGTGCCTAATTTGGTGGAGGAATAAGGCAAGGAATAAGACGCAAAGCTAGCTCTCAGTTTCAACAAGGGTATTCAGATTATTGCTAACAGAGCTCTCAAGAGCCCAGTTCAGACCAAACGGTATTCAAAATATCAACTCAGGTTCTGTTAAGCCTCCCTTTGTACTGCCACTGGAATTGGTTAGTGAATTGTACCTTGAAAAGAATAAACACCAGAAGCTGACATTTCTGGAAGCAGAAGAAGAACCTGGAAAAATCAGCCACATGTGCAAAGAAAAATACAGCAAGAGAAGTTTCTTCCTTTGTAATGATGAACCAGAGTGCTAGCTTGTGGGCATATGACCTAATTGACTCATGCTGAAATTAAAGGCAGAACTTAATAACTGGTTTGTGAAGAAGAGGGAATTTAGAATTTCCTTATAGACAAAGAACCAGAAAAAAAGAGCCTGCACCCCTACACAGAGATTTGGCTGTTGCATGAAAATTTGGTAGCAAAACTTCTTCTCTTGACCCACTATGCAAAGCATAGTCTCGTTCACTTATTTTTCCTGGTTCCTCTGATTCAGAGTTTAAAGAACTACTAATTCTCAAGAGCTTTCCTTTTCCATGTAAGTTCAGAAAACAATCCTTCAAGTTATGAATTAGATTTCAATTTAATAGGATATTGGGTGTAGGGCTTTATACAAGAAAGTGTTATAGATTTTTGTCACAAGTATTTGTAAACTGCTGGTTGTTTGGGAGGGAAAAGAAGTACAAGAGTCCTAATGAGAAATTGTGGTTGGGGGTGGAGAGGCTTCAAAACACAACACAACCAAATGAGATCAAATTCCAACTTTTAATTCCTTCAAATTTTTTTTTTCTCTCTCCATCAATCTTACAGCCCAAATTTTAAACTTTATGGCATCTTAAATGTGAGGTCCATAGAGACTTCTGGGAAAAACAAACAAGCCAACAAACAAACATTTGGAACATTCTACCATCTTTTGTTTTCTAAGCCCAAGAACAATTGGCAGTCTTAGCCATAGGCAGCCTTCCGGCTAACAGAATAAAAAAGTTGGGTCATAAAACTACAACTCCTCCTCCCCCACTCTCAGGAAGCTGGACCAAGGCAGACAAGGGAAATTACAAACTTCAGGGTAGATCTAGAAGATGAAGCAGGGAAATTATTGGAAACTGCCCACACAACATAAATTGCAAAGACAATTCATTCAGCCATAAATATTTTTAAGTGAATGACCAAGCCACTCACTTACTACTTAAAAACAGTCTCATTTTGGCACCAACGCTCCTCCTCCATTTATGTAGATCTGATTTCTACCATCTGGGCTGTAAGAGATTTGAGGGGAAAGTATTTGCTTGTCTCTTTCCTAGTGCCTGGAACAGTGTCTTAAACACGTAGTATTCAGTATGCATTTGCTAACTGACTGGGAAGGGACTGTCTGTCAGATCTGGCTGGTTCTGACTGCTCATGTTCATGAGGCCTCCAGGGTGCAGGAAGGCTACAGCAGCGAATATTCAACTGGTGGTGCCATATACCAAAGGGACACATAAGATTAAGATACGTTTGCGTTCCACTGAGATTTAAGAAAGGTTAGAGGATCGAGCAAGAGCAGTTGGTGGGTGTTCTTCTGCTGGTAATTATTCAATGGTAAGACAGTGCTGGGTATAACTACTGTCTGGGATGATTATGTTGGCCATGTCAGTCACTTAACATGTGGATCTTGTCTCTACTGGATTAGTGTGTCCAGGATTCCCATGACTCCACTTCTTGATTCTTGATCTCCTGCCAGTGTATTTTCACTGTGACAATTGCACATTGTAAATGCTGCGATGGGATGACTAGGGACATATTTCCTCTAATTCCACTTTCACACAAAGGATCAAGAGAAGAATGGGAAAGAGGATGTATGAGGGGGTGCGGGCTGTTTCTTCCCCAGAGGAAGCAAAGAGTTTCATGGTGCTCCTATCATGAAGTCTGTGCTGTATGGAAGTTAAGGGAGAATACAGGCTTCCTCCGAGACAGAGATGAAGTCAACACATTTATTTTAGATAAGAAATCTCTCTTGTGCTTCAGCTTTGGATGTTCCAACTTTCAAGCAGCATTCTTCAAGTCCAAGAGCTGAAGTTAGTGGGCTTTAATCGTCCTTGTCAGGGATGTCTGACATGGCATGACGACAGCCTTGCTAATGTCATTCTCTCATTACATCCCTAGTGCTGCGACCCTTAGATTCTAATCTGCAAGTCGCACCTGCTTACAGCTCCTAACATTGTGAGTACAGTGGTGAACAAAATTAAGCCTGCCAACTTGCTCAAACCTAAGGTGATTTCTCTAGGTCACTGCTTTAGTCACTAGAAAAACAAAAAACCCTCTTTTCAGTCTGTCTAATCACAAACAGTATCACTTCTCCTACTCTTATAGTAGACCTGAAAAGGATTATAAAATTACTCAATTGTTCTTTTTTTCATTAGCACCAAGCAGGTGATCTCACTGACTAGAAAGCTCAGGATAGTGATGAATACAGGTGATTTAAGCAGTGTGTCTGAGGTTACCAGGGCAACCGTTAATTATTATTGAGTAACTCTAGCGTACCTCTATAAAGGTCAGGAGTTAAGGTTTTTCCATCATATATTTTGCTTTAAAATGGGGCTTTTAAAGGAAATTGGGGAGAGAGCAGATGGAGGATGACAGATGAAGATCAGGTTAAAGAACTATATATAGCACAAGAAAATTGAACTACTTAAATTTCACAATGTTGGTTTAGGAGATGGTGTGGGAGTTCATGAGTAAATGTAAAAAATGACTTTCTGGTTTCCTAAGTTAGGGCTTCTCAAATTAGTAAGAAATCTGAAATCATGCCAGATGCAGAGATGTAACTAGATTTACTTTACTTAGTTCCCTGAGACAAATTTCCTCTGCTGTCCCAGAATTAATACTCTCTGCACTGACCTGGAGCCCTGGATAGACCAGCCTGGAAAGGATTCATGTGGTCATTGAAAGAAAAATTCAAGACTCAATTTCACGGAAACACACCAAAAGCAAGACCTTCTTGGTATAGGTCTTATTCTTCAAACAGCATCTTACGCACATCCTTAGTTATTGAGGATGTAACAAATTTGAAAAGTTAAAAAAAATTCCTGTGTTCACTTCGGCAGCACATATACCAAAAATTTGAACCATACAGAGAAGATCAGCATGGCCCCTGGGCAAAAATGACATGCAAATTATAAAGCATTCCATATTTTTTAAAATCCAACCATCAGACTGAATGTCTAAAACGTACACAGTGATGTACGTCAGTTATTTTCGATAAAACTGGAAAATAAAAGCACATGTATTAAAAAAAATCCTCACAAAGATGTACCCCACAACTTTAAGAAAAAAGTAAAATGGCGATTTTAAAACTGAGCTAATCTGAGTTTTCAAAACTGAACAACACACACACACGTTAAAAAACTTCCAATGCTACAAAAGGGTAGGGTTGAAAGGAAGTGAGTTTCTCTTCCACCAAAGGCCACTGTCCCATCTGCCTCCATCAGAGACAACCATATAGATTCGTTCCCCTGTATCTTTCCAGAAATATTACAACCATGTACACACATCTGTAGGTATGTATATCCCTGGATTCTTATATATAAATAGGAGTATACAATGAACACAAATAGTTTTTAAATCTAGCTGGATAACAGAATCACCTAGGAAGTTTAAGAAACATATCAAAACTCAGATACCACCCAGACCAATTAACTCTGAGGCTCCAGTAAAGGAGTGTAGGTGTTGACATTTTTTACTTTAGGGTCCCCAGGTGATACTAATAAGCAGCCTGGCCTGAGAACCACAGTACCTTGCTTTTCCCTTAATGTACCTTAGAAGGTTGTTCTATACCAGCACATATAGAACTACTTAATTCCTCTGCTGTACTGGGTAGCAGTCTACTCTAATATATATCTTGGCTGTCTTTTACTAATGGTCACCTGTCTATCCTGCCCTCTTTTCTGGGAGCTGATCAGCATGGATTACATCAACAGGTCTCCTGTACCCTCTGGCTCCTTGTTGGGGTCACCAAGGGGGAGCTCTGGCAAGAGATTAGCAGGAGGAAGGAGCGAGCCAAGGTATTTATTCCCTTGTCTCACTCTGTAGTTGCCCACCCCTGACTGAAGCCCTTAACCAACATTCCTTTCAAGGTACGACTCTATAGACCTCTCACCCCTTTTGGGTCTGGTAACCACTTTCTACTCAAGTCCCTCCAGCCTAAGGATGATAATTGGTTGGGTGCTACTAGCCCTGAGATTTACGGTATTATCTCATGATTTTCCTGCCCCCACTTCTTTATAAATAAACTCTTCCTTGAATTACGTTATTTTCATGGTGCTGATGTTTCTTATGATTCTAATACATCATTCTTGGATATACATGTTTGCATTTATTTCTTTATGGACAATATTGCCTTTGCTCCCTCCGGAAACATAGCTTCTTCACATAAGGCAAAAAGAGGATGCGGCACCCTGGTGGCTCAGTTGGATAAGTGTCTGACTCTTGATTCTGGCTCAGATCATGATCTCAATCAGGGTTTTGAGAGCAAGCCCTGCATTGGGTTCCACACTAAGTATGGAGCCTGCTTAGGTTCTCTCCCTCCCTCCTTCGTTGCCCCTCCCCCTCCGCTTGTGCTCTCTAAAAAACTTTTTAAAAACTTTAAAAAAAGGGCGCCTGGGTGGCTCATGATCCCGGGATCCTGGGATCGAGCCCTGCATCAGGCTCCCTGCTCCACAGGAAGCTGCTTCTCCCTCTCCCACTCCCTCTGCTTGTGTTCCCTCTCTCACTGTGTCTGTCAAATAAATAAAATCTTTAAAAAAAATAAATAAAAACTTTAAAAAAGACATAATGGGGCAGTCCATACAGCAGCTCTTTTATTCCTTTTCTGAGCATTTTTGACAACAGCCTGGGCACAACCCCATCACCTGTTCAATTTGTAAGGACTATTAAAATGAACACTGAAGCAATGTCTAGGGGAGAACTCCACTGCTTCTTTGAGAAAGAAGCTGATAGGCACTGAAAGAGAACCTGCTAGAGCAAACTCAGTGAATGACTGAAAGGCAGAATTTCAGAACTTTCAGAAATGCTTTCTCTTTGTCATAATGACAGTCAAATGTACACAGAGTCACAGGCTGGAAAGGAATTCCCGAGGCTAAATTATCCCCCAGTGAAAACTTAGGCTTGCAATTAGGTTCTCCTCTAATTAGTATGGTTCCGATTGGCTCCACCCAACAGAGAAACAACAGAGTAGATAGATGGCTTGGCAGGACTCTGGAGAGTACACACCTAACTAAGCCTGCTGACTTGGTGCAAACAGCTTAAAGCTTGTCTTGAGAGAGGAGTGCCTCTACTAATTTCGGTGTATTTTGTTATTTGTAGTTAACTGAGTTTTAGGTATTTTATTTATTTTTTAAAGATTTATTTATTTATTTATTTGAGAGCATGGAAGCGAGTGAGCCAGCAGGGGTGGAGGGGGAAGGGGCAGAGGGAGAGAGAGGAATCTCCAGCAGATTATGCACTGAGCACTGAGCCCGACAAGGGGCTTATTTCATGATCCTGAGATCACGACCTGAGCTGAAACCAACAGACGCTTAACCGACTGCGCCACCCAGGTGTTTTAAAATTATCTCAGTGTTTTGTTGTAGGTTGCTCTGTGTCACACCAGGATCAAAGAAACAAAAATAAACACTGAGTGTCTACTGCCACCACCAAAAGAAATCAATACTAAGGATTTGTTCATTGGTAAAGGGATAGTCTAAGAGCAAACCAATTTTTGCTTAGTGAAAAAGGACACCAATTCTTTTTTTTTTTTTTTTTAGATTTTATTTGAGAGAGCACATGTGTAGGTGAGCAGAGGAGGGGCAGAGGGGAGAGGGAAAAGAATCTCAAGCCGACTCTGCAGAGTGCCGAGCCGGACGCGGGGCTAGAGCCCGCAACCCTGAGAAAATGACCTCAGTTGAACACTTAAGAGTTCACTTAAGAGTCGGACACTTAACCGACTGAGCTACCCAGGCGCCCCAGAAACCATTCTTAATAACCACTTAATGTGAACCAGACCATTTTCTATAAGGTTATGCCGGCATTAACTCATCTGACCCTCACAACAACCTTGAAGGCAGGTCTTATTATTACTATGATTATTTTTACTATTATTGTTACCATTTCACAAAACAAGTTTAGCTCAGAGAGGACAAGTAACTTGCCCAAGTTTACAGTTAGGAAATAGCAGAGCCAAGCCTTCACTACCAGGCCACATGGGCTTTTCCCTACACCAGATCTCAAGAGCTTTTCGTACATGCTAGAACCCATGTCAGCCTTCAGAGAGCTGTTTGTAGCCCTAAGTTTACATATAAACTACATCTGTTCTCCTGAATGACTGTTTCCCATAATGCCATCATTATGAGAAATACATTTCCCCCCTCAAAAGTATTCATATGGAAAAGCCTTTCCTCAACCGTGGAATATTGTTTTAATGATGCCAAAGAGAAGTTCTGTAGAGATGTTCTAAGGTCAAATATACATTTAGGAAATGTGGCATTAACATATGCTCTTTGGGAGATTCACAAGAGACATATTAATGGCTTAAAAGTCCTATAGACAAGAATCTGTGGAACTTTATTCAACTCAGAGCTCTTGCCTTTCCCCACCTGTCCTGCCCTCTTCCTGCATCAGTTTGGGGAATGCTGATTTAGAAGTCTCAAATATCCTGTACAAGTCCATGGTCATCTACCACTTTCCAAGCTGTTTTCCTGTCAATGCAAAGGGCTTGATCTCATGTTACACACACAGTGGGTGCTCAATAAAAACACCTGTTGGTTTAACTGATGCACCTACACTATCTTGATTTGTGACCAAAAGGCACACGTTGCAAAGCAGCAGCCAGCTGGCTTCCCTGGAGCAGTGAAAGGTGTAGGCCTGGTGAGCTAACTGGGTTCCTCTATGGAGCAAACCCATCAGTCCTCAGCCTCAATTGTTGTGACTGATCGCAAAAGCCAGGGATGGGGTGCTCTTAAGCCCCTCTACTGTCATCAATGCAGGAACAAACAGAATGCCAGTGATGATACTGGCTTGGTCCTGAAAGCTTTACAATGAGGTAAATCCTGTTTTTATTCTTGTGGAAGTCCATCCACCTACTGCACTATGCTTATGGTTCTCAGACTTCAGGACGTATCAGAATCACCTGCAGAGCCTGTGGAAACACCGAGAACTGGGTTCATCCTCCAGAGGGGCAGATCCAGTAAGTCTGCAGCAGGGCCTGCGAATGTATATGGATCTAACAGGCTCCCAGATGATGCCCAATAACACTGGTTCAAGGAGCACAGAGAACACCACACGGGGCTAAGACCCTGCCTAGAAGACCAGTTTAGCTGGAACCAAAGGAAGCATACATGAGATCCTGCATGGTTTTCTAGATACTTAATGCAGAGAAGGGGTTAAAAATAAGATCCTAAGGCTGTTTCCAACTAGAAATGTGTTCCTAGCTAAGTAAGCATCTGCTTTCCAGACTGACTAAAAAGGTTTAAGAAGTACTACTTTAGTATGATTTTAATTTACCCGATTTAGGATCTGAATCTACCAATAAGATTCCCCCAAAGTATACATGTAGGGAGAGAAACACTTCCAAATTTAATTCTAAGTGAGAAAAATGGCATTTTAAAGTTCCTTCAAAGTCCCCTTACAGGAATAATAGTGCTAAAAGCCATGCACAAGATATTAAGCCTATTTCCTTCCCCAAAGATTCCATCAAAAATTCAAGATTTACAAATACCTAACACCTACTTACATATATAAAATGCAGTGCCATAATGCATTTGAGAGCAGCTAAATTCAGAATTTATTTATAGGTTTAATTAAACGCCAAGACTTTACTTAGCATCTACTGTGTGTCATGACAAATTTGGGTAATTGTTTTAGATTATTTAGGAAGATTAATTTATTTACAGAAAAAAATACAGACCCTTTATGATGTTAGCTCATCAAGGGGGAAAGAAAACAACAATGTGTGTGAAGGAAAACATTCTTCCATTTGCGATTTCCACTACCCTGGAAAACAGGGATGTGGCTAAGCACTTGAACGGTGTCCCATCCCCGCCTCCTCCCATGCCCCCTCTGCTGACAGGCTGTAGAGATCCAAGTGCCACTGACAGCCGGAGTGCTTGGGAAAGAAATCCTGCTGGGTCATGAAGTGTGATGGTTGCCTTGAGCAATTTTTATGTGAAAAAAATATCCCTGCTAATCACCAAACTTATTTATCCAATAAGAATTAGATGGGTCATCAGGCAGGAATCTCCACCCTCAACCAAGTGAGGCCAGCTGGGCTCCTGACCGGCGAAGGAAATCTTGGCTAGGGAATGGGAAAAGCTGACAGAAAGGCGCTCAGAAAACAAGAATTCGGGTCACATCAGTGACAAGCTCTGAAAATGCCAAGGAGGCATACTTGGAGGAGCTGTGGCCACGGCGGCCCCAGGAGACGGAGGTGTAAGAGGGATGGTCTGGGGTTTGGCCAGGAAACAACCATGAACGAGCTGGCTGGAACCACCATAGAGGTTGTGAGGAAGAACAAGAAGAGGCAACTGATTCCTTTGAAAAATGACTCTACTTTCAAGTTATTTCCCAAGGTGAGGAATGCCACCAAGTTTTCAGACAAAACAGTCAGAAGAGACCTTTTCTGCTTGGAGGTGGGTGAGAATCAGACTCCTCAGTCTAAGAGGAAAGATCCTCCTCCACAGAAAAGTGATTCAACGACAGAGGAAAACTTCCTCTTTCAAATCCCTGCATTCCAAAGAATGACAAATCAAGATCATTGTAGTAAAAGCATAGCTGCCTTTTTGGGTGTAACTCTTTTGGCATGAAATAGCACTTAGGAGATAAAATTACTTAAAAAAATATGCCATTTATTATCACCGTTTATTTATTATTTTTTTAAGGATTTTATTTGTTTATTTGACAGAGAGAGACAGCGATAGCAGGAACACAAGCAAGAGGAGTGGGAAAGGGAGAAGCAGGCTTCCCGCTGAGCAGGGAGCCCAATGCGGGGCTCGATCCCGGGACTCTGGGATCATCACCTGAGCCGAAGGCAGACACTTAATGACTGAGCAACCCAGTCGCCCCTATTATCACTGTTTAATGCATATTACTCATTTTGTGATTCATTTGGTCTCAATAAGTTATGCACAGTTATGCACACAGCTCAATTGTGTGGGATGTGGATGTTTCCAAATTGTTCAGCAACAGGCATGCCTAGCCCCCAGCTGGTCTTGGTTTAAAGCGGGGCAGCACCTGCCCTGAGAGAAGTTCCTCCTTTTCACTGATAACTTAATGACTGGACTGACAGTTCCAGTTTCGGATTCTCCAATTCCAGGTGGGAAGCTTGTGGGGGGAAGGTGAAGAGAAGAGCCTGGGACATCTCTCCGCCCACAAGAAAGACATACCAAGGCTGTGGGGATATAGGAAGAGAAAGGGAATCTCTGAGAGGAAGGAGGACAAGAGGTCCTCCAAAATAAAATTAATTGCTATTCACAGTGCTAACCGTATGAGGTAAGAAAAGATGATCCCATTTAATCTTCCCAACACCTTTTTGAGAAGGTATAATTTCTGTTTTATAGATGGGGAAACTGAGGCAGAAAGAACTAAAGCAAAAACTCTCATTTGTTTATCACTGTACCTTCAGCATTCAGGATAACGCCTGGCCCACAGTAGGTGTTCAAACAGTATTTGTTAAATGAATGTTGACTGAATTAAGTAAAACACAAGTAAAGTTTTGGAGATAGCTCTCAAGTTTTCCCCAGATTTTATCGGAGAGCAGCTGAATCAAACTCAGGAGCCAACAGTGCTTTAGAGAAACAATGCTGCCTGGAAGCAGGCCTTGTTTATCCTCTGAATTCCAGGGACTGTTCTCTTGCCGCTCACTGGCCACTAAGAGGTAGAGGGCGGTTGACTCTGGCACAATTTGAAGGCATTTGGCATGAGCACATCTTTTAGGTCACCAGAAATAACTTGGAAATGCATGTGTGTGTGTGTGTTAAGTGGAAAGGACAAGAAAAATTCGTTTTATTTCAAAGGCTACTGGGCAGTGAGTTATTTTCTAGGGGTGGGGACCACTCAGGCAGGGAGAACTCCAAGCTTGGGTTCCTCCCATGGCTACCTCCTAGCATGCTTTCCATCTTAATAAGCCCCTCCATCCCTACCCCAGCAGTCCGAAGCATTCACCTAGTAGTTTTTAACTTGAGGGAATTACTGCAGTATTTTATGTCCCTAGTGGGACGTCCCCTACCTTTTTTCTTAGCATTTGTTTACTTCCTTCTTAAAAATCACTATCTTCCAGAAAGGCGGTGGCACAAGGCCAACACCACTGGTCATTGTGAGAGTAGAGAGTGACTTTCATTTTGTCAGTCCTTTCTAAGCACCCTTCGAACCACCTCCATAGTTAGAGACAGGTTGGCCCCACTTCTTACAGCACAGGGAGCAGGGGATGGGCGCGCTCAGAGCCAAGGACGGGCACCAGCCAGTCTATGTTGGTGCCAGAAGTGAAACCTCGCTTTCCTGCTTTCCATGCCACTGTGTGAGCTATCCTTCTGATTGCCTCAGTCATTAGCTATGGGTTTTGTTTTGCCTAACTTCTTAGAATCTCACTTATGAGTCATTTGTTTTCAAAGAAGATTCTGAAAAGTGACAGGCTGGTCTCCATGCTGCCACTCTCTATGCTGAGGGCCTTTCGTACCTTTCTACCTTACCCAGGCAACCCAACATCCTCCCAAGGCAGTTTGAGGATTCTGAGGTCACAAAAGCAGAGGCCTGTGTCATTTAACTACTGCTGAATACGCTGACCTCAACTCAATGGCTTAAAAAACCACGATGTACTATTCCTCATGCATTTGTGGGTTGAAGAGCAGCTTTTCTCTTAGTCCTTCCTGGACTCATTCATGTGGCTGCATTCAACTGACGGGTGGCCTGGGGTTGGGCATGCCTGGGACAGTTGGGCTTCTCTCTCCAATAGTCTTGCATGCCAAAGAAGACTAGACTAGACTATACATGGCGCTGGATTCCAGGAAAATGAGATGGGAAACTGCAAGGCCTGTGGGCTGGGCTCAGATGTTACACACGGTATCATTTGTACCACATTCTATTGGCCAAATCAAGGCAGGAGATGAAGGCCAGCCTAGATCCAAGGACTCCACCCCTTCACGGGTGCTGCAAAGATTCTTTGGCCGTATTTCATCTATCATAGGCCTACAGCCAGGAGATAAGAAGGAGTGAAGCAGGCCAGTTGTGAGAAGATAGCCACCGTGGAGAGCATCACCTGTTACCAAGTAACACATGGATTTAGGGTGGCCAAATCTTCTAACTTTTCAAAAGAAGTTGGAAATATAGATTTAAAAAAAAAGTATTAATTTTTCAGAGCAGTTTTAGGTTTACAGAAAAATTGCTCAAAATAACTCAGAGTTTCCATATAACCTCTCCCTACTGCCTAAACTCCCCTGTAATTAACATCTTTCATGAGTGAGGTACATTATTAGTAATATTAATTACATTAACTAATAACATTAGTTACATTAGGATTCACTCTGTGTTCTACTGGTTTTATAGCTTTGGACAAATGCATAATATCTGGCATCTACTATTATACAGGATCATACAGAGTGGTATCACTGCCCTAAAAATGCCCAGTGTTCCACCTTTGCACCCTTCCTCCCCACTCATCTTTTTACTGACTCTACAGTCTTGTCTTTTCCGGAATGTCTTATAGCTGGTATCATACCACACACTATGGCATTTTCACAGTGCCTTCTTTCACTTAGTAATCTGAACTCAAGCCTCATTCAGGTCTTTTCCTGACTTCATAGCTCTCTTCTTTTTATCACTGGATTATATTCCATTGTCTGGATGTACCACAGTTTGTTTATCCATTCACCTACTGAGGAACGTCTTGTTTGCTTCCAGGTTTTGGCAATAACAAATAAAGCTGCTATAAGTATCTGTGGGCAGATTTTTGTGTGAACTTAAGTTTTCAACTCATTTGAGTGAACACCTATGAGTATGACTGCTGGACTGCGTTGTATGAGAAATCTATGTTTGGGGCGCCTGGGTGGCTCAGTCGTTAAGCGTCTGCCTTCGGCTCAGGTCATGATTCCAGGTCCTGGGATCGAGCCCCGCATCGGATTCCCTGCTCTGAGGGGAGCCTGTTTCTCCCTCTCCCACTCCCCCTGCTTGTATTCCCTCTCTCGCTGTGTCTCTCTCTGTCAAATAAATAAATAAAATCTTTAAAAAAAAAAAAAAAGAAATCTATGTTTAGCTTCATAGGAAACTGCCTAATTGTCTTTCAAAAGGGGGGTCTCGTTTTGCATTCCCACCAGCAATGAATGAAAGTGCCTGTTGCTCCACACCCTTCCAACACTTGGTGGTGTCACTGTTTTTGATTTTAGGCATTCTAATAGGTACACAGAGATATCTCATTGTTTTAATTTGCAATTCCCTAATGACATAAGATGTTGAGCATCTTTTCATATGCTTATTTGCATCTAAATGTCTTCCTTGGTGAGGTGACTGCCCAGATCTTTTCCCCAGTTTTTAATTGGGTTGTTTACATATTATTGGATTTTAAGAGTTCTTTGTATATTTTGGATACTGATCTTTTATCAGATATGTGTTTTGTAAATATTTTCTCCTACTCTGGGCTTGGCTTTTCTTTCTCTTAATAGTGTCTTTCATAGAGCACAAGTTTTTTTTGTTTTTTTTTTCATAGAGTTTATTTTTATTTTTTTATTGTTATGTTAATCCCCATACATTACATCATTAGTTTTAGATGTAGTGTTCCATGATTCATTGTTTGTGCATAACACCCAGTCATAGAGCACAAGTTTTTAACCTTAATGAAGTTCAACTTACAAATTTTTTCTTTCATGGATCATGTACCTAGTCAGTGCCAAACCCAAGGTCACCTAAATTTTCTCTTATGTCATCTTCTAGAAATTTCAGTTTTGCATTTTACATTTCAGTCTAGGATCCATTTTGAGTTAATTTTTTGAAAGGTGTCAAATCTATATCTAGATTTTTATTTGCATGTGAATGTCTAGTTGTTTCAGCACAAAAAGTTGGTTTATACTTCAAAAAGGGGGGGGGAGCACCTAGCTGGCTCAGTTGGGCTCGAACTCACAACCCCAAGATAAATAATTTAATGCTTAAATAAATAAATAAATAAATGTTGGTTTGTTATTCATTTTTTTTGGTGGTAGTGGTAGGGGAGGAAGGAAGCTCCCCCTCTACCAACACACATGTCTGTAGGCTGTTTTTCTCCATCCTGGATCATCTTTGCCTCCCTCATCCCCCTTACCTGCAATGAACTTCATCCATCCATATTAATCTATTTAATCTTACTTAACACCAACCTCACACTTTCACTATCCACTTTTTCCAATATTCTGACTGGTACTCAACATGATCAGTTAATAGCTGGTGAACTCTAAAACCACTTATGAGCTATAAATCCCATTTAGCACTGCCATATACCACTGTCCTTCATCCTTAGCCAGACTGTAAACTCTTGGCGAGGCCAGGAATCCTCCTGTTCTCATTTACCCCTGGTAGCTTAGCAGAGGTCTGGGCACAAAATATGTCAGCAATAGTTGCTGACAATTTTAGACTACCTGGACTTTGGTCCTGACTTACCAAGTGTCCTTTGATCTTCAAGAGGGATGGCTATGCTTTAGGAAGTCCAGCTGAGGACCTGCCAAAGGTGTAAACTCTGCAACCTTGCCCTGACATGGCCAGAATGGTGCATCTCTAATTTTGATGCCCAATTTAGCGTTATGCCCACACAAACAAGAGGGCCCTGATCTCCTTGGAGAATTAGGAAAGATTTACCAATGAGACAGCAAAATGTGGTCTCTAAAGTGCTAAAGGATGCTGAGTCACAAAGCATGTTCCTTTCATTATGATGGTTACATGGCCATAATGACCGTTCCAGTCATTACGAAAACAATGAAAAACAAATGAATGAAATAAAAAGGAGAATGGACAGTTTCTGATGACTGGCTCCCCACCTCATGCCTAATTAATAATCCAAGTAATGGTTATCCCCCACCCTCTGATTTTGTTTTCTGTTTTCATCTGCATCATTAAGTGTTCCCATTCAAGGATCTCTGTGTACTTCAAAGTGAACAATGATAGAGAGAATGAAAGGGTCCCGAACTGAGGTTGGGGCCAGTGGTCTCCGTGGTTGTGACTGAACCCAATCTCCACGGCATACTGTGCTGACAGACTTCTCAGAATTGGTTTTCTCCAGGAAAGTACTGTGGCTTCTATTTGCCAGGATCACCTAGCTTCTGTCTATGGCCCACCCAAGCAAACAGCAGGCAGAAAAAACGAGGGAGGCCCAAACTCGGATATGGCACATTCACGGCCCTGGGTTTCCAAAACAGGCAGCGAAGCTCCCGCAGAGCTCGAGGGGCCCTCGGGGTGGGCCTCAGGGTGGCTGAGGCAAACTCTGCAGTCAGCGTGGGCAGCTGCACTGCCTCTGCCTCAGGAACAGCCTGGAGCCAAAGACTCACAGGCGCCAGTCAGGTGTTCACTCAGCCTGGAAGGGCAGCAGACTTGTTGGCAACATCCACAATCCTACCTCCAACTTTCCTTGAAAGTCAAACAAAGTACAACTGTTCCTGACATCACTCTTCCTGCCCTGGGAAAGCCCCCAAGTTCTGTAGCAGGCAAGCAACGGTCCCCATGGATGGTGTAAAGTGGGCCGAGTGACCCCCAGTGTTTTATGTAAAACAAATCACATCTAGACAACTGAAAAATAAAAATCTCAAGTCCCCTCCCCTAGGACCTGTTTAAAAGACACTGCCCCCTTTTTACCACTTAGCCGCCAAAGCAGCCTCTTTAGACATACCATACTCAGTGGTGACTCAGGGGGCTCCCAGCTGCTAAAAACAAAGATTAAAGAGGGGCGCCTGGGTGGCTCGGTTAAGCATCTGCCTTCGGCTCGGGTCACGATCCCAGGGGCCTGGGATTGAGCCCCACGTTGGGCTCCTTGCTCAGCGGGGAGACTGCATCTCCCTCGGCCCCTCCCCTGCTCTTTCTCTCTCTCTTGCTCACTTCTTCTCTCTAAAATAAATAAATAAAATCTAAAAAAAAAAAACCCACAAAGATTAAAGACCATTAAATGATACTGCTGGCTAAGATCAGGGACAGTAAGCAACCTGGGCTAGAAATTCAACCTTGCTCATGCTGAGCAACAAATGACAGGTACAGAAATTTAAACAAAATGGGGAATAAAAAAAGAGATAAAAAAGAAACCAGAATCTCCTTCAAGTCTAGGAAAGCAGATATAGGAGTGCTTAACAAGCCAGGCAGCGAGGGATGGAGACTCCACAGGCAAGTCTGGCTATGGAGAAGCAGAAGAGACTCACTGCCCTTAAGCTGAACGAGCTTTCCCAGTACATGATTTCATTTTATGCTACTGTTTCGTCTGCAGTAAAAGTATTCCTTAAGTCCATTTTAGAGTCTTTCTCCCCCTGAGTCTTAATATCCCTTAGTCTCTTCTAAGGCAAAAATTGTTGGTCCCATTTTGCAGATCCACAAATATCATAAAGAGATAGAACGGCAGGGTGTGACCGTGTAACCACGGCCCAGAGATGGGCAGGAAAAGGTTCTGATATCCTGGTGTCTCACCAGGTGAAATGAGTGCCCTGAAGACAATCTGTGGCTGAACTTCGAACTGTTTTCACTAGAGAAAGGCAAAGTCAACTCTGTTCTTCCCGAGTTTTATCCAACCGCAGCCTGAGAGTCCAGCTGTTCTGGTCATGGCCTCACATACTTTCTGCAGAGGCTCTAGTTGACAAGATTTATGCGGTGGTCTGAAGAAGCACGCTAAGCAGTGTGGGAGGAAACCACAAGGGAGGACTTTCTGGCCCTAGCACAGTGGATATCTAGTTTCTGTGGAGGACCGGACAAGCAGATCTAAAACTGCCTGTCTCGGTTATGGGTGCTTACCACCCAAGGGTGAAGCAACAAAGGTTCTTCTTTTTCCTAGTCTCTGGTATGTCATCACAGTCATGCTAAGGGTTGAGGATCTCAACACTGGAAGGGCTACTGGAGGGCTTTTCTTTCTAGAAGTGGACACAGAAGTGGCACTGGACATATTCTACATCATCAGGGAGAAAGGAAACCAGGACAACATAAATGAGTGAAACAGACTTGGCTACTGATCCACTGAGTTGCTACAGTGTCTGGATGTTTTATAAAACTAAAAGAAATCGCTTTTCATGCCCAGCAGCCAGCACAGTCAATAGCCATCACCAAAGCCATCTCAGCAGGAGGGTAAATCAAAGATCACCAAGGCCAAGAAGCAGTATGTTAAGAATAATGATTCCCTTCTGAGATGATGATGCTCAAAAAATCCACAACAAACTAGCCAAGCTCCACATTTAGGAAGAAGGTTAAAATCACGTTCATGGGACAATGCTCAAAGTCAGATGGGGCCAGAGCATAAATTCCGGGCGGGATGGCTGAGCAAGGGCCTACTGTGGAAGGCAGTTGGACATCATACTTACAGTGAGTTGGGCCGGGTGGGTTTGAGCACATCCAGGTCCGGGTCACTGGAGTTCATGTTGGGCTGCAAGCTGCTGCTGGAATTAAGGATGCTATTTGCATTTGATGAGACGACAGATTCCAAACTGGAGTTGATGATGCTGTTTCTTTGTTCCTCTGGAGAAAAACAAGGCGACAAACCCCATATTACTACTATTTCATAAGGATAGTTTGTTTCGACATATACAAAAACCTACCAATAATGAGAATGGATTGAGACCTCAGCAAAGCTCAGAAGACATAGGAAAGGATAAGGTTTATAGGTGGGAAAGGAAGAGGAAAGGAAGAGGAACAGGTGACTTGTGACTTTGGAGAAAACCCCCCTCTGCTCAGCCTGATAGGACAGACCAGCCATTTTCCTAAGAGTGATCCTACCACTGCACCATAAATTGTGTGTCTTCTTTTGACTGGTAGATGGGCAGAACACAGAGCGGCCTTCATAGCGCCCTTGTATTCAATGAGGTCCTCTTGGTTTCTGTGACATTCACCTTTTATTCTAAAACTCCTGCCCCCAATATGGTCTTAATTGTGAGGGCCATGTCCTACCTCCAATTCTATAGCACTTCACCATAAAATATCTACTACTTACTTGGTCATCAACATCCTTATGACTGCAGTCTACATTCCTGACCACTCCCAAGACAAACCCTCCTGCGTTGCCTCCAGCTCCATGTATTTGATGTCTAGCTTCAAGTCAGTTCTTTAATTAATAGATCTATAAGGGCTACAGAGTCGTCTGCATATAAAAAACTGAGTCCATGGTCCACGCAGTCATATTAGTGCTTGGAGAGTATTACTAATCCCAGAGGGAGGAAACCTGAGTTCTTTTCAAGACTCCACCCCTGCCTGGCTGAGTGGCCTCAGGCAATTTTCACTCTGTTTCTTGGCTAATGCATCTGTAAAATGGGGATAATGAAAACTGCCTTGCACAGCTCAAGGAGTTCATAAGGATCAAGTGGGATCATATGCAAGAATGCATTTTGTAAACTTCAGAACACTGTTCGAAGATAAGAACTTTCTGTTTCTTCCCATCTTTAAAAACTTGGAACCGTGTGCTGAAGAAAACATTTTTGGGATAAATCAGCTAAATGGCAAAGGCACCACTGCTGTAGCAAAATATCAGAGTCCCGGAATGTCATTCTCATCCCACATTCATTACAGATACACCATAATGAAATCAGCTGATGCTGCAGGCAGTCAATTCACTTATCAGGAAACAGCCTACGTGGATTAATCCTCACTGGACCTTTGAAACAAGCTGGAGGTATACCATGTCCCTAAGAAGACAGACTGGACTCACTGACATGGTGGTTTAGAGGCTGGCATTTGAACTCTTCAAGCAGTAAAGGGGGTGATGTGATAAAAAAAATACTTTTCCATTTATACTAGTCATGTGCATAAAAATTTATCATGCTTATGAGATGATGTTAGAGTAATCTTTACATTTAATACACACACACTCATTCACACACACACACACACACCCAAACACTCAAACACTCAAACACCCCTAATATCTTGACAAATTCTCAATGCCATGTTTAAAACCCTGCAGAAGAGTAAAAAACTCCATGAGGCTATTGGGAGATTTCTGAACTCTAAGTAGATTTTGAAAAAAGTAGATTATTAACTTGATTCCTGAGATTTGAAACTATTCATATCTCAAGAGCTTAAGTTCCAAACAGAAACAACAACAAAGAAAGAGAAACCAAAAGAGTTACAATGCACCCAGATATAGGAGAACTAACAGGGACTTTGAATGGGAACTTGCTATCAGGAAGAAAACCAACTCTAAAATTACATAATTAGGGGATCACTGAGAAAATGGATATGCCACTTACCAGTATGAATCAGTGCAAACTTTCCTTTGCACAAAATACTCATGTTGAGATTTCTGAAAAAGACTGAGAAGCCCAAGACTAACATATAGAAAAGGGCACTCAACACACTTCTCTGGGGTTCAATGAAGACAATTTCTGCTTCACAGGGAAGGAGAGGTGAATAGTTTTATTAACTCTAGTTTGAGGCCAACTTTGCATGATGTAATTTTCTGGATTCACAGGAAACCAAAGAGTATAACCATAGCTCATATTTCTCCTGTGATTATATTCACTTGCCCTTAAGAGGACTATGATTCTATAAATTAAAAACAATACCTTGCTAAAAACATATTAGTTTTTCTAAAATATTATTGGGACTTTTTTCCTGCCTTACTATCCATTAGAAAAAGAGTATCTGAGATGGAATTTTCTTCAATTTTCATCTATTCAGTGAATACTTATTGGGAACACATTCCCAGATAATGAACACCCCTACACTAATTCCTAGGTATTTTATTCAGATGTATACTAGAATATTTATTAGTAACTTGCATATACTTATTTGTTCACATGTCTACCTTCCTCAGTAGACTAGGAGCAACCTAAGATTGAACATGTGACAGATAAAGCTTTGAAATCATAACTGAAAAAAAAATAGATAAAGATGCTTTCCTTTATATAACACTTTATCAGAATCCTAACCTCATATAAGAATTTGATTCTATAAATGGGATTTGGGTAAAATTTTTGAGAACTTATCTTCTGTTACAGTATTACAGACTGGCTTTTCTCCATGAGCTAAGCAAGGAACACTGCTGCATATGGAAACTGACATTTGTCTTAGATGAACCCACACGAGAATGAGGATGGGGTGGACAATGAGACTCCAACCCTGCCTGGCCTAGAAAAGCCACAAAAATTAAATGGGTGGCAACCCCCAAACTGAAGTCGAGGATTTCTAGTATTTCATTCAGTGGAGGTCACTAGAACTCTTTTTTAGGAAGTAAATCCTTTTTGAGATTCTATTGACTTGTATTTAGGTACTGTGAGCCTTGCACATATGGCAAAACCTCTAACAAAATGACAACAAAAGCAAAAGATCAAGAAAAGGTGTCCTTTGTCCAAAAAGAAAATACAGAAAAAAATTAATCATAAAATTTCATAGTTTTGCAGTCAAGATAGCCAAATACGCATCTAAACAGTCAGACTCTTTACCAGTATGCCTCGATGGGCCACATGATAAGGAATTCTGGAAACCTGGCACTCTCGGACTATAAGACCACTACAGTTTTATTGGACATAGTGAGACTGAGAACGTCTAAGGTGGATAGGCTTCTGAGCTGAAATGCTGACAATCCCTATTGAGGGTGAGCAGGACAGTGAGAGTCATTCCAGGGAAGAGGTGGAGAGTAAAATCAACAGCAATTCAAATGTTTTAGTGGTATGGCAAACTATACCGAGACAAATTCTAAGGCATTTGGCATGAATTAAGAAAAAAAAGAGAACATGATTCAGTAATGTCACTCCAAACAGGGGGGATCTTCGTCAGGTGGGCAAATGAGTACTTCCCCTAACAGAAAACATAATGAGAACAGGCAGCCTAAAACACTATTTAAAAAAAAATTAAATTAACCAAATCTTTCCAATACCAGACTTGGACTTCTCTGAGACATCAATGATTCAAACTAGCTCTGGCATCCTCATCACAAGGTATAAGAAAGACTGATGGCAATTACATTGCTGAAGAAAAGGAAATTATAGGCTAGGGAGGGGACTGAAAAAGAAAAACAACAACAGTTATGAGTCAAAGCAAAAGGATCACGGAGAACCCCTTAAATGACCAAAAGAGAAAGAATGCCTACAACTCAGGAGTATTCCTAAACTGGGGATCCCTGCCTTCTTCAAACATGTTTGTCAACAAGAATCTCTCTTCGTTTTAGTCACAGAAGACAAGAGCTCAGAAGCAAGGAAATGATAAAATAAATCCCCTAACAAATGTAAACATGTATGGGTAAGTGATGAATGTCTTCATGAACGTAGTTTCTACGAAGAGTGATAAACTCTTCCTAGTGCTGGTCCTAGTGGTGAGAAATGCAAACTACTCGGGGCAGGGGCACGTATGCCCATACAGAACCCCTCGAGCATCTATTACAGAGACCTGCGAGGTCAGCATCAGTCACATGTTCCTGGCACCCGGCCCGTGCATAATATACACTAAAGCTCCATGAATGGTTACAAGACAAATAATAAATACAAGGTGACAAAAAGCAATGAAAATGTATTCTGCTGGCACAGAAAGAGGAAGTTCCAAGTGACTGAATTTTCCAGGTGCTGCATACAGGGACCACTAATGTCCTTGAAACCAAAGTAATGGTTACAGTGGACAGAGTCTGTGTTTTTTGTACGAATCAGGAGTGGAAAAATATGACTATGCAACCAAATCACTGCAACTAAAAAAAGAAAGCCACAGAATAATTTTGGTGATATTGTACTTGTTCTGGGGGTTGCCATGGAAATCTGGGAGCTAAGCAACTTCACTTTCCATATTTACCAAGTGACTCCTGCTCACTCTAATGACAATCCTTCCCCATCCGCACACCCCCCATACAAAAGGCAGGGTCTCTGTTTATCACAGAACCCAGAAGCAGGGCCAGGAATGCACATGCAGAACCAAACCAAATTCACGTGTCTCGGCAAGCCCCAATGCTCTGGCCCACTGAATACACAGAGTGGGAGCATAAACAGGAAACACAGACTTGCAAAGTCACTTTGGGGGAGGTTTCCCACCACACATGGAAGGCTGTCAGAATACGGGCTAACATCATCTTTCCATGATGTCTGAGACTAGCTGTCAAAAAAAAGGGAAGAAGAAATGTTCTTTAACAGTAGCTCATGATGCCTCACAGAGCCCTAAGGAGGGAATGTGCTCTCTACATGATCAAACAGGGAGGAAAGAGAGTTACCAGACTGATGGAAGTTCTGCAAAGACACAGGCTTTCGACAAAAAACATTAAGACAAAAGCAAAATACCCAGAGGCTTTCCCTTGCTGTGGTAGGGAGAGAGGTGTACTTTCTTATGCTTATTAAACTTTTGCAATGAAGTCTGTAATGTATCATCCTGACAAGATATGATGATAATAGAATGGCAGCTTAATGAATTTTGCAATAAAAAATGATGAGTGCACAGCAATTTCTGAGTTTACCATCTCTGGGAAACACCCAAGTACATGAGAAGCTTGGAATCAGACTTTCTGAAGCAATTTTTTTCTTTGTAGTTTTTGTTCCTGATAATAGTGGCGTGCCAAGCCACACTAAAATCTGAGGTGGTATGATTTCATGTTGACCCAGTGTCAGTCCCTATGATAAAAATAATCTCAAAAAGCAGTTTGAGCAATGTGTTTGGGCACATAAAAACAGTTTCGGCAATGTTTCAAAAAACAGTCTTAAAAAAACAGTTTGGGCAATGACGGACTAAACAGTGAATTGATAAGTAAAAAATGTGGTCAATCTGTTGTTTTGTCCATAGGACATAATACATGATATTACAACTTTTGGCAGGTCGTCTTCAACAAAAACTACCAATTTTGGTTCCATGTGGAGTGACTGACTTGCTTCCTACTCATTGTGCTCATAATAACCCTTCTCTTTGCAAAGGGAAAAAAATGCCAATAAAACTGGATTTCACGAGCGAACGGGGGAATCATTGTGCCCAGGACAGGCCCAGGACTGAAATGATTCACAGGAAAGAGGCGTGGAGGCACAATGGGGAAGACCATCCCCGAAACAACACCATTTCAAAAACCACAATGTAGAAACGAACCTCTACATAATGGCTGGACAGGGAGTTGAGTGATCAGAGTTAAATAGGTACTCCGCTACTTATAACATAGTGTTCTTTTCCAGCTGAGAACTTGCTTTTGAGTAGGGATGTTGTTCCTTGAATCTCTGGTTCCCAGGTAAGTGAGGGAGTCCACTACAGACTGCTTATATTATTGCTCATTAAATATATATATATATTTACTTATTTTTATACCATGACTCACTGCAAAATGGGCTTGAGATAGTAATAAAATGTGTGAATAGGTAGTTTGTTTTTTAATAATGTAAAAATTAGTCAATACATAATAAACATGCCTTCCTCTCTAATTTAGAAGTACAGAAAAGCATACAAATATTCTATACGCATTTTGTTGTGGAAATGTCTAGTCATTTTTCTATATATAGAAAAATACATATATATACTTTTCTTTTAACAAAATGGTATAACACCATAACAATAATGAGTTACCTGCTTTGTTCACTAACTGATAAAGCCAGACACATAAGACCGTAATATGCTTTTTTTTACATTTAATGATCTACCTTGAACTTTTTTCTTGCCATTAGCTTTTCAGGGCATCATTTTTTAAATGGCCACATCAACTATGTGGTTTTCAGTCACACACGGTAACTAAGCATAATTAATCCAAGAGCCACATGACACCTTAGTCTGTGCGACAGTAAGATTCCAGGTGGATAAACGTGTCACCTGCCAAAACAAACAGGTGTGTCCAGAGCACCCAGGATCTGCAGAGGCAAAACCTGAGAACAGGCACATGCTGCAGCCTTGACTGCCTGGAGAAAGGCATTATGTAAGCCTCTGAATAGTATGAATTCCCAGTTCTTTTTCAATAAGGAAGACACAAATGAGAAGTATATGAGCTGAATTCTTAACCTCTCACTGGGTCTGTCTGGGAGAGGGTCCAGGATGAATTAAATGCACTAAAGGAATTAATGAGAGCTATAATCCCAGCAGCTAGTTAGTGTGATCCATGTAAAACAAAGCCCAAGAATCTATTCCCACCCCCCAGCCCCAGCAATGCTGTACAACTCATCCCAGCTGCTGATGTATTTGAATTCAAGCATCAAATCAGCTCTCTCTGGGGCCACGGTGACTCTGCATTCCCCTCACAAATGGGTCTCTTCTTTGGAATCTGCATGATCCAGAGGTGGAATATTTCTTTAGTGAAAGGTAATGTAAAACTATAGTCTGATGATAATCATCACAATGGTAGCCAAAGTTTATTAGGTGCTTACTATGTTCTAGGCCCAGTATCAAGTACCTGACATACACTTGCACTGGCTCACTTAATCACGTAACTGCCCTCCAAGGAAGCTGTTCTTAGTGGGTGATTTTACAGATGAGCAAATGGAGGCTCAGAAAGGGAAAGTAATGCACTCCCGGTCTCAGGGCTGCTAGGTGACAGAGACGGCACTGAAACAGTGCAGGCTGCCTGCAGAACCCCTGCCTTCAGCCACCGTACCAGGCTGCCGCACACCTCAACAGAGTCAAAGAGATGTTCTGGTAGCGACAGAAATGAGCAACCTTGGCTGTTTGCCCCTTCCCCCAAGCCTGTGTGTCTCTCACTTTAGCTGGCATCAGCATCACCAGAGTGTTTTTAAAAATACAGATGCCAGGGTGCCTGGGTGGCTCAGTTGGTTAAGCATCTTGATCTTGATTTTGGCTCAGGTCATGATCTCAGGGTCTTGGGATCGAGCCCCACGTCTGGCTCCACACTCAGCATGGGGTCTGCTTGAGACTCTCTCTCTCTCTCTCTCTCTCTCTCTCCTTTTGCACCACCCCCAGCTCTCTCTAATAAATAAGTAAATCTTTAAAAAAAATACAGATACCTGAGCTCTAGTCAAGACCTCCTGATTCAGAATGTACCAGGGAGGAGGAGAAGGAGGAGACCAGGCATCTGTATTTTTAATAAGCTCCTTACCATGTTCAAATGGACACTAAGTCTAAGAACTCCTGTTCCAAGAAACATGTTTCAATACCTTGGTGTAAGTCCTAAAAATCTGAGACAAAAATCAGTCATTAATGTCACCTTGTAATCTCTTAGAAGAACTTTAGTTTTTTCAAGTAGGCTCCACACCCCAGCGTGGAGCCCAACGCAGGGCTTGAACTCAAACAACCCTGAGATCAAGACTTGAGCTGAGATCAAGAGTTGGATGCTTAACTAACTGAGCCACCCAGACGCCCCTCTTGGAAGAACTTTAAAAGGCACAAGACATGGTTCCTGGTCCTCTCTAATCCTTCTGGCTCCACCTTCTACAGTTGTCCAGAAAAAGTACAGCTTCTAGGTCAGTACCTTTCATCTAGATATACCGCTCTCATTTCTGCTATATGATGTATCCATGTGGCAACTTGGAGATTAAATGTAATTTCCCTTGCTACCATTCATCTGGCAGCACAGTTGAAAAACCCTGTTCCATCTGTTCTGAGGTGATCACAAATGGGAGTGACTACCTTGGCCCAGCAAATTCAAGGTACTGCTGAATGCATACTGCTCTCTGCATAGTTGGCGCTAGACCTGGAGGGGCTGCTGCCTGCTGGTATGCATACTGAGGAAGCCGTTCAAGATGGTTCAAGTGCCCCCATGGCACCACTGCATGCTAGGACAGATGGCTTTAATTGCTTCTGTAGTTCAGTCTAATAAGATTTTCACTTCCATGGCTAAGGAACTGACACAAGCACCCTTTGGGAGACAACGTGGCATGGGGAAGGGACATCACCTGGGTACAAATTCCTCCCAGCCCTCCACCAGTTGTGTGACTACTTAACCTCTGGAGCCTGAGTTTGTCTGTCGGTGAAACGTGGTTACTAAGAACCTATGTCACCGGGTGATGGTCAGTTGTGAGAACGAAGTAAGATAGTAATGCGCTTTAGGCTGCTTGGCACGTTAGGTGAGGTATAATAATTTTAATTTTTATTGCTGTTCTTACTGAATGAGGTTCAGCTCTAACTTGGTCTCAAGGTTCTTCATCAAATGCATTAATTTATCCTTCCACACAAGCCCTCCCCCCCCCACCTCTGTCTCTTTACAGGCAGATTGCTAGCTTATTGAAAGTTTAAACTCCAGGTACATAAGCAACACTGGAAACATTTTCCCTTAGAATTAAGGTTGGGTTTGCAGGCTAGGTCACAAAAGCACATAGAACCACATCTCCTCGAGAACAACCCCACAAGTTGAAACCGGAAGGCAGAGTAATCACTGGCTAATAGTACAGCTGTGAGGTCAGAACAACTAGGTTCAAATCTACTTTGTTGCTGTGTGATTCTGAGTACATTATTTGATATAAATTTTATTTTCCTCCATTGTCCCAAATGGGGACAGCACCTGTGTCATGTAATTGTGAAAATTAAGGGAGCTGTTGCTTTGCACAGTGCTTAGCATGAGAAACCACTTGATAAATTATGGAGCCATATACATTAAACATACATTTAAAAATTGATTTCTAAGAGAATGTTTTCTAAGTACAATTTGGAAACAGATCTTTCCACAATCCTCAGTTCTAGAGACAAGAGCTACCCGAGCTACCCTCTGCTACTTATACAAAGACTATTCCATGTTCCTTCTGTAGAGCATCACTGTCATCCTTCTCTCCTGTGGACGAGACTATGACTCATTTCCTTTAGCATCTTACTCAAAATTCTACCTTTCAGAAAACATTTCTTGACCAGCTATATATAATTTGGGTATCGAGTCCCCTCCTCACTAAAAGATTCAGTGGTTTCCAAATGACTTGCATTTCTTGCTGTGATGCTTTTTAAACCCTGTATCTCCCTCATAATTTCCTTTCTTTTTTTCCACAAAGTTTAATCTCAGAGACTGCTCCCATTTCATTCCTAGCCCCGCTTCTACCACACACTGATTTGTCTGAGGAGCCACATGCTGCCCTGGGGCTGGCCAAAGTCCTTACCCAGCAAAGAGCAGGAGAAAGCATTGAGCTCCTCCTTCTGGGAAGAGACCACTGTCATCAGAAAGACATCTTTACCTTTAGGCAAAGGGAAAATGCCACCTGGAGAAGATTCTACTACTATCCATAGATTGAAGCTGAAGAATCTTATGGAGGTACCTAGGACACAAGTCGTCTATGTACACAGAAAGAAAAACACTTCTGGAAAACAAGACACACATCCAGGAGCATCAGCTATTATGTCACATGCTTCCATGAGCCTGAAGTGGAGGTATGAAAACAGAAGACTGAGACTATGAATGCCCAAGGTGACTCTCAGGAGCTTCCTCTCCAGGAAGAGGGAGGCAATTGACAGCCTGAGGCCAAGCATGTTGGCACAGACTCATGTCTATGACAAAAGAATGGGCTCCACCTTTTGCACAGAGCAGGGGCACTGCAGAGAGGGGAGAGAATAATGTGTGCTGATGATCAACAACTGGAACCTCTCAAAGGGAAGCACCCAAGTGAGCTATGGCTGGGAATTTTAGGCCCAGTAAGCATTTCAACAGGGACTGAAGAGAGGGCTAACCAATGGAATACAGAGAAAATTCTCAACTGCAAGTGCATCAGTGAGGAGAAAAGCATAACTGAACTCAAAAGAGATCGGACAGATGGAAATAAGAGGAAATAAGGTTCTGTAAAACATCATCTGCCAAGTGTGAAGGCAGAGAAGGGGTATGTGGAGATGTACTCGTGTGTCCACACAAGAGCAATCCTTCTAACAAGATATTTGTTCTGTGGCAAGAACCCGAAGAAAGGTAAGGTCACATCAAACCTGGACAGGTGTCACAGGAACTGAAAGTGCACAACATGGAAATGACGGGGGAACACAGTGAGCATCCACAGTGATATAACAGCCAACTGACAATATCGAAACCCAACTCTAGTCCAAAGAAACTCGAGTTCATATATTTACATTAAGAGAAAGGAACTGAATCACCCAAAAATTCAGAGCAAGATCTGTGGACTCTAAACCACGGCATACATTTCACAGGTGGGAGGTAAGATGTCGGATGAACATTCTTTATCTTAATGGTTACATATTTATTTTAATGTATACTTGAGAATAACATGGTGAGACCATCAAATTCATGTTTTTAGAGATTTTACTGAATAGGATGAGGCCATGTAAAGAAGGGAGTGGCTTTAAAATTAATTTTTTTTGCATTTCAGTAATCCAGCTTTATTAGACTGAACATTTACTTCAAAAACACAGAAGAATCATATAAAATGAACATACCTGCACATAATAATCATAGCTGAACATGTAAAGAGAGAATGATCTGATATTACAGAGAAGTAATTCTCTTCTCACATAGATAATGGGAACAGGATAATTAATAGCCTGAAAATCACAGTCAAAGGAGATTAGTGAGACTACTGAGGTCAGAAGTGATGCAAGTTTTCCATACAATGGCCGGGACCAGACTTCATGACCAGCTGAGCAGGGTGACTTTTAACCAGGATATCCAGAGAAGCCAGAGCATCACAAAGAAATATTCTCAGAAAGGAAATTTTTTTTTTCCAGCTTAAATATTCCCTTTGCTGGCATTTTTACCCCATATTCAGGTTCAAATGCTCACTTTCAGGATGTACCTCTAAATCACTCTTCCAAATAACCTTTGGAAACGTTACACACAATCTCAGGAGTTTAAACTTCTTTTGTCACAAATGCACTTCATTCCCTCTCCTTTCTTTTCATAGCACCAAGCTTCTCCCAATGACTCAAATTTCAAAATTCCACATTCTTCTCCTTTGTTTCCTACATATAACACATTGCAAAATTAATTTTCATATTCTCTTTTTTTCTCTGTGTTCCTCCTGCGATCTTTCTTTCAGATTCTGTCAAGAATTGGTAACATAATGTTGTAGGAAGACCATAGGTTTGCAGACAAATAAACCTCATTCTGAATCCATTGCCTTCTCTCTGTTATATGATTCTGCAAAATAATTTCATTTTTCTAGGCCTCAACCTTAGCATCCTTAATAAGTACCAAGCATAGCATAGCATTAAAAAATGGTTGTCCTGGATAGATGTGCCATCATCATCTCATTGGTCTATGGGTTCGTTTATTTATTCTTTTAAAAAAGTGTAGCAAGTGTCTACTAGAAACTAGAAACTATGTTATGCACTGAAGCTTTACCAATCGATTTAAAGAAATGTATTAAATGACAGCGTATGAGTTATGTGTTTGTCGACCAAAGAGTGAACGAAGGTTTATGCAAATGATTTAAGTTTGGAAGGAACTGAGCTAGATATCGAAAGTTCCCTTAAACTGAAAAGCATCACCCTACGGAAATACACATTTTTTTTTCTTTTTTTTTTTTACCCACAAAAGACCTGCCGTGTTTATTTGTACTTTAATTCTACAGAGTAAACTCAGCAAAGTGCTTTGATAAAGGAGCCTTCTGTCTTTATCCACAGATGAGACAGAGGGAAGAGTCAGGTGTGTGAAAACGTGACAGTGCCCTGTCACCTGCTCATCTCACAGTGAGGGGTGGCTGGGTTACAAGCTGGGGTGGGGTGCCAGCAGAACCTGCCAGCTCCTGGCCAGTCACCCACCCATCCTATGGTACTTTCCAAGCCAGCTTGGATATCGTTCTAGTTTCTTGGGAAAAAAAAGGTTTTCCAAAACAAACTATAAAAAGTCTATGTATATATGCCCGCCTACATACTTTTCAATGAAAACATTTCTTCTTTGAGAAAGGGAGGAAAGCTAAGCACCCCTCAAATATCCGAGGTTCCATTCCTGTTTCCAGGGAGCATTTTGTAACATTCAGAGGAAAGACAGGCTGCTTCACTGTCTTTCCGTCTTCCATCCTTCTGTCCACTGTCTGCAGACTGATACATCAGCAGCTCATTCGTCGGCTTAGGTCTGTCTGTTCTCACATGTCCTTACCTTTCATCCTCTACCTCGTGTGATCAAATTAATCTTGGGTCAAGATCTAATTGATTTTCTCCTAATCTCTATCTTTTTTCTAACATGCTCCCAGAATATGCTTTGAGATCTCTTCCAAAGCTGCTTCTTCTTCAACCTAACTGTCTGATGGGTCCTAATCTACACTGTCCACTGCTTAGTCCCAAACGTCAGGTGACCGGGGCTCTCCTAGCACCGTGAGAAATACATCACCAAACAGCCCAATGCCGTTCTTGTTCATGGTAGGTATGGAAAGACCAGTCCTGTTCCCAGCGTTCCCTGCTACACTCAGAGGGGCCCAGGCCATGTGCAGACCAAAGTGAGAATAGCCCAAGCCACATATTTAAGAGGGACACAGTCTATTGTTTAAAGGGAACTCAACCCCATAGGGGTCAAAGCCCTGAAACTGCATATCCTCTGACCTAGAAATTCCTCCAGGAATTTAGCTTAAGGAAATGATCATGCCTTGAAAAGATTTAGCTACGAAGATAACAGTAGCTTTACTCATAAAAGCTAAATATCTGAAACCACCCAAATGGTGCTAAATTCACCAAGGTCTAGCCATTTTATGGGACAGTATGACATCTTCAAAAGTAGTGATGGTCTGGGGACAGCGAAGATTTGTTTTCAGAATGAAAATGAAAGCCATTACTTCTGAAATACAGGGGATAAAAAATGTTTTTTGTTAAAAAAAAAAAAGAAAGATTTTTTTGGTGACAAATAAGATGCCAATCCACATATATATTTTCTCTCCTCTTCAAGGCCAAGTGATTCATTCTTCTGCTCTGTGTCTTTACTGTGCTTCATAAAGGTTAACAACAACAACAATAACAACAACATCCCCCCAGCATTTACTGGGCACTTACTCTGCACCAGGTACCATGTGAAGTACTCTAATCTGCACAACAAACCTATGAGGTAGAAACTGTTACCCCTGTCTTCCAGAAGAGGACCCTGAGGCGGATGCTAGGTGACTTGCCCACGTCATGTGCAGCCAGAGACGGCAGACACAGAACTAGCAGCCAGGCAATCTGGTGCCAGGGCGTGCTCTCTCAACTGTCCATGTTCCGCAGCCTCTGTGAATGGACTTCTCTCTCCAAGGGCGGTGATCATGGTGACTTACCGCTATCTATTATTCACTTATCTATTCCCCTCCCTCAACTGTGAGCACCTTAAAGACAAGGTCTGATGTTTATATTCCCAGTCTCTCACAGGCAACATGCAATTGTCAGCTGTGTGAAAGAATGAGCCTTGGTATTTGTGTGTGATTAAACAATAACTAGTAATAATAGCAGCAGCTCTCAGCTATCAGCCCTTGCCAAGTCCAAGACTTGTGCCAGATGCTTAAATGTAAAATTTTATTTACTTCCTAACAAATCCCTATAAGAGAGGCACTCTTATCCCTACTTTACAGATGAGCAAACAGAGGCTGAGAGATGGTAAAAGGCTTGCTCGTGTGTTGCTGCTGGCGCGAGAACCCAGGTCTGACAGGACTCCAGGCAGAGCTTGAGCTCTCAACTCCTACACTACACCACTCAGCTGCCTTATTCCAGAAGCTGAAACAAGCCTGAATAGTTTAGGGCCCAGTCACCTGCTAACTGCAAAGAACTCCATTCTGACATGAAAAAAGGACTCCGTGAACCTGGGGTGATAACACTGTGCTGCTTGGAACAAAGAGAGTGTTATTCTCTAATTAATTCATTCAATAAGTTCACCCATTTATTAAGTGTCCACTCCCTGCCAGGTTCCGTGAGAGGTGGAGTAGCAGGATGAGAAAAGCCAGGGCCTGGCCTCAGAGTCACATTCAAGTGGGGCACGTTACTTGCACTAATAAGCATTTAATGACAAACTGAGAAAAGGAAACTGCTTCTGTGGGAGCCGCTAACCAAAGAGGGGCCAAGGCAGTGATGCCGGAGCTGAGCTCTTACTGTGTCACAGGAGGGAACAATGCTCAGCTGTTTGCCCAAAGGAGCTCTGGAAGAGAGAACCCTGCACAGCAAGTGGCCCTGGCCTTTCATTTTCCTAACACTGTTTCCTGTCCTACCCAGGCTTACTCAGCAATGAAACCGGGGAGGGCCCAGCCACACACCATCCTCAAGGACACACAGGACAGCAGCACACAGAGAGGCTGGAGACGTGCACCCTGAGCAGGTGGGAGGCAGCACAGGACATCTCTTGAGCACCTTGCTGGCCCCGAGCCATGGGACTCACGTTTTTCTGCTGATTGCATGGCGTGGAAGAGTGTCAGGGGCCTCTCGCTGCAGGAAGGGGGCTTGGAGTCACTGCTCTTCTTCCGGGACAGGTGCAGCTGGGCATTGGTGAGAGGTGTATCAGGCACGGTGTTAAATATCTGCAAGTAAAGTTGCATAGAAGGGTTACACACTACTGTGAGTGGGGGAGCAAGCCCTAACCAGCACAACTGAAAGCTTGGTGGTATCAAAGAATCAGCAAGAAAACCCGAAAAGACCACCGGCATTAGCTCAGGACTTCATTTGAAACATCTCTCAGAACTGGCACTAAACACTTTCTTTCGGAAGTGATTCTCAGAGTTTGCCGACCATTCACTTCCATTTCTAGCCCCTTCTGCTGTCACTTTCACTGGTCCTCCCTCTGTTGTTCTCTCCAGGGGAACGAACTGTGCTAAATATAAGCCATTGTCTATTAGTAGGGCTTTGAGTGTTTTGATTACCTTTGTCCAGAACCAGTTCATCAAAACCCTTTACTTTTCCTCACTGGTTCTACTGACCAGTTCTTAATGATTACTTTGCAACTTTCTTAGAACGTGAAACTGCATTTAAATAACTTTCCAAGAAGAAGTCCAGAGCAGGGCACCAGTTCCCAGTCCTCAGTCATCCTTAGATGGAGCCTGCTTTCTAGTTCAGGAGCTCTGTGTCATCTTTGATGCTGAGAGTTTTCTCATTTAAAAGGGGAAAAAAAGGCTGATGATAAAAGTAACCAATACTACAGACAATTTGGAAAATGTAGAAAAGCATCAGGAAAAAAAGAGAAAAACTTTCTAATTCCACTATTTAGAAACAACCACGATAAGCATTTGAGTTTTCTTATGCACTTTTTTCTTTTAAACTTTCACTTAAAAAAAAAAAAAAAAAAAAGTCCTGGGTAAAAAAACAAGAACAAAACAACAGACAAAAATCAAGACAATATCTTTTCTTTTTACAGATACAAGCATGATGTAATTATTACAACAGCTACACTTACGTGGTGCTTGCCATGATCACCACAGCCACCACACAATGTCACTTCCCTAGGGATGTGTCACTGTGTGTGTTTTACATGTGGCTCCTTCAGTTCTCAGTGACCTGGAGCAAGATGTACTGTCCTCACCATTTATAATAAAGAACAAGGCAGAGATTAGCTGCCACAATTATAGATACAATTACAGATAACATAGAAAGCTGTATGCCTAGATTTTCTTGATTTCTTTTCTTTTTTAAAGATTATTTTATTTGAGAGAGAGCACAAGTGGTGGGGGCAGAGGGAGAGGGAGAGAGAGAATCTCAAGCAGACTCCCCGCTGAGCAAGGAGCCTGATGTGGGACTCGATCCCAGGACCCTGAGAGCACGACCTGAGCTGAAACCAAGAGTCGGACACTCAACTGACTGAGCCACCCAGGAGCCCCTCGGTTTCTTTTCAAATGCATATAAATGATAACACTAATTCATTCAGTCAAGAAAGATCTTTTGAGCATTTACTTCATACCAAGTACTCTGGATATCACAATGCACGAGGTAAACACGTTCCCTGTGGGGAACGTTTTTGCATCCAGTAGCTGTGATTTACTGAGCGTTTGCCATGCCAGGTATCAGGTTAAGTGCTTTGTAGGAGTTACCTCATTTAATGTCAAAAAACCATTTTCCCTAATTGGGATTACATAATCTACACAGTTTTGTATCCTATACATCTAACATTATATTTCAACATTTCTCCTTTCTTTAAAAAATCTTAAACATGAGGGCGCCTGGGTGGCTCAGTTGGTTAAGCGACTGCCTTCGGCTCAGGTCATGATCCTGGAGTCCCGGGATCGAGTCCCGCATCGGGCTCCCTGCTCGGCAGGGAGTCTGCTTCTCCCTCTGACTCTCCTCCCTCTCATGCTCTCTGTCTCTCATTCTCTCTCTCTCAAATAAATAAATAAAATCTTAAAAAAAAAAAAATCTTAAACATGATTCTTTTATTTTTTTTAAAGATTTTATTTATTTATTTGACAGAGAGAGACACAGTGAGAGAGGGAACACAAGTAGGGGGAGTGGGAGAGGGAGAAGCAGGCTTCCCGCTGAGCAGGGAGCCCAATGCGGGGCTCGATCCCAGGACCCTGGGATCATGACCCGAGCAGAAGGCAGATGCTTAACGACTGAGCCAGCCAGGCACCCCTTAAACATGATTCTTAATGGTTGTGTAACAACCACACTGTATTAAGATATCAATATTTATTGATCTACTCATTATCATGTCTCACTCTGGAGCTAGCCTCCTCCTGGATTTCCTCCTTCTCAATAATCATGAGTAACAAGAGGAAGGTGGGGGCACCCCATTTCCTTCAACTATGGGTAGCATTAGATATACTACATTCTTTCCAATGGCCCTCTCTCCTTTGTGAGTGCATTTTTTTTTTTTAAAGATTTTATTTATTTATTTGACAGAGAGAGACACAGCGAGAGAGGGAATACAAGCAGGAGGAATAGGAGAGGGAGAAGCAGGCTTCCCGCGGAGCAGGGAGCCCGATGTGGGGCTCGATCCCAGGACCCTGGGATCATGACCTGAGCCGAAGGCAGACGCTTAACGACTGAGCCACCCAGGCGCCCTGTGTGAGTGCATTTAAAAGCAGAACTCTGAAGCTGATATATAGGAAGCAAAGTCATAAGAATGATGAGAATTTCAGCCAAAACAGCTGCTCTCCATGGGCTGGCAGGTCCTTGGGCTCCAATGATGCCAGCCAGCTGGTTAAGTCAGTCTTGCTCCCAAACACAGCTGTCTGAAAACAGCATTATCATATTTTCCCTAGGGGACTGAATTTTCAACAAAATAAACTGAATCACAACATAGCTGAGTTCAAGTGGGGCGAAGGGGTAAGAAGAGAAGGGGACTTAAAGCAAAAACAACAGAAACGTCCTGGCTTCCAGAGGAGTTGGCACCCTAAAAATAGGTACTGGGGCTATACGTATGTGCAGTCCCCTGAGTTCTGCAAGGGAAGCAAAAAGAAACTATGGTTGTTGTTGAGTTCAAGGACCACAGACTCTAAGAGGCTTTCTCCCCGCTTTCCTGTGTTCCCCAAACACTGCTGAGCTGCAAGGCTCCTCCCAGGGGACCACCTCATGATGCACTATTATCACTGACATTTAAACCTTGCTCCTGTATGTGAGCATCTGTGCCTGGCAGGCACCATGCTAGGCACTTCATGTGACTTCTAAGCCACAGGTCAACTCAGCATATTAAGTAGGGTGAGTCTGCCACAGGAGAAATCTCCTGACCTGCTGCACAGCGAAGCAGGAGAGAGGCCGGACCTGGAATGTAGGGCTGAGGCTCCTCACATCTGCACTCTCCACGTCCTCAGCTGTCATTACTCATTCCGCTCAGCTTTTCCAGCCAATCTTCACTCCAGAAGCCATGCCCCGAATGGATAAGCATGGATTTCAACAAATAATGGTGTCCCTTAGCACTCCTCTGCCTCTGCCCTCGACTATAGCACTCTCAGCCACTCCTAGCTGAAAACGTCTGAAAATGAATTCAGACTTGTGATAGGCCTCCACCCCCTTACGTCTGGCCTTCAAGTTTTACTTCTCTTTTCGTAACTGGAAATGAGCTCCCTGGGCAACATTACAATGGGCACAAAGAGAATGGATACACATTTTAATTTCAACTATCACCAAAAATGTGAGGTTATATTCCTACCTAAAAAACATCAGAAATGCTGGAGAAGCAAATAGGTTGTGAGGAAAGGCTGCAGATTTCAGCAGATGGCGTGAAAAATTGCTTCCAAAACAATGTTTATACCCAGCCAAGCAGGAGGAGACATGGAACCCAGGAGAGTCGTTCATTCTGCACACTGGTAGGTTTCTTTAAAAGAAAAGCTGTGAGACCATATTGGAACCAGTTCTAGGAGATTTTTACCACGGGTGAGACCTACAGTCCCAAAGGCCAGTTCTCCGGGCATCACTGTGAGCCAGGCCCAGGCTGCTCAAGAGCTCTGATGGGGCCGCTCTTGCACCACAAAATGTTGAGTGCCAGACACAAGATTACCTCCGCTGGGATTACACATGTCTCCGGAGTGCAAGGGCACCTCTGTAAAGGTGAGCAAGTCAGGGCAGATGATACAAACTTACGTTAAGGAGTCTGGAAAATCACTCCCCTAATGACTGTTGTTCATTTAACTCTGAAACTTGCACAAATACAAGCTGTTTAAAGCCTGCCTACTGTCTGGCCACTTTCTAGCGAGGCCAAGAGTTTGTCTCCGTGCTAAAAGCTCAAGCTGGAATTCTGATGACAATTCGAATTTTTCACTTTTGTTGGTTATTCCAAACCTGTTTTGTTTGGAAGAGGTAATTTCAAGAAAATCAAATAAGTTTCCTTCTTTCTGTTGAGAAGAATCACTGTATGAATGACCCTGCTGAATGATGCAAGTGTGAGTTCCTATCATTTATGAGCAATGGATTTATGGAGCTCTACCACATGGCTGGAACAATCCACACATTTCACAGAGACTTTCCAAATTAACACAAAAAGGGGGGGGATTTATTCTGTGCCCCCAAGTGCCCTATTAATTCTGTCCAAACTTACTAATTCTGAGTTAGGAACACTTTAGAATTAAAAGTTACTGGGAAGGCCATAAGCCTTCTGGAAGCTACTGAGGCATAAAACTGTAACATAAAAAAACAACTCCGGATATCTCTTCCAAGTATTCCCAATTTCAAGCTTCCTAAAAGTGGAATTAGCAGACCCGTAAATACCAAGCTTCTGTTTCCCCTTAAGCTACAAGGGAGAGTGGTCAGGCTTCTGCAGTCACGCAGGCCGGGGCCGGGTCCAGGTTCTGCTGCTTATTCAGTGGGCAACACCTACAGCTACACTGACCTCACCATCACTGAGAGCAGCATCATTGCCATATCACCACAAAAAGTCCAGCAAAGGAATTCACAGCCAGCATGTGGGTAGAAAGCAAAGAGGCTTTGGAGCTAGACAGACTTGGGTTCAACTCAGGCAAGAGCCTCAACGCCTCTGAGCCTGTTTTCCTTGTGCAAATGAGGATCTAAAATCTGCCTCGCAGAGCTATTGAAAAGTTAACACACATTAAGTGCTTAGCACAGAACCTAGCAAAGAGTAGACAAGAAGTGGTGGTGGTATAAATGACAATAAAATAACCAAAATTCCTTGAGTGCTCATCATGCTAAGTTATTTACACGAATTATCTCATTATTTTACTCACAATAACTCTGTAAGAAAGGTACTATTATTCTTGGCATCATGAAGGTAAGGAAACTAAGACTCAGTGAGATGAACTGATTCATCCGAGGTCACATACTTGAGTGCAGCTGGACTGGAATTTAGCATGACCATCTGGATCTTACCCACGTGTAGTCTTTATACCTATTATTAATTTGAGAGACAGAGGAAAAAATAAGAAGACTCCAAGTTTTACAGTCCAATGGATCTGACTTTAGTTGCTTACTAGTAGTTCTGTGACTCTGAGCAAGTTGTATAAGTCTGTGACCTTCAGATGCCTCATCTGTAAAAACTCCCAGGAGTGTGGTGAAGACCAAAGCACCTAACACAGTTTGACACTCAGTGTTCAAGAGACATTACTGTATTCAATAGAAAAGTATAAGAAGGGAAATAACTGGAGACTCAACAATGAATTATTTGCAGTCAGGACATGAGGATTTAATTTATAAGTGCAAATTTAATTACTGTTCTTTGCAAAACATTGATCTTAACTGCTTACAGCAATGTTAAAATTTGCTGTTCTTTTCCCTTGTGTTGTCTACAAAATTCAAATTTCATTGCCCGCCCCCCTGCCTGCCTGAGGCCCATCCCAACAACTGTAGACCACTGCCACTTGCAGAATTCGTTGCTGGCCGTGGCACATACACATTTTTACACATTTTACACATTTTTGCAATCCCATTCATCACATGCTCCTGCAATTTACAAGGATTAGGAGCCTCCCTATAATGTGTGGGGTACACTCTTTATTATGTGCTGTGATTTTTATGGGAGGAAAATTAGGTCATGATAGAGTTCCTGGTCTATAACTGCAAAGTAGCTCTGAGACAATAAATCAACGACAGAGGCCTGGGGATTACAAAGCAAAAAAGAAGAGACTGAGCATTTTCCTGAGACACAAATGCATCAGTTCCAAGTATTAAAAAGATCAACAAATCTGGGCTTGTTTAATGTGAGGATGTCTGCTTTGGGAGTGGAGGGCTGGAACCATAGAGCAGGGCTCACACACTGCCCACTCCTCATGACAGACAGTAAGCAGGGCTGCCTAGGGCCTGAAAAGCCACAAACCCAGCGCCTTTCCATGGGAAAGCCGGGCAAGTCATATTTAGCAGCGTTCATTTACAGCAACAGTTAAGAAGCCAAATTCAAAGGCTACAGCGACAGAGAGGGATTTTAAGGACATCTGGGAGTCCGATGCCCTATTGATATCAGCATTTTGGCAGAGGGATCAACAATTTAGAAAGTAGGTTGGGGAGTTATTAAAAGTCCTTCAAAAGAAACCAATTCCATTTAATAACCGAGGTCATATATAGATGGCATGGGTCATCCACTGGATGCTGTGATTTTCCCTATCTCCAGAAAGTTTCTATTTCTTGTTCTCTTTGCCAATAGAGGAATAGATGAAAACATAACAAAACACCACCCTTATTTAAGCAACATTAAAGGAGCTTCACAATTCAAACAATGCTCAGTTTATCTGGGGCTTTTTGGGAGGGAATATACATGTTCAGATCCACAACCCTATAGCATTAATGAAGAGTAATTTGCTCAGCACTTGACACTCAAAAAAGAAAAAAGGCTTGTGACAGAAGCATTCCAGCCCCGCATGTAAGTAAATCTAGCTTACTTCTAAACCTAACATGGGCAGGACCAAAAAGAGCATACTCAGGAACCAATGGAAGGAAAAGTAACAAACAATAAAAAAATAAAAATCAATGAACACATTAAAAAAAAGCCACGACCATAAGATACAAGACTAGCTTCCCAAGCAGGCAACAGTACCAGGGATCATCTCAATGTAGTAAAGCATCGAGGAATTCTTCATCATCATCATTAAGGCTGCATATCAACAGCTGCTTGAAATATCAAGAACATGAAATAAAACTGCCAAACACTTGTCAGTTGCCAGAAACTATTCAAATCAATTATATTTTATTAACTGATGGACATTTTGTGCACAAACCCCAATAGTGGTGGATTTTGATTCCACCAACATTTTGGTAAAAGCAGGTTGAGGTAGTTTGGTGGGCGCAAACCAAGTCAGATCAAGAGACTATCATTTTAATGGGAATGCAAAGTTGCTTAGGACTTGGTGCTTATACTAGGTGTTCAGTGGGGCCCCATCCATGGTTACCAGGCTCTTCTCCTTGACGGATAAGATTAAAAGTTAACATACTTCTAAAGGGGGCACTGATCTTTGGGCATTTCTAAGAATTAACAATTCAAAGATCAACACTCCTCCCTCTTCCAAAGCAAACTGATGAGCTGGGAAAAGAATCATGATGCTTTCTTTTGTAAAAGATCAACAGGCATTGAAAGAGGCAATGGTGATAAAAGCATGTTGTGCTTAGGCACATGAGCACATCCACACTCTGCTTCATGTGCAGAAACCTTTTTGAGTGCCACAGCCAAAAGAATATCGTGGACCATTACATGAGCAGGTCTAATCCTACTCCTACAGGTTGGAACTTAATAGGAACATAAAACGCACGCACATACATGTTATTAACCTGAGATTTCACATTTAACCGAAACTATAAAAAGAAAGCAGTTTGTTTCCTTGGTATGGTTGTTCTTTCTCAAACATCTAAAATTTTCAAAGTTACTGGCAAGGTAACCTTTAACCAAAAAACAAAAGGAAAATATTTTAAGTAGCAAAATTCCTGGGCGTTGGGGAATCTTAGACAATGACAGCACTCAACATTTTGTTTTAGTATCTTAACTAGAAGCATATAAATATTGGTAACTTCCACTATAACCCCAAGTATTGACCTGCTTGACGTTTTAAGGCTCAGAGTGATAAACTGTGAGCTGGGCAAAGATTGTGTCTCCATACAGAAATGGTAATTTTATATAATGGATTGTTACCTTAAAACAAGCATGGAAAGAACTAAAATCTTTCCACTTTGATATGTGACTACAATCTAAAAAAAAAGCCAGACTCTTAAGACTATTCTTCTCTAGGTCTCATATAATCCAAGAACCAACAAGAGCCCAGGGTATGGAGTCACTGAAGGGAAATGATGCCATAAGCTAGAATTTCCCTTTAAAAGTCTGGCAAGAAGAACCAAATAAAAGCCATTAGGATCTTACTCTACCCTGTGAGAAGTAAAGGCTTTGTAAGTCAAAGGTTACGCTCTGAGACTTTTTTTTATATAAAGCCACAAGTTTACATATAGTCAACTCTATGATTTTTGTGCTTTATTTAACAAGTGATTTTGATATTAATAATCAGAGTATAATTTGGCTCACCTTCCAGAGAAGTCTTTCTAAAGTGCGGATGTAATCATTTCACCCCTTTAACCTGGAAACCTGAAAGCTCCCATTTTTCAGGAGTAAATGCAAACCCTTTTCCATAGCTTTCAAAATCCCTGACAATGGGCTAAAACCAACGATCTGGCAGGATCTCCCACCACTTGCTAACATATAACCCACATTCTTTCACAACCATGTCATTTTAACACACATGAGTTAATTAATCCCTAGAAAGCTGTCCCTCATGTCTCAACTCTTTCTCTGCCTAGAAAATGTCTTTATCTGTCTGAGCCCGGTACAAGCAGAATTAAATGATTTCTCTTCAGTGATGCCATACACTTGACTCGTCTTACTGGATGTCACTTAGCATGCTGTATCATGCTTAGATAAAATCGGAGGGCCTTGGGAAAAAGGTCCCCTCTTATTCCTTTTCAGCCAGTAGTAGATGCTCAATAAATGCATGGCACAGAGATAAACTAGAGCAGATTTGAGCAGCTTGGGTTGTAAAAGCAGTTCAGATCTAGTTCCTCTCCTAAGGTCTGTTTCTTAAACTCTTTACACTTCAGGTTCATAATTTGTAAACTAGAGGTAAAAATATGGACCTTGTAAAAATTAAATGATATGATGATATAAAGCTGCTTATTAGCACAGTATCTTGTGGATAAGAAGCTATAATAAAAGTTAACTGTTACTGCTTCTAAACTATGTACATTACAAAGATCCATTACCTTCAACAGAGTAAGTAAATCAGTATGTATTACCAAACATGGAAAAGGAAGATCCCCACCAGCCCCCAAACATAGTCCCTATCTTCTGGCTTTTTCCTCTCTGCGTCCACTTACTGTGGGATATTTATCTCCTACAACTATTCCAAACATTGCTCTCCTCACTGGGTCTGCCGGGGGAGGTGGAGGACTGAGTTTCTGGGCATATGCTTTAGCCATATACTTTAGCCAGTTCAAACACAGAAGCCTTTTTCCTTCTCTTCAAAAAAAAAAAAAAAAGACGTTTCATCAGGTAAAAGAAGCTGAATTTTATGGCTAGAAAACATTCCCTGCCCCCCTCTTTTAAATGTCAATTTTAAAGACAAAGATGTTTTTCCAGTTTTAGACATAGATGAGTTAGTTCTCCACACTGAGGCTCAATACCAAAGGGTATTTGAGGACTGACTTGTCAGTATCAACAAATGTTTGATGCCCCCTGGCTGTGTAAAAAATGGCAATGCTAAGAAGGAGAAGAGCGCTTTCTGTAAGAAATACCAAGGAACTGCCTGTGTTCAGCGCAAGCTTCTCATAAGAAAGCCATGCCTTTTCCAACAGGAACTTGCCAGGCATGGGGAGTGCCTTCTCATAAGAAAGCCATGCCTTTTCCAACAGGAACTTGCCAGGCATGGGGAGTGAGGCCTTATGGCAGAACACCTACACAGATGGCAGCTCACAACTGCTCCTTCCCCTCTATGTGCACACGGCTTCTCTCAGCCAGAGGTGGGGTCTCTTTCCCACCTCTTCAATCTGGTTGGTCTGGTGACTTGCTTTGACCAACACAATGTGGCTGAAGCGACACTCTGTCTATTCCAGGCTGACGCCTTAGGAGGCCTTGTGGCTTCTGTGTTTGCCCCCTTGGAAATCTGGCCCAGACTATCAAGTGAAGAGGGATCACATGGAGATAAAGAGGCCACAGAGAAGAGAACCAAGGTGTCCCAGCTGACAGCTAGTTCCAAGGTTCCAGACATGTGGATTAAGGCCATCTTGTATCATCCAGCTGCAGTCAAACCTCCCCAGCAGATACCATATGGGACACACAGGAGCCCTCCCCAAATTTCTGACCCACAGAATTGAGAGCAAAAAAAAAAAAATCCTTGCTGTTTTAAGTCACTAGGCTTGGAGATGATCTGTTATGCAGGAATAGATAACTACAACAGGCATCTTATGGTTCTCTCTGTCTCGGAGTGGCTCCAATGGCTAGATGCCTGGGCCACTATACCCTCTTTTGGTACTATCTTCTATTACTTCTATCTACTCTTACTACACATCTATTACCTAATTTTATTCCAAGGGACCAATGAAACCTTCTACAAAATGTTCTTAACAACATGAGAGAGTATTACGCCAGTCATTGCGGGGGACATACATTTTAGACCTTGTTTCAAGCAAGACGGCATATACTATCTCATGCTTCTTGTTGGCAGACAGGATAAAAAGATGCTGTGAAAGCATTTCTTCAAGTGGGGTTTCAGAATTTTGTCCAACTTGTGACACTAAAGTTAGAAAAGTAGTCACTCATGGACATTTGTGTATGTATGTGCATATTTCTAGAAAATTATAGCCAAGTCTAAGGGAATACTCATTAAATATTAACTAAGATCTTAATAGTGTAAATTTTAAAGAACAAGTCTCCGACAATATTCATCTGAGGACATAAGAGTGCTCTGGATTTGATGACTACAGTTCTACTGGGGGGATATTTATCCAAAGCATCATCTCCAGAAAGCCAGGGGCCAGAGCATGGCCATGGATGCTTAAGATTTCTATTAGGTGAACTTCATAGGCTCCAAAAGGAGCCTAAAGCAGGAACTGCTCATTTTATACCAGACCAGACCTAAAGCTATATTTAAAAAGGAGTCTAGTTGACTTATTCTAAGTTGTTTTTACCAAAAAGGCAAACCTGATGAATATGAAGGACTTTCCCCCCAGAAGAATGCACATATCCAGGTCTTGCAAACTTTGGCCCATCGTGGACCCCCGATTAAAAAACCTCTATCAAGATGGTACACTAGGCTCCTTCAGGACTGGGAACAGGCACTCTGGGGCAGTCTTCATCCCAGAAATGTTTTCAGTCATACTCTTTCATCACTGGCTCCCACAGGAACATAAACCCTCAATGTGATTCATCCCACTCTCTGGCAAAGACTAATGAAAAGGAACATATAATGAAGAAGTGTAATACTCTTAATACTGTAGGTACCTTAACAAATACACAGCAGAGAGTACCATAATTTATAACCCACCAAACCAGATGAGTATTTTCCACCAGTTCTTGCCCATATACTTACAGTCCTGGCCATGCATTTCATATTTCATTTCTATTTCTGTATTTTGTGCCTTCGGCAGGATGGCTGCTTGTTTACCCAAGTTTCAATATTGTTATTAGCACTTTCTGGTCCTTTTTTCTATCATGCTACTTTTGAATTTGCTTGCTGGCTTTGAAAGCCCAAAGATACCAAGAAGAGTTATAGTTCAAAAAATCATTGGACACTGCCTGTTTATAGGCTTAAATACTGCCCCTTTGAGGAGATGGAACATAATCACACTGTTCATTCTTTGCATATCTGTCTCAACATTTAATATTTTATTAAAGAAAAGATCAAATTACAAAAAGTTTTATTTTGGGAGAGGGGGACATGTGACATTCAGAAGTGGACTTGAGCTCTATTTTCAGAGCACTCTGTTGAGACTGCTAAAAACAATGGTTTACAGTTATTAAACCTTATTTCATGCCAGATTCCTGGCTAAGTCCTTTACATATCATACCTTATTTAATCCTCAGAGAAAACCAACTGACGGAATGTGGCTAACTGGCTAGTTGGTCATCAAACTCGCTTCCCCTTGCTCTAAGCACACAGTTAGCTTGCTTTCCCAGCCTCCCTTACAGTTAGATGTTGCCATGTGACCGACTTCTGACCAACGGAATGTGGAAGAAAATAAGGAAAGCATCCTCTGTGCTTAGTCTATACAATCTTACCCAGTCTTCCAGACTCTCTCATTTCACACAACTGGTTGATTGCAGAAATCTGCAGAGCAGAAGGCAGTTTTACCTTTCTGGTAAACTTTTACCATCTGGTAAAAACAACTAGATGGAAGGCACCTGAGTTGCTTAAATGCCACAGAGGATACCACCTTCGTAATACCCACGGAGAACTCTTTTGTGAGCAAGAGATAAACTTCTATCCTCCTGAGTCACTGATATTTGGGGGTTATTTGTTCCAGCAGTTAGACTGAGCACAGAGAAGTTAAGTAATCTGTTCATGGTCACATAACTAGAAAGAGGTGGCAGATTTGAATCCAGATGGCTTGTCTTTTTTTTTTTTTAAAGATTTTATTTATTTATTTGAGAGAGAGAGAATGAGAGACAGAGAGCACGAGAGGGAAGAGGGCAGAGGGAGAAGCAGACCCCCTGCTGAGCAGGGAGCCCGATGCGGGACTCGATCCCGGGACTCCAGGATCATGACCTGAGCCGAAGGCAGTCGCTTAACCAACTGAGCCACCCAGGCGCCCCCAGATGGTTTGTCTTTAGAAACCATTTTTTAAAAAAGATTTTTATTTATTTATTTGACAGAGAGAGGGCGTGCACATGCAGGGGGAGTGGCAGGCAGAGGGAGAAGCAGCTCCCTTGCTGAGCAGGGAACCCAACACAGGGCTTGATCCCAGGACCCTGGGATCATGACCTGAGCTGAAGGCAGACGCTTAACCAACTGAGCCACTGAGGCATCCCTAGAAACCATTTTTAACTGCTATTCAATTATATTCCCTTTTCACAAGTTCATTTTTCTCATATATCACATAAAGTTTACTTATACCTGATTTAACTATATTTGAGGGAGGTGGCTGGATGGAGGTCCAAAATTTGGAATAGAGAAAAGATAATTTCTTCAAATAAATCATTTGATTTCCTATCTCTTTATTAACCGTGTAAAAGGGAGGCCATGCCACTTAAACAACTTCGCAGGATACTTGTTACTTTGTGAAAGTTTATATTCAGAGGTTCTTTAGTAGTTATTAATGCTCCACAACAAATTACCTTGAAAACTTAGTGGCTTAAAACATTTAGTGTCTCTCCAGTTTTTATGAGTCAGGAATTCAGGAGGGGCTTAGCTCACTGGTCTCTTATGACATTGCACACAAGATGTCCATTGGGGCTGCATCATCTGAAGGACTGACCAGGACTAAAGGATTGACATCCAAGTGACTCACTCATATAGCGGCCCACCTGGTCTGCTTGTTGGCAGGAAGCCTCACTTCCTCCCCACAGGGTTATGTCACAACATGGTAGCTTGCTTCCCCTAGACTAAGCAAGTCCAGAAGCCAAAGCAAATGCTGCAAGTTCTTATTTGATCAGTCTCCAGAGTCAGTCTCCATTAGTTTTGTAATTTCCTATTAATCACATTGGGATCAATACTAGGATCCCCTCTTCAGAGAGGGGACTATACAGAGCAGTGAATACCAGGTGACAAAGGGTCACTTGGAACCATTTGGAGGCCAGATACCACAAGAGCCCATTCGTTCATCCAACACATATGAGTGCCTACTGAGAACCTGGGGATAAAGCAGCGGACAAAACAGATAAAAGTCCCTACATGCAAGAAGCATATATCCTAGTGGAGGTCAGAAAGGCAAGATATTTAACCAGTAGGCAAATTATGTACTATAGTAGGAAGTTGTAAAATGCTGTGGAGATATAAAACAGTATCAGGGAGAAGGGGAATGTTGGAGTTGGAAATATATGCAATTTTAAACAGAAAGATCTAGGTAGGCCTCATTTAGAAGGCCTAAAAGAGGTGAGGAAGTATGCCATAAAGTTACGTGGAGAAAGACCATTCCAAGTGCTGGGAAAGGCAACTGCAAAGGCCTTGAGGTGTGCATGCTGTGACGTGTAATGAACAGCAAGGCAGTCAAGGTGGCCATTGGAGTGAACTAAAACAGAAGGCCGTAGATGAGATGAGGTAAGTAACAGAGCCTGTGTAGGACCTTCCAGGCTCTTATAAGGGCTCTGACTTCCATGCCATGAAATGGGAAGTCCCTGGAAGGTAATCAGCAGACAAATGATATGATTTGACTTAGCACTGAAAAAATCTCACTCTGGTGGCTGTTATCAAAATAGACAGGCCAAGGGTAGGGGAAGGGAACAAATGAGGATGCTGTTGTAAATATTGAGACAAGAGATGATGATGCCTTGTGTCAGAGTATTATCAGTGCAGACAAGTGATAAGAAGTGGTCTGACTACAGATTTATTTTGCAGGCTATCTAGCACAATTAAACCACCATTCGAGGTAGAGTTTTCATTTAGGAGGTACAGAATTTTTTAAATTACTTTTTATTATATCCCAGCACTGTGGCTATCAAATGGTGTTCTAGGGGACCCTACAAGTTCTGAGAAGCTTCTTAAGGATGTGCTACTCGGAACTAAGGTGGGACAGATGCATAAAACTTCATGGCCCCCATCCAAGTTTTGTAAGGGCAGCTCTGTTGACAAACTTCATTATGTGGGATGAGAGAGATCTTTTTAAGAAAGACCAGAAACTCCACGGCCCTAAAATACAAGACAGACTCCTCCCAACAGACACAGTATGAAAAAATACATTTAGAGAACTGGAGGGTAAACTACAGATTAGGAAAAATATTGGCACTTTGGATAAAAAAAAGGTTACTCTCCCTAATATTAAGGGAAAAACCTTAACTTCATGAGAAGACAACCACGTAAAAAATGGGTAAGGGGCATTTTCTAAAGGAGGCTCATAAGAATGCCTCTTTCACTGAATTGTCGTGAGGATACAGTAACAACCCATATAAAGCACTTAGCCCAGTTCTCAGTACAGAAAAATGCTCAACCAACGTTGCCCACAATAACCACTACCATAACCACCACTGCTCTCCACTACTCTCCATTTGGCCATTGCTGCATGACAAGATGATGACTATCACCAACCTCACCACCATCAGCAGCAGCTTCAGCAGCATCATGGTGTAAGAGTCATTAGCAATGGGAACCTGCTTTAACCCTGAATGCCATTTCCAACTCAGGTTCCCCCAAAGACAATTCTCCACTCCCAGTGACCAATGATATATTACCTTTTCGTGATTTTCTATTAGGATCTCAATAACAATGTTCTGAAACTTGATGTCCATGATGGCTGCTACTGTTTCTTCCTGAGGACGCAGCAGGGTGGGTCCAAACACCACGCCGAGGTTTGCCACTGTCATCAGATTCTGCTTGTGGTTGTTAGCAACACTGGGAGGAAGGAAAAGAAAAGGCACAAATGAGAGAAAGACAGTACAAATAGATAGCTGACTTCCATATCTTCAGACTCCTCATCCGATAGGAGCCAGACTCTGGGACGTCTTAGGATGTCTTTGAGTCCAAAGAGAGACTTCTCTACTTGTATTTTTGTCCCCCAAAGTTTTCAGAAATCTTCAGTATTCTGGCTATTTTGCTCTTCCAGGACATGACACTCCTTTACCCAATTCTGTTTTGCCTACCAACCACCAACCAACCAACCAACCAAAGCAGCTGCCCTCCAAAATGTAAAACTTTGCACATCTGAATCCCTGTTCTGCAAATCCAGCTAACTGCTCATCTCTTTTATAAAAACCACCATTCGAGGTAGAGTTTTCATTTAGGAGGTACAGAATTTTTTAAATTACTTTTTATCAGATCCCAGCTTTTTATACTTGGCTGTTGTATACTTGGCTGTTGCTTAAACCACTGTGATCTTTAGCATTTTCTCTAGTGCAAATATAAAAACTCTTGATGGCTTTAATACATTTGCAAATACAGGCACGAAACAAGACCTAATTTTTAAGACTAATAGGTCTTAGGAAATTCAGCACTTTAGGCTCAGAGTATTAAACCCCATTGCATTAAACATGTGGCTTACATTAAGCAACACATACGGCATAAACAGAAATAAAAGTGCACTACTGTGTAACCATGTGGCTGTGTTTATCCTGTCACTTATACTCAAAATCTCACGAACACACAGGGTCAGCAGTAGCTGGATCTAAGTGATCTGCTAAATACATATACATATTTTTGGATAAACAGTACTCAAAACATATATCTGAACTCCAAACTGTGACCTAGCCACAAAACTTAATTGTTCATTTGCTGGCCCTGTGTTTAAAAATACACAAATGATCTATTGACAACAAATAAGTTAAAAGTTAAGCCCAATTTAGTATTGTTAAGAAAATATTAGGGGCTTCCCTAAATCACCTGTTAGAAAAAGGAAACTATTCATTACTAGAAACTAGAGAGAAATTGGACAGAGATAGCAGTTTGCACAGACATACCTCCCTAGCATTTAGTGCTATTTATACAGAGTATTTTTTCACACAATTCTATAAATGCCTGCACTGTTTCTCTTGAATACTTCTATTTTGTAGGAGGAGAAGACGTTCTACTGCCTTAAAGTGCTGGTGGTGAAACTGAACCTTCACTGAAATTACTACATCAACCAATTTTATCAGCAGATGTGGACTTTTCTATAATTTTCTAGGGCTAAAAGTCTAATGTCATAAAAAAACCTTCTCCTCTGAAAGGGGAAGAGGGTGGTTAGGTCCGTGAAACTTTTAACTGTGGAACCAGCCAGATACAAAGAGAACTTGCCTTTTGACTGCTAAGCAAGGAGAGTTGCCACTGATATACTGTCCTGTTTCTGGTCCACATAAAAGTATTTTGCAAACATTTTTTGAGTTCTAGTGGAAGGTCTTGATTTTACTTACATAGCTTCCCATCTACCCAGAGCTGTATCACATTTCTGTCTCACATTCAATGCAGAGGGTCAGGTTCTTACCCAGCAAGGGGAAAGACTTTGGTTCTGTAACTCAGTCAATCAGCAAGTATGCCCATTTACAAGCTGCTTGTAACATCACTCCTTTCATCATGGGCTCCTGTGTGCAGGAAGTGAATTCCGTGCCCTTATACTTCTCCCTCCCAAATGAGCAAAGTCATTAAGACTTACCCCTCCGGCCATGAAAGTCTCTTGTGCAAATGAGTCAACAAGCTATTTATGTATGAAAGTACTTTTAAATTGGAGACCGATATAAAAACATATGCTTTGGATGATGATCACTTTTTTACCATCAACACTACATCTGACTAAACCAACAGCCTCCTAACTAGGATCCCTGACTAGCATCTCGAGGGTCCACTGTATCCTGACTGCCACCACCAGTTACTTCTATAACTCAGCCTTGATCAAGTCATTCCTCTGCTGACAACTACAATGGCCTCAAACCTCACTGGGCTGTTGGGACAGAACACAATGACACGGTGTGTGTAAAGTATTTAGCAATGCTGCTATTGTTTGACTGTTCTGATAATGATTATAAACTCTTGATGGGCTCCACTGTCTTTAATGTAAAGCCCAGACTCCTTTCCCAACTCACCTCTAAGCCCTCCTCTGCCACCTCCCAGCTCTAGGTCCCTGGACAAGCGACTCAACGTCTAAGCTTTGGGCTCGTCTTTGAAGGGGAGGGGAGGTGAATAATATGTTTACTTGATGAGGTGGCTGTGCACATTAAATATGGTAATGTGTGGGAAACATAGTGATTATTATTACAGCAATTTACTACCCATCCTCTCCCCACTTTCACACCTATCTGCCTTTGTCATTCCACTGCCTAGAATGTTCTCTTATTCTTCTCAAATGGCCCCCTTCCTTTCTGCAGTCTCTGTCCAGTCTTTCCCCAATCCTCTGCCTCTCAATGAAGGCAGAAGTATTATCTTTATTACATGTTAGTAATGTCTCTCCACTGTCTTAGGATAGAGACTGTGCTTATTTTAAGTGGTAACACCCCCACTGAGCACAGTGCCTGGCCCAGGAGAAGTCCAACGAATACTCATAAGGTGTTAAATGGGATGTGTCTGGGTAGGCATAAAACAACTGTTCCCAATCCAGCTACTTACGCATAAAACCTCCAATTATTATCGATGATTTTTTGGAGGGGAATATATCTCAACTATTCCAACCTCCTTTTTCAAAGCCTGGAGTTGTGTTTCATTTCTTAGATTTAATTAATGAATAACAGTTACTCTAATTTGCAGGCCCCAGTGCCCAAAGGCATTGGGAAAAAAGGTACAGTAATTCTAGATAAGCAACTCTGAATATAAAAAGGCTTGAGGCCATTACCCAACATAATTCATTTCCTTTTTAAAAATCTGTTTTATTTTAGAACTTAAAAAACACATTGATCTAAGGCTTATGAAACTTTTTTGGGGGGGAAAGTTTTAACTTTTGTAGACTGACTACCATTATCTTTTGGCATACTGAAGTAATAAATTGATCTGTCACTTGATTATTACTGCTCACAAGTTCATATGGCTATGTTCATTACTCTAGAATGAATTATTAATGGCTTGAGATCTCTCTGTATCCTGGGGAGAGAGGCATAGACCTCAGCCTCTACTGGCACCAGCCATCCATTATAGCTTGACAAATTTACAGGTGTGTGGGAGGCAGGCTGGCAGAGCACTGGGAAGGCTAGTCCAGCAGAGGCCACGGGACTCATTCATTAGTGAGGTCTGTAAAACACCAAGAGCTTACTTTGTGGGTGGGTAATTGAGCTGCTTGAGCTCTTCCTCATGTAGTCCAGAATGTCATGTTGAGTCTTGACTTAAAATCCATACACAAAAGTTTCTTGTGCGTTGCACATTCCACTGAAGGAGTCTCTGACATGCCTTTCAGATCCCTAGGTTGACATGGACTTTTCTGTGGTGCCTTCTGCAAGAACTGCCAATTCTATAGGCTTCCTTTACAGGTTGCAGAAACAGAGTTACACATGTGATTTCAACCGGGGGGAGACACGGTTCCTTTTGTGACCACTGAGTTTGCCACATTAGGTGAAAAGCAGTGTATCTCCTTAAAAGCATGCCTTCAGGGCAGTTGTTGGGGGACTGGCACCCCATGTTACCAGCAGTTCCCTCATGAAATACAATTAATGAGGAAAGAGCATGTTCCAAGGAAAATGGCCTTGGCGGAGGGGTCTCTTGCACCTTTTTGTAAGGGGACATGGGTGGGGACTCTGGATTGGTCCGATAACCTCTGAGAGGCAGAAGGAGATAAATCATTTCCAGATGAGGATGATGGTGGGGAGTGTTATGAGAGGAGGAGAGAGAAGTCAACCCCTCTGGGGCTTGTAATGCAGTGCCCCTATGCTGTTATAGGGATCACATCTGTTTTCCTTTGTCTAAATGAGAGCCATGACTCTGGAAGTGCCAAGCAGTGCTTTATAACCACAGACTGGGCCTGATGTCTGCCAACAAAACATAAGCCTATTGCTGGGTTTGCAAATAGCTTCCATCTTGAGGTCTGGAGTGCTGTGTCAAGGAAGGAGTGTCAAAGCTAAGTCCTGGCTCCACTGGACACAATGTGGTGACAGGTTAGCACTTCCTGCAATAGACCGCATGGCTGGTAGAACAGCACAGCGACACTGACCTGCCATGCTGTGCTTCAGGTTCCAGGGTTAAATAATGATCCTAATTTACACTTGCAGGGTGTTTTAGAGTTTCTAAGGAGCTCAGGAACTACGTTTTATGTTTATTCGACCTTCATGATATCTCAAAGAACGCAGTAGCTCTGCAACTTTCTGACAATGTCCCATGGTAGGGAATACATTTTCCTACATAACATTTCACTAGGACATGCATACATATATACATAAACAGAAAGACACACACACAAACCAGAAACAAAAATTTCAGGAATAGTAAGGGTGATGAATGTTGATATTTTCTATTCTATTCCATCCTAATTCAGTTTCACACACCCCTAATGTGCCATGACTTAAAATTTGAAAAGTGCTACTCCACCGGTAGAGAGTACAAATATAATCTCCAGTTTACAAATATGGAAAAAATGGCTCAAGGAGACAGTAAAGCACAGTAAGCACAGGGGCTGGAGTCAGACAGACATTCCCAGCTGGAAGACAGCAGACAAGTCACTTGGCAGCTCTAAGCCTATTTTTTCACCTGGAAAACAGGAGCAATAATACCTACCCTCATAAAGTTTTAAGGCTGATTAAGTAAGATGAGGTGAATAAATCTCTTGGCCTGAAATAATGGTGTAATAAAAGACAGCTGCCATTGTTCATGGTGGCAGTCAAGGCAGTGGTGACGATAATGGGAGAAGTAGCAGCAACTGCTAATTTAAAATCACAGTGTTTGGTGCTGTCACTCTGTATCCTGTGCAGGAACCTTGGGGGGCCTGCTTCTTTCTACCTGGGGCAAAGAGCCCTCACTCCTCCACCTATATTTTCAGGACTTCTGTTACCCGACATTTTGTATTTCTCATCTTATTATTCTTTTGTTTTTCTTTCTTCCTTTTTAAAAATTACAAAATACTTCAAAACTATAGAAGAGCCCAGAACATAGTATTACTTATTTCCCATCACTTCCCCCCAAGTACCTCTGGCACGACAGACTGGGAGCCTAACAGCCAACAGCAAACCCACCAAGCTCACTCTGCCTTCAGGAGCACCACTTTGTCCCTGGCCTGCCTAGCAAGTCCTCCCCATCCGAAGCCCACCTCCCTGCAAAGCCTGGCTCCAGACATTCCCCTGCCTGGAGGCCACACAGAGCTCATTCCTCTAAATGACTGTGTTCACAGTCATTCCACGGCACGTTTCTACACCAACTGTTCCCCCTCTCATGAGCGTCTCTGGACTGGGGGCTGGATCATGATTTGAAGGGCATCCTCTGGAGCACACAGGCAGGCAGTACCAGGCAGGCCCAGGGTTACCTATTCTGAAAGTGGTTGGGTGGGTGGGCCCTGAAGCTGTAGTCAGTATCACTCTTCTCTCTACTACCATCCAGGGGCAGAGAAGCTCCAAGCTCTGGGGCTGAGAAGGATGAGCTGGAGATGAAGCTATTGGAACTATGCTCTTTTTGTGGCTAACAAGTCAAATTTAATTTTCAGGATTGGTAATGTGGTTCCTTTCAACAACTTCAAATTCATCCTTAGTATATAATGGGGAGTGCTAAGGGGAATCCCTGCCCCCCAGTGGCTACATGTTTTCTAGTAAGTGAGTCTGTATGTGTGTGTTGCCTGGATACTACCAGGACTTGGTAAGACTGGACCAGTCTAAATGGTGCTGGGCAGGCCTGTGCCAAGGAAACCCATCAGAGCCATAAATACAGCTTTGCTGGGCTGTCCCAATGGCTGGCACCAGAAATAGAGTTTAAAATAGATCGTTCTGTGTATTGACTTGGGTCGTGCTCATCAGCTGTATTCAACATTCTTCTGGGAATGGTCATCCAGTGAGAAGCCATACTTAAAGCTTTGAACCGTTCAGTCGGTGCTTATGGTGGATATAATCTTCAAGAAAACCCTTTGGGGGCGCCTGGGTGGCTCAGTTGGTTAAGCGACTGCCTTCGGCTCGGGTCATGATCCCAGGGTCCTGGGATCGAGTCCCACATCGGGCTCCCGGCTCGGCGGGGAGCCTGCTTCTCCCTCTGACCCTATCCCCTCTCATGCTGTTTCTCTCTCTCTCTCAAATAAATAAATAAATAAATAAAATCTTTAAAAAAAAAAAAAAAAGAAAACCCTTTGAGGCAGGTAGGTAAGGCTATCACTGCCATTGAACAGATGATGAAACTAAGGCGCTGGGAAGTTAAGTAATTTGCCTGAGGCCACAAGGCCCATGAAGGGCAGAGCCAGGAGAGGAAGCCCATATCACCATGGCACTTTGCTGTTCCCACACCACTTAGGGTCAGCTCAGCCTAGGCTTAAAGAGGCGAACTTTTCCTTAGAAAACCCAACCAAAAATGAATACACAGAGCAGTTACATGTTTGAGCCTGTGGTGAATAGTCAATATAACAAAAAAACAAATGCTGCTCCTACATTCCCCACCCAAATTACTAAAGTAAAAGAAGGGGGGAAAAACCCAAAAACTCAGGAGAAAAATTGTTTATGCCCCTGAGAGTAATACTGGACTAACCACTGTTTCTTCTCCCTTCCTGCAGGCGGCACACCTGACACAATCATGGAAATGGGGAAAGACCCCTCAAATTTGAGGGCAGTCCATTTGTAGTTGGCGGGCACAGAGAGCTACTTCCTAATGATGAAAGAGTATCAACACTGTAAGACTGAGAGAGAAGAGCAAATTGAAAGGAAAACAGGAGGAGTGCCTGGAAGCATAGTTTCCCAGCCTCACATCCCCCCCACCCCACCGCCCACCAAAGACAATTATGGCCGTACGTCCATCCATCCAGGTTGCACTGCTTTCATCCAAGGTCTCAAAGCTGTGTGAATAACTACCAATGTCTCCTCTGCTTTTGGTGAAATGTATAAACTATATTTCAGATTGGTGAACCTCACTGCTAAGGTGTTAAGTACTGCCCAGTTTTATATATGTCAACTCCAACACCTGCTTACAAAAGCACACTTGGTGCTAAGAACTCTTCACACAAAAGGGAAAGAGTGCAACCAGCTCTATTTCCACTCTGGTTTCCTCCAATGCAACACTATTACCTGTTTAAAACCCACCAAAGGCTTCTGACTATTCTTAATTTCAAGATGGAAACCCCTGGCATGGCCTACAAGATCCTGCAATGGCCCACCTAACCTTTCCAGGTCCTTCTCCGCCATGCCCCCTTTGCTCATTAATCTCTGGGCTAAAAATCTCTTTAGGACTGGGTGCCTTCCTTCATCATGCTGATCCCTTCACCATGGAAGCTCTGCAGCCCCTCTTGATCTGTCTCTTTCCTACCTACTACTCTTACTTCCTCAGAGAGGTCTTTCCAGACACTCTGTACTAGGCCAAGTATCTTGTTACAATGCTAATTCCTCAATTCTCCTTCCTGGCACTTACTGAATTAGGTCATCATTCATGGAACTGTCATTATCTATCTCCCCCACTGATTCCAAGAGAAAAGAGATGGTATTAACCTCCCTCAGTGCCACACCCCTGGGGCCTAGGGCAGGGTTTGTCCATATCAGATATTGAGGGGGAAAAAAAGGGACATGTACACACACGCTTTGGGAGGCCACCTTCATCTAAGGATATCAAGGCTCAGCTGCACTAAATGTCTGGTTTAAAGGTCCATGTAAACTACTGGGGTCTTAGAGTATTTGCCAAGCTGGGGAGAGCTGTTGGGGGACTAGCCATGACAGCTCACCCTAACGGTGAAGGCACGTAACAAACCACATGGCTCTCCTTGGCCACACTGCTAATCTGGAAGGTATGAAGGCCATAAAATATTCACAAGGTATGATTATCATTATTACATGCATTCCCTAATAATATGCATTAAATAATATACCATAAGCTCACAATATAATACCAATCTCTTTCTAATATACTTACAAAACCTTCTGGGATAATGTCTCCTGTGTCTTTTTCTTTTGTCATCCCTTCCTGAAAACCTCCTGTACTTCCTGCCTATCTCTGTTTATATTAAAATTGTCATCAACAATAACAGCAACTCAGCACTTAACTCTAAGTCAGGAATGAAGCACTCCATCGATTATCTCATTTGATCTTTACAATAACTCTACAAGGTAACTTCTACTACTATCCCACATGAAGAAGTTAACGCTCAGAAAACTCAGCAATTTGTCCAGGGTTGCATATCAAATAAGTGGTAGAGATGGAATTTGAAGCCAGGGAGTCCACAGTTTGATTCCAGAGCTACTGCTCTTACATGCTGTGGGACAATGCAGTGTGTGTGTGTGTTGTGTGTACAAACACATGTGAGACAGATTATATACAGGGCACAGGCTGCCATTTTGTCCCACATGCCTCTCTTTTCTACAAAGCCTAACCTTAAAGAGATCATGGGTAAAAGAAGAACCTGATTATTTTTAAAAGGATGTTTAGAAAGCAAACAAGAATCTCAGCTTCATTGCTGCCCATCAGCATTATAAAACTCGAAACTTTTCTATTGGTAGAAAACTAATCTGGGTCATGGGAATTATTGGCCCCCTTCAGAATAGGCTGGGTTTTGTTAAGAATGAGAATTGTACTTTTGCTAAACTGCCTCATTTTCTGAAAGTAGTCACAGTCGTTCAAAGACTAACAACAGGCCAACCTGAGTTCTATTTGTCCTACACTATTTCAGCCACTTGGTAGTTGAATAGTCTTATGCACAAAGAAGGTACATGCCTTCCATCCAGACGTTAACTGGTGAGCTTTCCCCTCTCTGGTCATGGTCACTTCAAGTTCTAGCCTGTAGCTGTATTCTAGGACCCAGTTCACATGCCTGGATGGAATAGCACTCACTTAAAAAAAAAAAAAAAAAAACCTACAGAGAAGCTGGCCCACAGAACCCTTCTTCCTGGAAAATTACTTAACCATTTCAAATTATATAACAATTTGAAACATTCTCAAGTCCAATGGAATTATCATTTTCAAAGCATTTTATAGTTTCTAAGGTCCTTTCACATTCATTACTGATGATTTATTTATTTTGAAGCTTACGTTCTCTAGTCGAGAGAGAGACACCAGAACATAAATAGAAGTTTAAAAGTTGCCTCTGTGCATGCCAACCTGATGGCACCACGTGCTGCAAATCTATCAGTTCCTGTTGGTGGCAACACCGTCCTTCAGTGGCTCAGCCTATCACCTTTAGGCTACCACTGTCCAAAAAGTCAGGTCATAGAGAAGTTGCCTGAGGGCTTCCTATCCAAGGAAAGAGGTACAAAGTGACCCATAACAGAGGCCAATAAGTGCCCCACGTATTTTCAATGATCAAATATTTTCAAGTGTCCATTATATGCCAAGGACTGTTTTAAGTGCTAGGGATAGAGCAGTGAACAAAACAGACACTTCCCCAAATTCGCTTGTATTCTTTAGCAGTAGGACAGACAATAAGCAAATAAAATATGTGGTGGAAAGGGAGGACTCAGGGGCAATTAGCCTTTGAGACAGGGTGGTCAGGGAAGGTGTCACTGAGAAAGAGGCACGCACAAACAACCTGAAGGAGGGAAGAAAGCACGCCACACAAATCTCGCAAATCTCTGGGAAGAAAGCTACAAGACCAAACGAAAGATGCAGATGCCTCAAGTAGGAACATGTGTGGCAGGCTGGCACTACCTAAGGAAGCCAGCATGCCTGCCACACAGTGAGCACAGGGGAAAGTATTAGGGGAAGTCAGACAGGCAATGGCCTTCGGGGTGGCAAATCCTATAGGACTTTAAGAGCTTTGTTCTTGACTCAATGAGATGAAAAGCAATGAGAACATTCTGATCAGAGGGATAACGATACTTGTCACCCCTCTCTGTAGACTCAGAAAGGTCTCAGTTACGAAAACTTACAGGCTCAAATTCCATGGGATGTGAGAGACAGATAGAAGAACTTCACAAACCAGCATAAAGCCCATTCACAGAAGTTAAGACCCGTAAAAACTAGAATACAGCACTTTCCCATTTATCTGAATAACTAAAATCTATCAGGCACTGTGCCTTTGACCTATGTCTCTGTTAACATGGTAAGTCTGTGAGGTCGATCCACATTTTTCCCTTAGTCATTGTGCTGACCTCCACCAGGAACTTGGCGGAATAACAGAATGTTGAGCCAAACATGAAATGAAGGCCTAGAGTAACAGCCTCTAGGTGCTAGTTTACCTGTTACCCAACTAACAGTCACCCACAAACAACACCAACATTACACATGTCGTTATAAAGCCCACTGAATTCAACCATCTTTACCATCTTAATTAATTAAAATAAATAGTAGTCTTCTGAAGCCAGGTCCTCATTACTAGTCCCATTTTACAGATCAAAGGACAGGGACAAAAGGGGCTAAATCAAAGGTTAAGCAAATGACCCTTCGCCATGTGGCTTAGCTCCCACCATAACAGTGGCTGAGACACGAAGCAGTCAGAACTCCTCATGTCCCATGAAACGCAAACCTCATTTTTATGGGAAGGACCATACTCCTTCCTGGAGGGCAAACCAAGATTCCAAATCCACAGATGGGAATATGGAAGAGCTGCAGAGTAAGAGACTGACAACTGACAGAGAGAGAAAAAAAAATATGCAGGCACGTCACATACATATACCCTGGGTCATCTATCTCCTTTCATGGAGACATTTTACATCAGGGAAACAACTCATCAGGCATATTTTTGAAAAGGAGGGTACTTCCACCCCCAAAAAGGAAACAGATAGAAAATTGCATTCCTTACCTTGAGTCTGAAACAAACTGAGAGGCCAAGATTGAAAGAACTGGCTTTATTTTAAGGGCCCATGTACCAAAATGACTGAAATTTATAAGCCTACATGAGCTATCACAGAACTTTTGAATTCCATGTGGATATTCAACTAAGAGAAAAAAAATTATATCAAGGTGTCCTGAAGAGTTCATGGCTCTTCATATACAGGAACTGACACCCCATGGGAACGTTCTGGAGATCAATCAGTACTAACAATGAAAGAAGTCCCAGATCTCTAACATCCATGAAGAGTTATTTGAACAGAACATCAACATTCTCTATGTTCATCTGTCTCACGCTAAAGAATAGAATTCTTTAAAAAGACAACATGCTTTTCACAGCCCATAAAAGATAGAAAAAAATCTGAGTGGATTACCCCTTCATATGTCTCCCTACCCCTGAAGCTTGGAGCCAACCTCTCCTATCTCCTTGCTGCACTACATTGTTATCTCCTAAAATTGCCATGTAAGCTCAAGCCTAAGTGAAACAGTAGCTCACCTTATTTATTTACATGTATAAAATAATTATGTTTATATGTAGCAGTACATGTTAGAATAAGAGTGAGCACAAACCCTTCTGTTGTATTACTGCCTTAATCACAAAAATAGATTCATCAGGGAATTATGCCAATAGAGTTCTTACTTCAATGCATGCCTGGCAAAATCTGATTTATCTTCCTCATAGGCAGTACAAAACTAGAAACTCCTTGAATTCTGTTCCTTTGGAAGCAAATTATAGAACAAAGTGCAGTGTCAAGCAGGAACTAGGGATCCCATGTGAGAAGCCCAACCTATCATTAGGCAGAGAACAGCAGAGTGTATCTGGTAACAGAGATGCCAAATGATTTAAACAGTGGAATGAAGATCTGGGCTCCTGATCCCTCCATCATTCAGGCTCTCGGAGAGTGTCATTCACAAAGCCTGAACCCAACACCCTTCAGTGGGGAAATCAAAGTGTTTAATGACGAAGTTCTGGAATGCTTTCACTTGTGTAAGCACCAAAGCCTGACACTTTAGCTTTTGTCACCTTGCTTTTTGCTGGGCTCATCTGGAAAGGCGGGTGAAGAATGCCAAGTTGATGGCAGTGGAGATGCAGATGAGAAAGGCAGTGAAGTCTTAAGAAGCACTTCAGGGACACCACGGTGCACAATTCCCAGTAGAAAAGCCATCAACAGCTGACTTTAGCAAACCAGTCTGGATCGGGTATAAATCCTCAGAGATGAAAGAACTTAATGAACATCAGATCCTCAAGTAACTCCAAACTCCTCACTGTAGCCCACATGATTTGACGCCGCCTACCTCTCCAACCTGCTGTCATGTCTTTCTGCCCTCATTCACAGCTCCCACTACCCGGGCCTTCTGCATGTTCCTAAACGTACCACATCAGCTCCTCCCTACCATGGACTGAACACCGATGAGATGCCATGACTTCTAGGCACTGGGATATAGCAGTGAACCAGACTGACAAGATTCTTCCTTCAATATACTGGCACTACATTCCAATTAGGAAGACAGAAAATACACAAGAACACAGTAAGAATGTCAGGTTGAGAAAGTGGTAAGGAGAAATTAAACAGAGGTGTGTGATCAAAACTGGTGAGAAGGACCAACTTAGGTGGGCTGGGGAAGGCCTCTCTTTAAGGGGAGACATGTGAGCTGAGCTCTTTCATTAAAGAGTTCAGTATAGAAGTCTGCAAATAAGGAGAAGACTACAAATCATACACACAAATGCACAGGCAATTAAGAAGTCCTATCTTCAAACACAGGCATCAGTGATGCCCACCAGAGACCTCTTTAAAAGTTACATTCTAGAAGAGTTCACTTCCTTTCCACAGGCATTCTGAAGTCTGTGTCAAGAGCTGTTTAGCACAGTTGAAAGCACCAAAATCTTTAATCTTTGCTACCCCTATGTTTTCCCACACGACACTGATAATGCCCCGTGGCTGCTGGCTGCTTCCCCCATGCCATCCATCTCTATCGCCCCAATCCAGTTAGGAAGTGGCTCCTCCTAAAAGCAAGTCGCTAATAGATCTACTGCTCAGTCCTGCAAACAGAAGGCCACCTTCCTAAAATTTGACTGTTGACATGCGCCCACCTTTGATTGGGTTATGTAAAAAGCTATGTAATCATTAAACAGGACAGGAAACAAACAAAAGAGTAAGCCTTTAAAAAGATCATTTGTGTTTGGAAAACCTCAGGGTAGAAAAGAGCAAGGTTCAAGAAGTCCTGCTACTCTGTGAAAGATCAGGGTTCAGAGCTCACTATAAAAATATCAGAAAAATCACTTGTACTTAAACTCACCCAAACAAGTCCTTTCCATGAATTGGTATTGAAAGATAAAAAAACTGGTGTAAATAGCAAGTGCTTTCAACAAAGAATTCGTGCACCCACTCTCTCTTGCCTCATAAAGCCCCGGTGCAGGTGAAAGCTCCTCAGACTCTGGGCCCAGTGAGGACAGGACGCCTGCAGCTGTACCTGGGCCATCAGAGGAGAGAGCATGCAGCCGTGACTCAGAGGTGTGAACCACACTGCTCAGCCAAGCACAGGTAGCATTTCTGGACACACCGATCTATGCAACTCCCATGAGGACCACGGCAGTGCAAGGCTGTGACACGTGACTACACATACACAAACTCCCGCATGGGAGTTAACACATGTACACACTCATGTAGGACTCCCATAGCAGTACACCCAGGACACACAGGGGTAAACCTATGAAATAAAATGCTCTGTCTTCCTGAAGAAGAATCAGTAAATGTCATCAGATGTCAGTTTGGTCCTGAGGGTAGTGGCCATTTTTAAATCGCTGTCCTTGGGGCACCTGGGTGGCTCAGATGGTTAAACGTCTGCCTTCAGCTCAGGTCATGATCCCAGGACGTCCTGGGATCAAGCCCCGCATCGGGCTCCCTGCTCGGAGGGAAGCCTGCTTCTCCCCCTCCACTCCCCCTGCTTGTGTTCCCTCTCTCACTGTGTCTCTCTCTGTCAAATAAATAAATAAAATCTTTAAAAAAAAAAAAAAAGCTGTCCTTTATTTTTTCTCTTAGTGGCTATCATTAGGGGGAAAAAAAGCCTAAGATACATGTTTTCCTTTTTTTTTTTTTTTTTGGTACTACAAGTAAAAAGCATTCATCAGAGAGTAACGGAAAAAGATGGAAAAGCACAAAGAAAATAAAAATCACCCATAATTCGACCAATCAGAAATAATTAAATTTCACCCAGTGTTTTAAGGTATAGATATTATGGCCTATGCTTTTCCCAGGCATACATGGACAGACACACACAGACACACATATTTTAAAACAACCTGGAATCATACTGCATGCACATAGCTCTATAACCCGTTTTTACTGCTTTACCATGAACTTTTCAAATATCATCCATTGCCTCGTTCAATATATTTATGGTTGTATAGTATTCCACTATATAGATCTTCCATAATATATTTAAGAAATCCCCTATTAGACATTCAGATTGTTTTTCATGTTTTGTTTCCAGTAACACTTCAGTAAACCTATACACAAATAAATGTTTTTGTACAACTTTCTTTCTCTAGAATAAATTCACAGAAACAGAATTCCTGGATGAAAGGGTATAAATACTTTTAATACATATTACCAAACTGTCACCTAGAAGATCTTTATCAATTTACATTCTCACCTAGAATGTTTCAGTATGCCTGTTCCTCTGGCCCCTAAGGCATTACTATTTTGAAATTTTTAATAGTAGTAAATAGTATCGTGCCTCTCAGGCTTTAAGTTGCATTTCTTTATTAATGATATCGACCTTTTTCTTTTTTTAAGATTTTATTTATTTGAGAGAGAGAGAGATTGAAAGAACGAGTGGGGGGAGGGGCAGAGGGAGAAGCAGGTTCTCCACTGATCAGGGAGCCCAACACGGGGCTCGATCCCAGGACCCTGGGATCACGACCTGAGCTGAAGGCAGACGCTTAACCGACTGAGCCACCCAGGCACCCGATATCGACCTTTTTCTAAATGTTTATTGATCCAGTGACTTTATAAAGGGGCCAGACATAATAATCAGTCTCCAGACAAGCAGAACAAAAGTAACAGCTAAGTAATAAGACATACCAAACAAAGATGACCTCCTCTATTTTTAAAGATAAATAAAGCTCTGCATCTATTAAGGTGTTCCTGTATTTATAATCCAGATATCTTTCATGAAATTTAATGGGGATGAAAAATATTACTGAGATATCAAACCCTTCCCTATTATGAATCTGGGCAAGGATAAATTTCCTTGGCTCAGTGTTTGGAGTCAGGAGTATACTGGGGTCTGCTTTAGAACCACAAATGAAAACAGCTGGAAAGGAAATGACATAATCCCCCCCTCATCTGGTTTGTAAATTCCACGAAGGTAAACACCATATCTGCCTTATTTATCAATGTATGCCCAAGACCTGGCAGGACAGGTGCTTAATAAATATTTATTAGAAATAGGGCGCCTGGGTGGCTCAGTTGGTTAGGCGATTGCCTTCAGCTCAGGTCATGATCCTGGAGTCCCGGGATCGAGTCCCACATCGGGCTCCCTGCTCAGCGGGGGGTCTGCTTCTCCCTCTGATCCCCTTCCCTCTCGTGCTCTCTGTCTCTCATTCTCTCTCTCTCAAATAAGTAAATAAAATCTTTAAAAAAAAAAAAAAAAAAAAAAAAAAGAAATATTTTCAGGCTCGTCGCCAAAGGACTTGAAGGGATCTGGGCTTCAGAATATCTGCCCCACTGATTTCCAAATGTCCCACCCGTCCCAGTGAGTGCTGTGGTACTTCGGAGGCATCCCATAAATGTTTGTGGCTGTCAGAGTCCGCACAAGAATCGCATTACTACCTCAATCTACTTCACGGGGACGTTGTCAGGACAAAGCAAGGAAGAGAGGTGAAAAAGGCTCTGAAAACTACCCAGGGCTGTGCACAGCAGGATGGTGGTGGTGGTGGTGATGATGATGATGAAGAGGAGGAGGAGGAGGAGGAAAAATTTAAACAGAAGGCTCAGGGAGGCAGAAATAATGAGGAGATGGCAGAGAATGGTATCAGTGAAGCAGGCCATGGTAAGAAATCCATCTTTCATGAGCAGTGTACTGAGAGTCTGTCTGCCTCGAGCCTGGGTGGGTAATGCAAGATGCACAGTGTAAGCGGACCACAAAGTCCTAAAAACCAACTTTGAATTGTAGGCCATGGCTGTGGGGCTCTTCTTTATTACTCAAGAGTTCTTCTTTATAGATTTTCTGTCTATAGTGTTCTGCAGCTTCTCCAGGATGTGTGTTTGTATAGCCTTAGTTTTGCTTCTCCTTTTGAAAGGCGCTCTGAATATTGAACCTGTTTCCGATCTCTCGATTTAAGAGGCAGCAGGAAGTCAGCGATCAGCAGAACTAAGCATTGTTGGGCAAGCTTTATTAGGCTCAGCATTCTGAGCTGGGAGGGAACAAAATAAAATACCTATGATAAGAACTTGCTCTGCAAAAGAGTCCAAAAGAAAAAAAAAAAAAAAAGCATGCTTGGGATGCTTGAGGTCCACGGTGAAGGTGAACCTCTGAAAGCAGCTGAGGTGGCATTTCTAAGAAGACCTGACAGGGAAGACTGATGCTCTGTTAACTCCCAATTGAGCAGATTGGCATTTACCAGGAGAGAGGCCCCTGCCTGAGCTGCATCAAAGGGAGAGAAGTGGGTAGAGGAAGAGGGCTTGTATCTGCCTGCACGAAGCAGAGGGGTCTCCTCACTCGGGTGCCTACTGGATCAGTTCCCTGTTATGGACAGAGGGGGGCTTAGAGGCCTGTGCCCTTGACTTACGGTTCTGCTGTCTCACAGCTCTCTATGCCACTTAGAAGCAAAACCAAACACCAACCTACCCATCTATACATAACATAGAGTCTCAATTATGAAAAATGGCAGTAATTGATCACTAGAAAAGAGCCTGCTGGGGGCTCGTGCTACTCCTGGGTATTGCTCCCCACTCTCCAGACTCCTGCACTACCAGCATCACTACAGCGTCCCCCTAGACTAGCACCTGTTGCCATGGTAGGTGCTTTCCCCCTCCCAGGAAGGGCACGCTCCAAGCCATTTTGAAAATAAAAAGCTTTTATGTTTCATGACCACCTCCCCTCCAGCTTCTCTCTCTGCCTTGTCCAGTTAAATTCTAGGTAGTGCACACAGCAGAAATTGAAATGTGGGCATTTCAATTACAGCACTGACAAAAAAAAAAAAAAATTAATAATCTAGTTGCCAGACAGAGGGGGATAGGAAACAACTGTTCAAAGCAACAGTGTGTGTGACTGAGTTAGGAAAAGGAAAAAAAAAAAAAAAAAAGAAGAAGAGAAAAGTAATTAAAGAAAGACATTCTCTGAAGCACATAGGTCTGACCAGCACCGAAGCACTGTGTGGTCAGATGCTGAGGAAGACAAAGGGGGAGAAATCAGTAATGGTGATGGGTAATAACAGAGTCCCCACAAGGGGCTGAGAAAACAATCCCCTTCTGTTAACAGAAATCAAAGGAAGGAGTAAGAACAATCTGGAGGCCCAACCAAACACATATTTAAGCACGACTCCCCTGGAGAGAAATCGCGGGCGGTATGTAAGTCACAATCCTACATTATGGGACTTGTTGATATCTAACATGGAACACAAAATGAAAAATAATGAGAAAGAAATGAGGAATGTTCTATCAGGATTGGAGCAATTTTCTGTATTGTCCTTATCTCTAAAAATGCACCCCCCTGTCAGCACTCGAATATTCTCATTTTTGATTAAATCTGTGATTGTCCGCAGGTGAGGTGTCTTGGCACATGATTCACTCCCAGGGATGCTTTCAAAATGAGCTATAGCTTCAGACCTCTATTGCAGTCCAGAAAAAGGAGGTACATGGATCAGTTCATATGCAGAAAGGAGAAGCAGAGGTCAAGTCTACAACAAAAATGTAGAGATTTCATTTCCTGCCTATGAAGCCAGTGGAGTTGTTAAGGCAATTGCCAAATAGTAACTACTATTTCTATGCGCAAACCTCAATCTGGAAGAAAGAAGGTTAACCCCCAAAACTTGGACCAATGGAGACGATTAAGCCTAAAATCACAGGTGATAGTAAAACAGTGAAACAAATGATGCTTAGCTATAAAAGGCTACACCTAAAAGATACCAGTCTAAAACCACTTTCACAAAAGAGAAGCTCAAGGAGAAAAATGTCTGCCTCATTCAACTTGTTGGTACGACTACTAGGAGGTGCCAAGGGCAAGGCTAGTGACAGGAAGTTCTTTCGCTACTTTCTCAGGGGATGTGGGAATGGTGTTGGGCTCTTAGTTATAAATCAAGAGTTTCTTGTTATAGATTTTCTCTTTGTCTAGAGTGTTCTGCACTTTCTCTATACAATGTGTATTTGTGCAGACTCAATCTTCTTTCTCCTCTTCAAAATTGGTCTCGATGACTGGATCTGAGGTTTCACATCTTTAAGAAAATTCTCAGCCTTTATCTCTTCAAATGATACCTCTTAGCATTCTGTCTCGCCTTCTATACGTCCTACAGACATATTTTCGACCTTCTAATTCTGTCTTTCATGTGTCTTCAAATATTTTCCATTTCATTATTTCTCTGGATTGCATTCTGGCACTTTTTAAAAGGTCTATCTTCCTGTTTGGTAAGTCTCTCATCAGCTTTGTTTACTCTGGTATTTATTTAATCCACTGAGTTTTTAATTTTAATCCTTTTTTATTTCTCTAAGTTCTATTTGCTTCTTTCAGCTTTGTCTGTTCTTTTGCTTTTAATCCCTTTATATGTTTTTAATTATTTTCAACAGTTATTTTTATGGTTTCTGTGGGGGTTTTTTTAATTATTGTTTTATTATTTGAAGGTCACGGGTTTTGATATTTCCGTACATTGTTTCCATGGTCTCTGATTGATAGTGGATTGTTTCCTTGTGTGTTTTTAATTTCGAACTCATCTGCAGAGGCACCCTATTTATGGAAATCCTAGGCATCGCAGGTTGAGTACGTATTCTTCGGCCAGTGCTCAAGCAGTATCACTGAGTGGTAGTGGTGGAATAAATTTAAATGTGGCTACAAATTCCCTTACAGATTCCAGGCTGAGAAAGAAAAATTAAATCCCTGTTGTATCCCTGGACTAGAGTGCTGTTGTTTGTTTTTTTAAATCTACTCCAGATTTTCAATGAGACTGAAGCCCGTCTAGGAACCCTGATTAAGGCAGGGGTTTCAAAGCTAACTGTAGCCCCTTCTACCTTCAAGCGGTCCCCAGGTCTCATCAAGATTCCCATATGGTTTTAAAACCCAAGTTAATGGACACTGATGACTCTGCTTCTGCTACCTCCACCCACCTAAAACAGCCACATTGCCAGCAAGCCCTATTAATTAATTCTCTAGGGAAATATAAGTTTTGCTTGATTTACTATTTACTACCAATGAGGACTTAGACTGTATCAGAGTAGATTTCAACTTGAGTTAAAATTGGTAAGTTTGCCTATTATTTTTGTTTGGGACAGATGCGAATAACTTCTGTTTAGCAGAAAAGACAATCTCAAAAGTTAAGGTCTTATTACCCTGTGGAAGATTAACCAGTTTTGAATCTAACTTAGTGATTATATTTTCAGAGTTCTTTCTTTTATTCACTCTATAAATAAGTCTCCCCTATTCTCTTTTGACCAGCTTTATATTTTCTACTGGTAACCTCATAAATCTTTGACATGTGCTCATTCTGTACTTTCATAAAAATCATACCAAAAAAATTTTTAAATTATACATTAACTCTACTGAGAGTCTGTCAAGTTTATGGCAATGTGTTAACTTCTTTATGTTATACTATTAAATTCAATTCCCATGAGGGAGAGGTAATTATTGCAATTTGACAGATGAGGAAATTGAGGCACAGAGAAATTGAGTAATTTGTTCAAGGTCATCTAGCTAAGAATGCACAGGTCCATGATTCAAATCCAATCCTCATGCTCTTTTCATAATATAATGAACCGAATATTCTTTCCCTATAACATCTACCCATTGGTCGTAATATCATAAGGAGTTTTTCCTTCCCTTTTCTAGACAAAACGGTCCAGCTCATGTAGATTAAATACATACTAGCTTTCGAAGGGAGATAATTCAATCCACTGTCTCACGTTGAACTTACAGGACCTAAACCCCCTACTGATTATTCCTGTGAACTGGTTTTAAGTTAAACTTGAACTCACCATCAAGAGCAAAGTAACTATAAAAAATACAGCAAATTAAAAAAAAATTTTAAAAATCACCCTATGATATTGTTAAATTGAGACTGGAAACTGTATGCTTGGAAGAAGTCAACATTCAAAAAGAAACACGATGGGTATGCTATCCAATGAGAAGATCAAGCAAGTCTATATGGCTTGAACCCGAACACTGTAACTTATGGTCAAATATACAAGCACATTTCTAGAACAAAAAGAGTTTAGAGCCAACTTAAAATGAGAATTTTAAGCCTTAAGTTCTAAATTACTTAGGTTTTAAATGAAAAAGACTGAGAAAGGGCTATGAAGGAACAGCTCTTCTGAACAATAAAAAGTAAGGAGAAATCGGAGAAGTGAGGAATTCAAGTCTGAACTACAGGTTTTTTTTAAATTGGAATTCTACGAAAAGCTATTTTCAAAAGTCTCCAGATTTTCATCACCTATGAAAAAATACATCCCACTAAAGGTGTCAGCAAACCAAGTATGTTGGAGATAACCGAATAACCAAAATCCTAGATGTTAATAGGCAACATAAGGGCAATATTCAAGTTAGCTCTGCTTTGATAGAATTCACCGAATTCTGTACAATCAGGCTAATTAGCTTTAGTACACTAACAGGGAAATTTCTTCTACTGCTTGCCTTGTCGTCAGGTATACTCTTCTTAAGAAGTAGCTGGAATGAGTACATTTATTAGAAGGCTGTTTGTGATTTTTATTTTAGACAGGACAGTAGTTCTCAGAGTGTGGCCCATGGACTCCGGGGAAGTTTCCAAGATCTTTTCCGGGGCCATGGGATGCAAAAACAAGCGTCAGTGAAACTGCTGTGACCTTAGAATTAATCCAAGCAGTGGCCCCAAGCTATACCAACAGTCATTGTATTATTTTTCTTTATTATGTTGTTAGTCACCATACAGTACATCATTAGTTTTTGATGTAGTGTTCCATGATTCATTGTTTGTGTGTAACACCCACAAACTAACAGGTTAAAAACAAACAAACAAACACACAAACAAAAAACCCCAGCTTTACTTAAAAAATGTCCTTGATAAAACAGTAAAAATTATTTTTATTAAATCTTGACCTTTTAGCACACATTTTTTTAATACTGTACTCAAGTAGGAAATATGCACTTCTGCTGCATACCAAAACTGACTTGAGGGAAAGCGGTTGTGCAACTGTCTGAGTCGCAACTAAACCAACCTCTTTTTTACATAAAATGCCATTTGAATTTGAAAAAACAACTGACAAACTATGGTTATTCAGACTTCAGTATCTGGCAGACATTTTCTCAGGAAGGAACCAAGTGAGTCTGTCGCTTCAAGGAAAACAACTGACAATATTTGTTGCAACAATAAAATCCATTCTTTCAAGCAAAAAAAAAAGTATAATTTTAGACAACTTGGATTGGTCACCAAGAGCTTGGCAGCTTCCCAATACTTAATAACTATTTTTAATGAGATTACCGGTGATGCTAACAAATGTGATTTAAAAAATATTTTATGATGAAATGTGTCTACACTGGAAGATTTGTATAACTTCCTGAACTAAATGACCAATGTACATTAAAAAATCATGCATGGGTAAAAGAGCCATTCAAAGTGTAAGGTAGGCCAGTAGGTTTTAATGCAATTTTGTGTGAAAAGCTCCCTGACAGGATTTCATTCTCCATACTGAAATACATTTTTTTAAAATTATCACTTGCTGAGTTTTGGCATATTAACAAAAAAGAATACTCAAAATTATCTGAAAAGGTTAGTAGAAATAATTCTTCCTTCTCCAACTGCATATATCTGTGTGGCCTGATTTTGTTCATATCCTTCAATAACAAAATGTATGGCAACAGGTTGAATGAAGAAGGCACTATTATCTAATCACCTTCTATTAACAGACATTTAAGAGATTTACAAAAACATAAAATGTCATTTAATGAGTTTATAAATAAATCTTTAGGTTTTTTTCAGTTTTAATTTCTAATTCTGTCAATACAGATATAATTCAAATAAAGGCTGTTGGAGCCCTTTATAATTTCCATGAATGTACAGAGGGGCAAAGACCACAAAGTTTTAGAAATGCTGAGCTAACAAGATGATACCTTGAATGGGGTTTCTTATGGGGGTGATCAAAGAGTTTAAAAATAGACTACAGAGTTGATGGTTACATACCATCATACCATACCATACATAACAAGGTCAGTGTACCAAATGCTACTTAATTGTATGCTTTAAAATGGTTAATTTACGTTATGTGAACTTTATCTCAATAAAAATAATGTCAAAAAGTAATATAGTACTTGGGAATGACAAGTCAAGAGCCCCACTGATCTCGCATTTTCTCCTTTCACACAATGAAGGCCAAGCACCATGTACTACCCCCATGAGATCACCTCCATCTAAAATTACGTTAGGTTATTTCTGCTGGACATGAAATTTAAATATTCCAGGAGGCTCTTTCCTTGAAAAGAGTGGATCATGACTAAATTTTTAGTTTGCCACAAAACCCTGGGTTTTATAATCTCCCTGCCATTTCAAGCCAATAAAGTTAACCATTCTGTCAACAGCCAATACAATAGTCAACTACTTCTCAGCCTATCCTAAGTATACAGTGGGTCCATTTTTTTTTTTTAAATAAGCGTTTCTTTCTTTCTTTTTTTTTTAAAAAGATTTTATTTATTTGAGAGAGAGAATGAGATAGAGAGAGAGCATGAGAGGGGGAGGGTCAGAGGGAGAAGCAGACTCCCTGCTGAGCAGGGAGCCCGATGGGGGACTCGATCCTGGGACTCCAGGATCATGACCTGAGCCGAAGGCAGTCGCTTAACCAACTGAGTCACCCAGGCGCCTCTACAGTGGGTCCTTAATGCCATATTGTTATGGGTTGGGTAAACAAGAGTGAACAAAAATCATTAAGTAGGCCCTGTCCTCACAGGGCTCTCAGTGTAGTGGAAAGATCAACAGTAATCAGATAATAGCACACATTTAAGAAACTATACAGTTGTGAAGAGTGCTTTAGAAAAGAATAGTGTACAATGTCAGGCGCATGAAAAATAAAGAGATTCAGACCAACCTGAAGACCAAAAAAGGAGTCCTAGCTTCACCTGGGAGCTTGTCAGAATTGTCAGATCCCAGGCCTACGAGAGAAGAATCTGCATTCTTAACAAACTTCCAGGTGATTCCTGTTTAAGAAGTACTCACCCTGTCACAGAATTTTGAGACCCATTAAAACAAAAGTTTAATGAGAAAAAAAAAAAAAAGAAGTACTCACTATTCTGAAAAACAGGTAGGGGTTAATTAGATGAAGGAGGAGTATTCTGACAGAGGTAACAGACCAAGACCCTATGGCCAGAGAGTAGAGGGCACATTTTGAAGAACTCAAAGAAAGCTACAATGCCTGGGCTGGAGTGTGCACGGATAGCACGGTGAAGGTGATATTAGGGGCTGGCATATACTAAATCCAGTCATGAGTAAACAGAGAGGTTAGAAGGGACTATAGTCTCCTGAACCCTATCAAACACACCTTTCTGGCACTAAACTGCTTTCAAAACAAACACAACAGTAAGATACTCATCCTTTTATAGTTGCTGAAGGGCAAATTCCTTTAATTCCAATGTAACAACCAAGTTCTTATAGCACAAGTGGTAACAGCTCTGGTTCCCTACAGTGAAACAACAGGGCAGCCTTGCAACACCTTAATCTGCATGTATCTAAGAAATATTATTAACATCTTGATGCTCTGGAGGGCACTCATTACCAGGAAGGTCTGAATTCTAAGGAGGTAATGATCACACTCTGGATTCTGCATAAATCTGAAGGTACGGCGTACTTGAATGCCCTGAGAGCAAACATGGGTCATAATACCACTGACCTTGATGAACAATTTATCTAGTGCTTGGGAAACTTAATGGAACATGACCCAGCAAGCCTGTAAAATCAGCAAACTTCACTGCAGGAGCTGCATCAAAGAGATGGCACAAAAGAAAAAGGTGAGACAGAGACAGAGAGGAAAAGAAACCAGGGCAGGAGGGGTGGGGGCAGGGAGGCTCACAAGACAGGACGTGCGCACGCATGCGCACGCACGCACACGCACACACACACACACACACACACAAGCATTAGCAAAAGTCAGAGGAGGATCCCAAACTTAATAGTGGCTCTAGGCATGCCTGGATGTCTGAGCATGGGAAGAACCGATCATGCCCAGCTGCCCCCTCTGTATTGACTAAAACAAACTCTTTCGTACCAAGACCACCCCAGTGAGAGGGAAGAATCAAGATGCGCACTTAGGCGGGAGAAGAGAGTTTATACTGGACGAATCTCAGCAGCAATGCAGAGCGCTAGGAAGGGCAGGAAATATCTTGATAAACATAAGGAAGGCTGGCTCAATCTTCAGGTAATAAGCCCCAGAAATAATGTTCAAAGTGAAGGGAACCCAGGATAAGGATCTATGGCTCTGTGGTACACGTTTTCATCACTTCGGGGATCGAGGTGTATTGGCAAAAATTGCCTGTAGGATAAACAAAAAATAAAGATGGAGGCCCAATTCATTTCCCCCATAGTCGAAATTCTACATAAATTAGAGACAATGGGGTTGTGTTATTTTAGCAGTGCAAAAGGGGACTGGTTTTCTAGTTCTCTGAATGGCTATATCCAGCTTTACAATTCTTTTCCCAGACACTCTGGAGAGAAAAATATTCTTCCAAAAAAGACAGGATCAACTTCCTGGTCTTTTATGGTCAGTAGAAGCCACATGAGCAGCCACCATATGGAACTCCATATGGCCAGCTCTGACAATTAAAGTCTAGGATGAAAACAAGAGTTTTGTCTTATTTCTCTGTGAAAAGCACTGATGGGCAATCTATCAGACTTAAGAAGTTGAAAACTTCCTTGCGTGATAGAGACAAGTGTAGCCAAAATTATTTAAATATTACAAGAAAGCATTAATAAAAAAAAAAAAATAAGAATCTCAACAACCAAAATGGTTTCCATTGAGTCTGAGTTTCAAGGCATTCTTTTGGTTCAGGAGGTCTGCTTCCTTCCTTGTACTCATAAGCCACTTAAAGGCTGAGACTCCTCAGCTAACTTTTGGCACTTACTCAAATTCAACTGAAAAGGATAAACCCTTGGTTGAGCTGAACAAAGGCGTTGGAGCACTGTGCATCTGCCACCACCAACCTCAAAGTCTGGGACAGGGACAGCCTGAACAGGATCTGGTTTTCACTATTGCCTATTTGGTTGTGAAACTCAGACTGATTACTTCACTTAGAAATTACTCATTATCTGCAATTATAGTATTGCCCCTTCATATTTCTCCTAGGTGAATCTCCACCTTGGCCTCTTCCTCTGTGCACTCCAACTCCGTGCTACCTTCACACATGCCATTATCTGGGAGTCTCTTCCTTCGTGTCCTTTTTCTTTACCCAACTAACTTCTACTGATCATTTAGCTCTTAGCTGACCCCCACCCCTCAATTAGGGATAGTCCCTGTACTCTGCTGCAGTTTGTAGTTACATGTGTATATATGATTATCTGCTGAAGGTTACTCACTCCCACCAGAGGAAGCTCTGTGAAGCACTTACAGCAGGGCAGGTAGATACGTAGGACAAATGATGAGGCAGACATTGGGCCTGTCATCAGGGAGCTTGCCCATAACAAACAGGAAGAAAACCCAGTGAATCCAGGATTTCAGAGGCTATGACCATGTTATGCACAATGCACAGGGTCGGGGTGAGGAACAGCTATTTCTGCCTGTGCAGCATTTCAGAGAGAGATACAGGCATACGAAAAGACAGACAGGCGCACAAATCTGTAGGCACTGCAAGCAGCTGGTTATGCCCAGAGCATCGGGCCTTTGGCATGGAGTGGAGAGGCAAGGCTAGAGGCGAAGCAGTTTCCAGATCAAGCATGCCTTAGTATGCCATGCTGCAGAATGCAGACATCAGCTTCAAGTAGGGCAGTGAAAAGGGCAGGGCTCCCTTTGGTTCCAAACACGCCTCCCTCCAGTTCTGTACAAATTCAGGCCATAATCCTTGCCCTGCTCTCCCGCCAAATTTCCCATAAGCGATCCATGCGTTCTGCTCAAGGGAGCAAAGAAGAGTGAGCAGCTTCTCCATGCATTCCAAATTCATGTCTAGAGCCATCACGAATCAATCAGCACAGGGAGTGAGAATCCAGAGCCCATGGCTGGGCACAAACAGTCCAATCAACCTCATTCTCATTTTCTTTTCTTTTTCTATTTTAATGGCATATGATGCAGAAACTTATCTTTTAAAATGCATCTAGGTGGACTGGGCTGGTGGAATGAAACAACACCAACAACATGGGTGGCGGGATCCTGCCTTCAATAAAGTGAACATGGAAAAGGCTAAAGGGTCTCATGTTGGAGAACATTATCGGCTCTAAAATTAGGCTGTAACGTTATCATGTGGAATGACTTAAAATGGGTCCTTTGCAAATGAAGTATCTCAAGGCCTTCTTATGAGAGAGGGAAGTCCTAAGATGTAAAACCAGATAAAGATATACTGGATCTATCTGAGTTAAGATGCAAGAGAACAGAGAGGGCAGATTCTTCTCAATTCAAGGGATATTTAGTGAGGGCCTGTGATGTGACCAACAGACTAGACAGATGCTGGGGACAGTCAGACAAATAAGACTTGATCTCCTACCCCACAAAGAACACAAGAGTGGAAAGGAGAAAGGAAGACAAAGATAAATTTTGCTATAGCAAAACTGATCATTGGACCAGTACTGGAGTATACACTTGAGGCAAAAATGAAGTTGAATTTTACATCTATTTCTAAATGGTAAGTCCATTTCCTTAGAAAGGTGGCTATTGCCTGTGTCTTAGATCACTAATAATGTAAACTAGACCACATCTGGAAAACACTGCAGCCCATGACTAAGGTGGGGGGGCGTGCGGAGAAAAGGACTCTAGCTCTAGTTTCCTCAACGTGCATTAAGGACTGCCTTCAACTGGTGGATATACACGCTGCAGAGATTCTTAGTAACTATAACCTATTGACATGGTCCAGAAAAATGTAAACTCAACAGTGATGACCCTTTATCTTAAGGAATACAAAAAAAATATTTAGCTATGAATAACCAAACAAAGGTAAGCCACATGGTAGAAATAGAACCATGAGAAAAACTAAATAACTTAGATTTTTATGATTTGAAAAGGAATATTCTTTTTTCTGAAATTGAAAAGGAAATAAGTAAAATACAAGGAGGGGTTTGCTTAAACTGAGCTATAGACCCATCCCATTATCTTGGTTTCAGATCTATAGTGAATGCTTACATGGAGGTAGAATGTAGTATAAAAAAAATTAGGCTCAAGATTCAGACAGGAACATGCGTACAAATCTTGACTTTGAAACTTGGTAGCAGTGTAAATCTGGGCAAGATAATGTGACTCTTTGAACTAAAAATTCTAATATCTGCTTTTTGGGATTTCTGCAATGATAGTAGATACTGTATACTGAAAGCATCTGAAAAAAAAAAAAAAAAGAGAAGGCCAAAACCTCAGGAGTCACCCCTGATTCCTCTCAGATGCCACATTGAGCCCATCAGTTATGCCTGTTGGCCCTATCGTCAAAGGATATCCCCAATTTTTTTTTAAATTTTTTTTAAAGATTTTATTTATTTATTTGACAGAGAGAAAGAGAGAGCACAAGCAGGGGGACCAGCAGGCAGAGGGAGAAGCAAGCTCCCTGCCGAGCAGGGAGCCCGATGTGGGGCTCGATCCCAGGACCCTAGGATCATGACCTGAGCAGAAGGGAGACGCTTAACCGACTGAGCCACCCAGGCGCCCCAAAGTATATCCCAAATTTGACCAGTCCTCCTCACTCCCACCATTACCATCCTCATTCAGGCCTCTAAGGTCTTCAGTCTGGACTACTGCAGTAGCCTTCCAACTGGTCTCCTAGAGTCCATTCTCACCCCCATTCAGCTCATTCTCCAGGGATCAACCAAGCAAACTTAGAGAAAACAACAAAAACATATCCTATCAGTCACCGCTTCGGCACTATGATAGCTTTCCATTACAACCACAACATAATTCAAACTTCTTCCCGTGGCCCCCCAAACCCTCCCTGGTCTAGCCCCTGCTTACCTCTCCAAATCCAACCCATATCATTCTGACCTCACTATTCCTGGAATCAGCCAAGCGTGTTTCCACACCAAGCAGGTCCCTTTCTCAGGGCATCTGTACCTACTATTCCCTCTACCTGGAAAAGTCTTCCTCTAACTCTTCACGTGGCTTTACTCTTTCATTTCATTCAGGTAGTGACTGAAATGACATCTCCTCTGACCAACTGATCTAACAGTTAACTTGCATAATCCCATCATTCTTTTTATTTTATTATTATGTTAATCACCATACATTACATCATTAGTTTTTGATGTAGTGTTCCATGATTCATTGTTTGCGTATAACACCCAGTGTTCCATGTAGTATGTGCCCTCCTCAATACCCATCACCGGGCTAACCCATCCTCCCACCCCCCTCCCCTCTAGAACCCTCAGTTTGTTTCTCCCATCATTCTAACTGCAAACCCTTCCCTGAGAGCATTTAACACTCCCTGAAGTTATTTTCCTAATAAGTTTAGTCTGCGTTTTCATACCATATTTTTAAACAATTCACTGCTGTATTCACAGGACAATGAGTAGTTGCTCAATGAATATTTGTCAATATCTTCTCTCTCCTCAAAGTTTAAGTTCCAGGAAAGCATGGACTTTATCTGATTTGGTCATTGCTACATCACCATGCCTAGAATAGCAGTTGCATATAACAATTACCCCAATATTTCAAAAAGTGAAAGGATCCTATCAGTCCTATATAGATCAGGCCAACTCCCTTCTCACGGGTAACAAGGACAGGCACTCCTTTATTGGAACTGCCATCTGAACTCCTACTGGAGTAGTTCAAAGTGCCCCATTATCCAGAGGTAGGTCACACTCCTGGGGCTTTACATTAGCTCTTTCCCATCCAAATGTCCTGAAGCTAGGTGATAGCTGACCTTCCCATTCAAAAGGGGAGTAGAGGGGTGCCGCAGTCGATTAAGCATCTGCCTTCCATTCAGGTCATGATCCTGGGGTCCTGGGATGGAGCCCTGCATCATGGGCTCCCCACTCAATGGGGTGTCTGCTTCTCCCTCTGCCCCTCTCCCTGCTCATGCTCTCTCTCACTCTCTCTCGCTTACTCTCAAATAAATAAATCTTAAAAAAAAAGGTGGGGGGAGAAGAGAATGTGAGACAGTGTGAGCCCAGGTTTTGGGTGCTGAGAGAATTCTGTATCTTACTTCCTACCTCTAGATTCTGCCCAGGCCCTGCAGAGCCTGCATCAAACAAGCTCATTTTCCCTAGATGTTGTGCACCATTGGATCAATTTCACGAACACTACACTAAGGCCATAGGGATATGAGTCCAAAGGCAAAGGAGGTCCTTTGCATCCTAGTTCTATCCCAAGGAGCCACTGAAATGATGCAAGTACTTGCTCAGAGGACTGAATGAGGCACACATGTTTTCAAAAAACATATTCATTTAATCCAGTCTGACAGTGATAAGGGTTTGTATGGGGCCCATAATACCAGCCGGGCTGTACTCTGGTAGGCCCTGCAGGTGTTTTCAGTTAAATGTGATAATCAAATTAGCTGCACAGCACAGTTAACTCTGAAACGGCAAATGGAGCTTCCTGGGTGATCTCCCTGTCTGCCTTTCTCCCCTGCTAAGTACAAAGACAGAAGAGCCTTAACCTTATAGCAAAGGCTCAAGTGAAGGCCAGCAAGCAGAGGTGCCTTGCAGGCATGCAGGAATAAAAGCAGAGAAGGATAAAGAGGGTGGGAGGTGGGTTTTTGCTCTAGCATAAAAGATCCTTACTTTACAGTAGCTCAGGATAAAAAACCATTTTTTTCCCACAGGCTTACCCAACCCAACTTGTTTTGTTGTGCAACTATATAGATTTCTTGTGTTCTCTCTCTCCCCTCCACCCTTTACTCCTCCCTAGTTGACTCTGCACTCACATGTGGCTAAGCTTCTTAGTACTCCCAACTAAATTAAAGGAAGGAAAGGACTTCTGCAGGACTGGTTATGAGAAATAGAGGAAAACTTAAACGTGTGATAAGATACTATGATAATCCCAGGATCTTTTCCATTGCCAGTATTATTCTTGCCCGATTCTGCTGGAAGTCACCTTTGGGGTCCAAATTTGCAGAGCATGGTAAGGAGATAATGTGCCTGACTGGAGGATTGGTTCCTTGAAACGAAAACAACCATGTCAATTTCATTTATTCTATGACTCACTTAAATGGCTCCACCACACCAACTATTTCACCAGTCAGCCACTGACAAAGTACTTAGGAGGCGCAGAGAGCCCAGTGGCTGCACAGGTATCCAAGTTGCTTTCCCAGTTCCTAAGCAGATCAACCCCACCTGTTCCTATTTTGCCATAGCGGTGCACAGAGCCAGCTTTCAACCACTGATGCTGGGGGGAGAGGGATGGTGGCAATTTTTCAATTATCCACGCTAAGCTGCAACAAACATTCCTGAAAAGTTCTCTCTAAACCAAAGTTTTGTATGTGAAACCCCTTTTCCCACTGCCTGCTATGAAATTCCAGATGTAGCAAAGATGGCCAACTCAAGACAGACTGAACCCATCTCTATTCTCTAGCACTGCCAATCACTGTTCACAGCTGAGGGGAACAAGAGGAAGGACTCAGGTCTGCACGCTAACGAGAAGCCCACAAGGGGAATTTAAACCCAGCCAGGGCCAGGATGAGGGTCAAGCGGAGAGAGACCTGGGAGGTGACCATCTGTAACAAGTCTGAGAGTGAGCACCTCTTTAACACTTATTAAATTCTGCATCTTTTTTTTTTTTAAAGATTTTATTTATTTATTTGACAGAGAGAGAGATAGTGAGAGCAGGAACACAAGCAGGGGAGTGGGAAAGGGGGAGTGGGAGAAGCAGGCTTCCTGCTGATCAGGGAGCACGATGCGGGACTCGATCCCAGGACCCTGGGATCATGACCTGAGCCGAAGGCAGACGCTTAACGACTGAGCCACCCAGGTACCCCTAAATTCTGCATCTTTAAAGAGGTGAATACTCTCAGAATTGCTAAAGGTCATTGCCTCCTGAAATTTTGCACCCCAGGTGTCTCTCTTGCCTCATCCCAGTCCCAGCCCTGCTAGACACTTGTCGGTGTCCTGGCTTACTTTAGCTGCAGCTTAAACTTTTTTTATTGAGTTACCATAATGTTATTGGCTGGGTAATGCAGGAACCTAGTCTTCATTAAGACTTTTTTTTTTTTTAATTTATTTGACAGAGAGAGACAGCGAGAGAGGGAACACAAGCAGGGGGAGTGGGAGAGGGAGAAGCAGGCTTCCCGCTGAGCAGGGAGCCCCATGTGGGACTTGATCCCAGGCCCCTGGGATCATGACCTGAGCCGAAGGCAGATGCTTAACGACTGAGCCACCCAGGCGCCCTGTTAAGACCTTTTTTTCCCCCTCTTCATTAGCTCTCTTGCTTCCTTCCTTCCACTTCCTGTCCCTTCACAGGAGGTAGGAAATGTAGTTAGATACACGTTGGTTTACTTCAATGGTGGTAAAACCTATGAAAAAGCATGAAGAGACTAGTTCGCCTTTAGAGGCTGGCGGCAAAGTTGAGAAGCAATCAGGGCCTTGCAGATATTCTTGCAAACACTGTTGGGGAAGGACAAATGCACTCGGCCTGCACCCAAGAAGAGGAACCCAGGCATCAACAAGCTAGAACCCCCTCTGCATTACTGAGAAGCCACAGAGCACCAAGTGTTCCTGGCCTTAGACCCCTCGGGGGTCTAAGGGTCCAGATGGCTATGCAGATCCCAAGTCTGAAAGACAGACTTCTCTTTGCACATTTTGCTTTTAGAAATTCCTCATGCCACTTAGAAATTTCAGACTCATCCTCAAAAGAGACTTGCACAAAGAAGTTGGCAGGGCCTTTGAAAGCCAGAAAAGGTGGCTCCACAGTCATGGCGACCTGTTGCAGACAGGAGTCTATGGAGCCCAGTCATCTGCGGTGAGGCCTTAATGAGTTGTGTCTACAGTGCTTGCTCTCTGGGATATAGGGCTATTTTACGGAGGATATGGCACAGGCCAGGAGACTTTACATTTTAGAACAAACAGGACTTACTAAGGCACCCTTGGTGAGGACAATGAGAAGGAGAGATGCTGGAGTGTTTCTATGTCCGATCTCTCTGAGTGGTTTGCAACACCAGCCGGTCCAGCGTCCTATGAAGAGATTCACCCCTTTGATTCTTTGGTTCTTTTTTCTTCCCTGATATTCTAGGCCTGCATTCTAACACCTACCCTCCAACCTCCGTTAAGCCCAAATTCTGCATTTTAAATCTTTACATTTCAGGTTAGATGGTAATTTACCAACTCCCACAAACTTCCAATTTTAATGTGAAAGTCTATTCCCCCTCTTAAGTGGATAGCTAACAGTGATTCTCAAAAGAAAGTTTTAATTTTGATGATGATAAACTAAAGTCATTCTAGGCAATGTTTATTTGCATAGCTTTATAAAATGTTGATCCTATAACAGAGCAGTAATTTTTATGTACAACCAAAACGTTAAAGGTGCTCTAGTTAAAATTATGACACAGGTGTTTTAGGTAACAATGAACTTCAATGCAACAATTCCAGTGTTAGAATTAAAAATCACCAAAGAAGAACAATGCAGCTTTAAGCTATCAAAGCCTTGTTATCCATTACCTAAGTTAGACCTCCTCTCTTCCTGCCTTCCCCAGCATAGTCAGGGCACCCCCTAGGAGTTCCCACAGCCTCTACCTCACACCTGGGCAAAAGCACACAGAGCCATGCTGTGGTTTACCTGTGGACATGTCCACACTCCTCTCTAGGCTGTTCCTCCTAATAGGGAAGGCATCGTATTCACCTTTGATACCTGTGTCTAGCACAGTGTCTGACACGCTGTAGGCACGCGGTGAGCATCTCCTGAATGAGTTAGCATGTCTCAACACGTCTGAGCTCGAAGACATCCAAGGAAAAAGAGTCTCTAGCATAGAGTTGGCAGACCTGTTCTCTAAAGAGCCAGACAGTAAATATCTCAGGCTTTGAGAGCCATGTGGTTTCTCTTGCAGCTTCTCAACCAACCAATGTAACTCAGAGGCTGCCACAGGTAACATGTAAATAATTAAGTGTGGCTCTGTTCCAATAAAACTTTACGAACATTAAAATTTGATTTTCATATAATTTTCATGTCATTAGCTATTCTTATTTTCCCCCCACTATTTTAAAATGTAAATAATCACTCTGAACTTATGAGCCATACAAAAATCAGCAGCAGGGTTTTCTAACCCATGTGCTAGTACAGCTGGGCAGAGATATGTAGGAACATCTCAGGATACCACACAGGCTGGAACAGACTGAGTAGAAGACAAGAAGAAAGGAGTCTATGGTAGATGGGTGGACCCTCACAATACCTGAAAATAGGACAAAAAGATACAACACAGAAACAAAAAACAATGGAGTTTTTATTATCTTTCTTTTAAACTAGTTATACTGTAACAGGGAAGCTCACATTCAATTAACTAATGGTTAAGGAATTGCGAAAAAAACTGGTATATTTAAAAGTCGTTAGTAATAGTAATTGGGGGAAAAAAAACCCAAACCTTTTCAGGTTAAAGTTTTACTACCCTCTCCAGCATTGTTAAAATGTATTCTCCGTTGTCTCTGCTGCCCACTCTCAGGTAGAAATACAAATGAGCAGAGAAGCAGACAAAAGATTGGGAACAAAAGCAGACAAAAGGGGTTCTATCTCAGAGTACCGAAGGATTGACTGTCCTGTCTTGTCCTACCCAGTCCTGTGCATAAAATCATAGATGTCTTCAAATTTAAAAGGACTCAGAGTCAAAATGCTGCTCCATTCGTTAAAAATAACTCTTTAAATAGCACACACGATCATTTTATAAGAATTCAAAACCAAAGAAGCCAAGAGGGGGCGCCTGGGTGGCTCAGTCAGCTAAGCATCTGCCTTCAGCTCAGGTCATGATCTCAGGGTCCTGGGATGGAGCCCTGCCTGAGTCAGGCTCCCTGCTCCTGGGGAGTCTGTCCCTCCCTCTCCTTTTGTCCCTCCCCCCACAGCCCCTGCTCGTGCTCTCTCTCTCACTCTCCCACTCTCCCTCTCAAATAAATAAATAAAATCTTAAAAAAGAAGAAGAAGCTAAGAGAAGAAAACCCAAGTATCTAGAGATAACAGTTAAGATAATGGTGGATAGCTCCTTCTAGAATGTTTTCCTTAACTGCATTGTATTTGTGTATGTCTGTGTATGTGTACTTTTTTTTTCTTAAAACAAAAAGAATCATCATTTTGTAAACAAAGAAATCTAAGATTTGGTAAACTTTCTCAAAATTGTGCATAAAATGAGCTTGTAAAAAGTCAGGCATTGGACATCTCATCTTTTGGGCCAATGCTCTCTCCTACCACCTCCTAACAGAAATAAATAATTTGCATCTCGAATAAGTGCCTTATACATAGCAGGTGCTCAATAAATTAATACATTCTGAAATGACTGATGCTAACAGTGCTGTCCCATTTCTTTTTCTCAGCCCAGCTCTGTCCAAGCTAGCTTTTCAGAGATGCTCTTTATTACCACTAACACCAAAGAGCATAGCTTTCAATAGGCTGCCAAATCCCAAAGTCCATATGGAAACAAGGACAGCATCCTTTAATAATAACTGGCGTGTAACTTCGAATTTCTGCTACTGGAAAGTGCTTCACTTTGGAATGTTTCCTTTTGGCTTTATTTTAAAATGAACCATTATTCTGCTTCTTTACGGATTTGTTCACGAGGGATTCATTTTCGGATTCTTCCCATGTCCTAAGGGGTAACATTAGAAGGACCAGTAAGTATCAAGACATTTGCATAAAGTTTGCCTTAATTTTCAATGGAGTAAGATCAGACTTAACCATGACTAAAAAAATTTCTGATGGGCCTATTCATGTCCGGAGTCACAGTGCATTAATGACATGACAAGGAAAGGATAATCTAGGCTTAGCCAACAATTTCTGCTTCATTAACTGTCTGGCTAGGGCCAGGTAGCAAGATCCTGTGAAACAGTCCGACTATTTTGGAAGAAAAATCTTGTATCTGGGCAGTATGCTAAGCAGGTTAAGTGGCAGTTCTAGTGAGAAGGGAAGTATAATTTTTTTTTTAAAAAAAGATTTTATTTCTTTATTTGAGAGAGAGACACAGCGAGAGAGGGAACACAAGCAAGGGGAGTGGGAGAGGGAGAAGCAGGCTTCCCGCCGAGCAGGGAGCCCGATGCGGGGCTCGATCCCAGGACCCTGGGATCATGACCTGAGCCGAAGGCAGATGCTTAACAACTGAGCCACCCAGGCGCCCCGAGAAGGGAAGTATAATTCTTAAAGAAGCAAAATGTCAAGGTTATCTCTCAAAAGAACAAGAAAACCTGATTAGCCAGCTAGACAGAGAGGCATGCTTGAAATGGAAAACTGCCATTTGCCTGGTGACTTGAGGGAATGTGTTTAAATGGTCCAGTTTTGGGCATTGATGCATCCAGCTAGCACCTTGACTCCATCAAACTCCACTGGGATGACCCTGGGTCTAGGGCACATCTGAAGACATGCTCTGAAAGGATGCCCAAGGCTTTTATGAAGTGCTAGCTCATGCAGAAAGCAAACCACGCATTCTGGGGAACTGAGCTATGTAACCAGGTATTAAAGAAATACCTGAATGCTCTGTTTGCTGTTTTTATCATTATGATGGTCCCATCTTCAATATAACAATGCATAACAGGGTCTCCAGGAACATACAAGATCCACCAAAGAATTAATATTTGTGCCAAGGCCTGAAGCTTTCAATATGTAATAGGGAATCTCTAAGGCAAAAAATTGTGTTTCAGCAAACACAACAAATACCTGGTATTTTTATCTGCCTGGCATCCTTTGAATAATGGCATCCAGTTTTCCTCAGATTGCCCCTCTCCCGTTACATGTGGCCCTACCAAGAATGTCAGTTGAGAACCCCACTACTGCCTCACCAGAGAAGTGGGTGCATTACTCAAGAGACGCTATTACAACTCTCTTTAACTAGGAATGTTGACCTGCAATAGAATCCCAAGAGGATAAATGTGGTCAGAGCTGAGACATTCCAAAGGTAGTGCTCCAAAGGGGCTACACATGAGTTCCCTGGTTATTTTCCACCTCTTATTTTATTTATTATTCAGCAAATATTTATGAGTGCCTCTTACTATGTACAAAGCACTGTTCTAGATGCTAAGGATACAACAGCACAGAAACAGACAGAAATCTCCAACTTCAGGAGTCTACATTTCAGGGAGAAGAAAACAACAATAAACAAGTCAAACAGAGTATATTAAACAGTGATACATGCTATGGAAAAAATTAAGCAATGCTAGTGGGTAGGGAGCACAAGGGCTGGCAGTTACAATCTTAGAGCAAGACCTCACTGAGGAGGGGAAGGAAGGGAGGGCAGATCAGGGCTAAGGACTGAAGGGCTGAGCCATGGGGCATAGCAAACAGGACTAAAAAGGAGCAGCCAGGAGGGAGGAGGAAAACCAGGAGAATGTGGTATCCTGGAAGCCAAATGAAGAAAAGCATTTCAAGGAAAGAGGGAGTGAGAAACTGTGAAAACCTTCAGAATGATCAGAGAAGGGAAGTCTGAAACTGATTTAGCAACACCAACATGACACTTTTCAGGGGAGGAGTGGGTGTAAAAGCCCAAGTGGAGTAGGTTTGAGAGAGGATTTGGGAACAGCAACACAGACAACTATCTGAGAGATTCTGCTGAGAAGAGCAAGAAGAAATGGCGGGGGGGAGGGGGTATCTAGAAGGAGATGCGAGATCGAGAAAGGTTTTTGTTTTTTTTTTTTAAGATTTTATTTATTTATTTGAGAGAGAGAGAAATTGAGAGAACGAGTGAGAGGCGGGGCAGAGTGAGAAGCAGACTCCTCGCAGAGCCGGGAGCCTGATGTGGGGCTCGAAGGCAGACACTTAACCGACTGAGCCACCCAGGCACCTTCAAGAAAGGTTTTTATTGTTTTTGTTTTTCATTTGTAAAGGATCACAGAAATCACAAATTGTGAATTTTGATATCTATCTCAACAGAGAAAGTCTCAACACAGACTGAAAAGTTGATCATGTAGGAGACAGGGGGAAAAACTGTTGGAGCCAAGTCCTTATGGATGCAATCAGGAATCAGCTCTAGTGCCCCAGGGCAGGGAACGCCTTTAGGTAGAAGCACAGGGCTATTCCTCTAGCACACATGGACGAAAGGTAGAAACACAGACATGGGTGTGGTAGCTTCTGGAAGTTCTCCTGATTGCATTTATTTCCTGAGTGAAATAAGAAGCAAGATCTGAGACAATCTACAAGAGTAAGAGTGAATGGCCTAAGAACATGTAGCAGGATACCAGGCACATAAGGGCCCTTGCAGTTGCTTTCCAATGTCCAATGGTTCAACTCTACATTCAATTATGTGATCGACCCGGAAGACTCCCAATAAATTCCATTCTATTTTTATTAGCCACAGTTGACTTCTGTTGTTTACAACCAATGACCTATATACCAACTCTTTCTTGAGGCCTAGGGTTACCCATGTTCTCACTGAAAGTCCGACTTTTAGGGGCACCCGGTTTCTCAGTCGGTTTAGCATCCAACTCTTGATTTCAGCTCAGGTCGTGATCTCAGGGTTTTGAGATCAAGCCCTGCGTCAGGCTCCATGCTCAGTGTGGAGTCTACTTGAGATTCTCTTTCTCCTCCCTCTCCCTCTGCCCCTCCCCCTGACCCCACTCACACACTTTCTAAATAAAATCTTTAAAAAAAAAAAATCTTTTATAAAATAGAGATCCTATTTTATCAAGTCCTGTACACTCCTAAATGCATACGAAGACCAGCTTCCAATATACCAATAAGCCCAACAATTTGAGTTCCTCTCCCAGAACCAAGAAATAATGATTTACATTTACAATACCAAATTGGAAACACTAAAGCAGTATGCTAAACTACTTAAAAACATGTCTACTCATGTGAGAAAGCAGAAAAGACAGACACCAAAATTCAAATCCCCTGACGATTTCTTCAAACCCTTTTTTGAGTTAAGCTGCAAGAGTGTCTACCAAGACAGAATGAAGATGAATACGCATAAAGCTTTCCTGAGAGTGTAGATTAATACTTCAATACAGACGTCACTAACTCAGGGAGGGAAATCCACATCAAGAGTGCACTACAGGGTAAGCTGGAGGCACAGAGAACAGTTTTTACAGCGGATGGCAGTGTTTAATCTGGGAATGGTATCTGAGAGGGCAGGCGAACTGAGGAAGAATGAAGGAAAGTCAGACTCTCCCACAAAGAGAAACATTTTGAAGATCACAAAGATGAGTGGAAATTTCCAGACCACGCAGACTAAGATGAGTCTTCATGATATAACGTGTCATCCCCCTCCAGGAAATTAATAGTTATTAAACTGTAGCACAGACAGCTGCTTCTGAGATGAAATCAGCCTTGCAACACTAAGAAGCAGGAGGGTGAAGGTGAGTAGTTGCTAACCTTCCAAAGAAGTCAGCCCCACATAGCTTCTTTCAAACAGGTGCACTGCACTCTACAGGGCATTTGACTCATGAAGAGCCCTGAATACTCACAGGGAAGTGTGAAGCTTGGTGTAAGGTATGACCTGAAAGCAGGTATTAATGGGCTCTTTCTCCCAGATGACCCTGCGCTGGAATATCCCTTGCTAGGAAGGGTGAAAGCAATGGTCGGCCCTTTGGCCAAATGCACACAGACTGCCAAGAAAACAAAACTAGAGCAAAAATAAACACATGCACACACAAAAATCCAAGTGGGTAAGAGCTGTGTGCGCTACGTTGTCAGCATCAAGCCCTAAGGTTTTTGCTCGCCAATAATGGAACTATGAAGAAAGTCCCATTCCCTGAGTAAGAATGACTTGTTTTGGCTTAATCGCTTGAACAATTCTCCTATTTTCCCTCACTTTACAAGACACGGCTCCATGATCCTCCTTCCCCCATCCCCCAATTCCTCAAATAGATTATAAAGATTTTTTTTTTTAATTTATTTGAGACAGAGAGAATGAGAGACAGAGAGCATGAGAGGGAGGAGGGTCAGAGGGAGAAGCAGACTCCTTGCCGAGCAGGGAGCCCGATGCAGGACTCGATCCCGGGACTCCAGGATCATGACCTGAGCCGAAGGCAGTCGCTTAACCAACTGAGCCACCCAGGCGCCCCCTCAAATAGATTATAAAAGCTGACAATTATGGAGGGTGTCCTATATGCCAGACACTCTTCTAAGAGCTCTATGTGGATTAATTCATTTAATCCTCACAACAACCCCGAGAGGGCAGGTGCTATTGCTGTCTCTAGGTTTCCCAGAAAGAAGAGTAAAATAGGTGAAGGCTTCTATACCTTACTTCTCTGTGCTTTACTAGGGGATTCACAGGGGGAGTGAGGCAGAGAAGCCAGCCACCGCCAGGTTCAAGCACTGCCACTTGCTTCATCTCTTGGGACCATCTCATGAGCAGCTAAGGACTGCTGTCTGGAATGCCCAGCTCCTACCCCCCATTAGTCAAAGGTTTCCCCTCAGGCCTTTTAAAATATCCCCTTGCTTTCCAGGTTGTGCATGCATTGATGCCACTTGGTGTCATGCCTCCCTGGGATGGGAGGGCAGAAGCAGGAGGCACCTGGTCTGGGCACGAGGCGACAAGCTGCCAGGCTGCACCTGCATGAAGCAAGGTGCAGGTTACACCCGGTTCCCGCAGTGCTGGCTGACATACACCCAGGACAAGCCAAGAGAATCTCATGTGCTAACTTAGAAGTTTCTGATAGTATTATTTGAGCTCCATTTTCACATGAGGAGACTCAGGCATAGAGAAATAATTCACGTGAGGTTATAGAAGAGACAAGAGCAAGACCAGGCGGTCTGGCTCCAGAAATGGTCTCTTAATCACTGTGCTCTCAATGATGAGCTTCGACTACGTAGAAGTCTGCCGGCTGCCTCAACTGCAGCTGCCAGGTGTAAGCCACAGGAGTTGTGAAGAACTGGTTAGGAAACCGGTCGGTATTAAGAAAACAAGTATTACAGATAATGCTCACCATTCAGTGCAAAGAGGACACAATGGGAGTGAATCCATCACTGCTGTGCCGCCAAAGAGAGAATTTAACAAAATCAATCATGGGCCTAATGCCTAAGAAAGACGGCTCATCAGAGCAGAAATAAATGAAATGGGGACTAAAAGGGCAACAGACAAGATCAAGGAAACAAAGAGCTGGCTTTTTTGAAAAGATAAACAAAATAGATGAAACTTTAGCTAGATTCACCAAGAAGAAAAAGAAAGATGACTCAAATTCGGGAACGAAAGAGACTTAAAAAGAAAGGAAATAAAGGAAAAAGAAAAGAAAGAGAGAAAGAAAGAAATCTGGCTCTGCTAAAAGTTAGCAAAGAAGAAACAAAGTCATGTCCATGTTAGTTAATACCCTCGCTTTGATAACACCCCACAATAAATGGGGGCAGCCACTGAGAAAGGAGAAGATAGTGTCTTTCTCTTTGCTCCTCCTGGAATTTGAGAGGGAAACTCCGTGGCTGACTCTGGGGTCAGAAGAGGAAGAGGTACATCAGAGAACAGGAAAGTCATTGAAAACATTAACCCAACAGAAGTGGAACAACTCAGTGCAAACAGGAGACCCAAATCAAAGGCGCTCCAAGACTGCTGAGCATTAACAGCTTGAAGCCGAGAATTTCCCCTTGCAGAATGCATGTTTCTTAGGCTGTGAAGGATTTAGTTCTTTGAATTCAGAAATTATGATTTTTTTTTTAAGAGCAAAAATCTAAACTGAACTTGTATCTTTCCTTCTCCTAACCCTAAAGGTTGAAAGGTCATAGAATAGAGAAATTCTTGAGTTGAAAAGTAAGTGAAGGTCTGGCAGCTAAGTAAGGATTGAGCTCTAATTTTGTCTACATTTCCATTAATTTAAAGTGCTAAGTTGCCCGTTTGCTTTAAAATATGTGGTTCTCCTCTTTGCAGTATCCCTTTAAATAGATTTTCCTTTCACTGTGCCAAAAATAGCTAGAGAAGGTCCTTTGAGAATCCCATTCTTAGTCTTAAAAAAATACATTCTCCTCCCCAGCCCATACACACAAACAGGCCTGGAAGCACTTCTTCCTCACTTCTTCCAGGGACCTCTAATTTATCAGAAATAATAAATATTTCAGGAGAAAAACATAGCTGGTCAGGGAAGTGATTCTCCCAGCCCATTTCTGCTTGTTCATTAATTATGTGATCACCCAATATCTAGCCCCTCTTTTGGGATTAGCAGATAGGAGGGCCAGGTGCTGAAAATCCAAATGCCTACCCCATGGCCAGGCAGGTGGGGGGGGCACAAAAGAGGTAGACCAGACACAAGGGACAACAGGGACAGCTAGGATTTAGTGCACTGAAGAAGGCTCGCCCAGGGGGTTAGGGTGTGGCCTCTAGCCAGTTGGAGCCAACTGTGAGCAAAGAGATCTAAATTTTTTCAAGTAAAATCACCCCTGTTAAAAATGTCAGAAATCTGTCCAAATTGTAAAAATGGCAACATGTGGAACAACAATCCCGAACAGAATGCATGTATGCACTACTCTGGCTGGACACCCTTGTTTGCAACCTCTAAGTAAGAAACAAAAGATAAAGGAAGACAGACTGCCTGTCCCGTGGGAGTTTACGACCTAGCAGGATTAAGAAGACAGACACTTGATCAACTGTCCCATAAGGTGGAATGTGATACCTGCTAAAAGGGAGAAATAAGCAAAGGCTATGGGAGCTGAGGAAAGCGAGAACGCCCCTTGAGGCAGAAAGGATTCTTGCGGTCAGTGACATCTGAGCTGGGGCTAAAGAATGAGGTAGACTTTGCCAGGCAGAGACTGAGGAGGGACCATTCCAGACAGAGGAAAATGAATTGCACAAGGTAAAAAGAGGGAGTTGGAAAGAGAATGTTTGAGAAATGGTCAAGAGACTCTTCATGCTTCTACTTGACAAATATTCGTTGAGTATCTACGTGAGCCACACAGCAGGGATGCAGAGGTGATCATGAAGGGACACAAGGTGAGGCTGCTACGTGTGAGAGGGTCCAGTCCAGACAAGGTGTTAGAGGCCGTACCCTGAGTTTTATCTTCAGAGCAATGGGAAAGTTTCCTTTGAATTTTTTTAAGTAAGGGAATCACATGTTGAGATCTGCAGTGCTCCAAGTTCCCCAGCTGCAGAGCATGCATTCTGTGGACTGGAAGGGAGCCAGAGTGAGCTGGGAGGAGGCCTTTGCAAGCAGTCTGGGAAAGAGAGAATACCAGCTTGGACTAGAGGGCTGGGGAGATTCAAGAGGTAGAAAGGGGTTAAAATCACCAAAACTATCAGTTCTGGGTAGGATTCGGTGAGTTAGAAGCCAAATGGGACTGGAGAATGTGGTCAACATGGCTCCATGGGGGTATCAGGGCACACCACCAGTGGCCCAGCAGCCAAGCAATTCCGTACCAGCAGCAGTGGGTGTCCAGTGGTTACTAGAGAGAAGGAAGGTTTAGGAGCCAGGGTGTGTGGCCGAGGGAAGATTGCCAGAGAAGCTCACAGGAGCTTTCCATTTTAGAAAGTGATCATCTCAAAAGCACTATTTTCTTTTAAATGTGCTTTGTAAAATTCCACAGCTATTTTGCTTGGACTAGTCTTGAGGGCAAGCAAATAACTAGCTCTTCTCATGTTCAACAGTTCGTCACTAAATTAAATCTTAGCCTTCAGACTTGGGATGGAGGAAGAAGGAATATTAGAATATCTATAAGATATATGTTAATGCCAAGTATCCATGCCCACTTCCTTTTATTTTGACCCTCTTTTAAGAACTTCGAAGAATGCTAGTTAACCATCACGGTCCATCCTCCTTGGTGCCAAGGCCTAGTAATGACTTTCTTTATAACCACAGGCATTTGTAAATGAACCCAATTCACTCTCCTTCTGATTATTAAGGAAATATGAATACATCCTTCTTGATTGGCAGGAATGCCTGGAAGTACTCATACTCCAGTCACAGAAAGGTGAAAACAGCCAAGCCACTAGATGCTTAACTCTTGATAACTTGTGACAATGGAGTCTACATATTTTGACAAGGTCTCACTTGTATGCCAAGCATTTGCCCCAAATCATTTTATGATTTCTGCAATATACAGAATTTTGTCATTTTTGCAAAGCCACAACAAGTAACAGATCATCCAAATAGACATGAGACGACTGGGTAATGAAAAGAACAATAGGAATCAGCAAGTAGCAATGAGACTAAAGTTGATTTTGCCCTCCTCATTTCTCTCTCACCTTCCACCCCTCAAATCTTAGAATTTTAGTGTACGTGTGCCCATACTCAGATGTATTCCTCTTCCCTCCCAAATTGCCTTATCTGTCCCATATGTCTTAATCGAGTTAGCACACCACATGAAGATCATTCAATAGATTTAATGCTCTCCATTGAATCTTATTTTATCAAGACTATTTGCAGTAAGCATTAGACACTGCCTACTCAGAGCTTTTATACTGATATCCAGGCCTCCCACCAATGGCCCAGGGAAGTCCTGTTTGGTGTAAAAAATCATGGTGGCCCCATTCCCCTTGTTGGAGATTGCGTCAAACCAGTAAGATGTGATGGGAAGTCTGGAGAACTTCTGGGGAAAATATCATCATAGCTCTTAAAAAGAGAAGCAAAGAAAAAATAATGCTTTTTCTGCCTCTGGACAACCACAAATGCACAAGGATGCAACACAACATCTTATGACACTGACCTAGACATAGACAGCACAGTGATGCTGGCTGTGAGCAACACCATAGAAATAACCTGAGTTATTTCATGAGCCAAGAAATTAACCAACCCTTAGGGCTGATTCTGTGTAATGAGAAATAGATTCCTTTATTGTTTAAGCCATTTCGAATTGGATTTTCTGTTTCTTACAGCCCAGAGCATCCTAAAGATACAATACCTCTTTGTAGAAGCAAGAAAAGGGCTCTACCACTTTCACAACATCCTAGCAACAAAGGAATAGTTGCTTCAAAAAAAGAAGAGACTAAGATTGATTTCTCAATAAGTGTTTTGGGAAAACCAGCTGTGAAAAGGTATTTTTAATAGCCACTCCTGATGTATGGAGAGTCCTTTGAAATCCTCCCAATGCAGCATAAACACTGTAATAAAATGATGATGAGTCACCGTGAATGGTATGTGTGAGGATATGCAACATACTTGGAGTCATCATAATATGTAAACATTAGGAAACTACCATGAAATTTGTCTTTATTATTCATCTACTCTTATTTCTTTCTACAATTATAATATTGGGAATTTTTTGTCTTCTCCACTCCTTTTACCTGATGAAAACGCAGAATCACATGATTAGAAGGGAACTCAGAAAACTGAGGCTGAGAGAGGTTGACTAATTTCCACAAGATCCCGGAGCTAGCTGGGGACCATTTTATTATTAAAAATGCTTTATGCAAAATAAAAAAAAATGTTTTATGCATGATTTTAAAACAAAACCATTTGCTGAACACTCAATTTAATGCAATGTCAAACTGTAAGGATATGGGAAATCAAAACTGGATTTTTTTTTTAGTAATTTGATTATGAAATCTCCTTTTTGAATTCACTGCTTTGAGCTTCTCTGTCCTACTTCTATTACCTTCCTAAATGCCAATCCTTTCCACTCAAAATCATTTCTCTCTCCTAGAAAATCCCTGCATATGGCCCATTCTCTTGGCCAGTGGTTCTCAAAAGACTTTGCATCGTAATTACCTGGGAAATAAACCACACATGCAGATTCCCAAGGAGAGTCCAATTTAGTAGAGCAGGGGTGGGGTCCCTCAATATCAATTGTAAACAAACATCCCAGGTGAGTCTAGCTGTGCTTTGAGGCACATGACTCCAGACTGTATACTAGATTCCAGGATCCAAATAGAAAACATCTAATTATCATAGTAGATTTAAGCTGGAACAACAAAAATATGTGCATAGTTGCCTATAATTTTTATGTTCCCTCGGAGGTCTGAAACAAACCCAAGAGCTCTGTGATTTGGATGCACCCTGGTAATCATTTGCTTGGAGGCTTTGAGATTTTAGCCTTTTCCCCTAAGACCTTTTTCCCTCTGAATGCATTTCTACTTGGGATTAAATATAAAATGTCTTAACTCTCTCTCCACAGCTAAAAGAAATCAATTTTAGAAAGTTTCAAAAGAGCACTTTAAAAATTGCACAATACAAAGTATCTTCGCTTTGAACCAGACGATAGAGAGATGCACAGGGCATACAGGATAGGTAATGAGAGCAGTGAACACGGGTTTTCTAGCAGATCTAGCCCTGAAATCAAAACTTAGGAAGGAAGTTGACCATTAAGTAAGTGGACCAGAGGAACAATAGCTCAGGCATATCAGAGAGTAAGTCTGAAACTGAGAAAACTGGAATCAGACAAACCCCTTATCCCAAGTTAACTATCCCTTCCTGGTCAATTTTAAAACAGGACAGTGCTGTAAATGAGAATATAGCATTTAAATGGAATCTTAGAACTCCTCTGGGTGCCAAAGCATTTTTTCAGAACTAAATAAATACTCCTTACTGGAATGAGCAATGCTCATTTATACCCATCTCCTCCAAGACACTTTTAATTCCGATCTTCTGAGACCAAGAGCACAGCCTACTGAGAATTTAAGTCTGTGTGTCATAACATCGGCTCTGACCAACTCACACTATGGTCTCTATGTAGATTCCTTAAGGATTAAATGAACAAAGAAATGCCACATAACCTCATAGAATCAAAGAAAATTATTGTGATTGTGAATCAAAGACAAGACATAATGATCCATAAATGCTACACTGTAAGTAACTCCAGCAACAAAATTGATTTAAATTTGTTAGAAGGCAAAAAGTTGAGGTCACAGTTGTCACTTGCATATTCCTGTTGTACTCCTCGTTAGGTTAGGGACAAAGATGAACTGAATTTAATGGGGTTTGGAACACAGAGGTGGACAAGAGGGAGAAAGTGAACCATCCCCCAAGAGATAAACAGGCTCAAGTGTTTAAGAGCTACCTTAACAGTTTTCAATGTTTTTTAAAATCTTTTTCTTCCCCCTTTTAAGATTCCTAACAATCTCAGGGCACTTTACAAATGGGCAGATGCAGTAGTGAGTCCGCTGGATCACTGTTTACTCTTGGTCATGCTCAGTCCTGTTAAGCTCTCATCACAATTCCACAACTTGGAAAGCCCACTGCTCCCAGCTAGTTCCGAAGCCTTCTCCTCCAGCTGCTCCCAGGAGGCTCAAAGCCTAGTGGCCCAAACAGAGCAGCCATCGAGCATCTCCACACACACTTGGCCAGAGTATGTACCCAGAACTTGCTCTGTTTCAGTAAAGGCCCTTCAAGTGTGCAAAGTTTTGTAGCTAAGATCTAAACCAGCTTTTCTATTGAACAAATGCCGGACTGGGTTGTGGGGAATAGGCACCAAACTGTCATCTCAGAGCATCTGGAGTCACTTTTCAAACCCAGTTCTCATTATTTTAAACACACTTCATCAGGATTCTTTGACATTTTTTGGGCATTCCCCTTGTAAGCTTGCACGTTCTCTGCTATGCTTAATTGTTTCTGAACATGCAGTCCCGATGCCGCACGGCAAGAGAGACATTTGACCACTAACAGAGCAATCCTTGACTCTGCCTAATTGCTTCTGACCAACATGCTAAACACTCTTGCTTCTTCATAATTAAGATCTGTGGAAATCTTTATGGTAACACATACACTCTCTCTCCACAAGGCAGTATCAACATGCTTGGTAGAAATATGAAAACAAACCATCATAACCTTCCTCAGCTGACTATCAACTTATCCCAAAGAAATGACTTAATGGCATGAGCAAAGTGTGGGTAAGGACCAAATGCATAACACATCAATCAGTTCCATAGAGTGTACGGCTTAACGGTTTAAGTTAGCTGTTACATTCTGTCCTTTTTTTATACTCCAGTCTCCAATCAAGAACATTCATCCAAGTCAATGGAAGATTAGAAGGTACGCACATGTAGTCACTGACACAGCAAGGGAAGTCAGGAAGGCCATTCCCAAAACGGTCCAGCAATAGTAAATAAACAAAAATTCAAAACCATTCCAAGAGTAAATATTCTTTGCAGGACAATCAGGCCCCATGCTGAATGCCTTGCTTATCTCAGAGGGCAAGTAGGCATTTGTCAAAGATAGTTTCTTTATTCCCTAGGCTTTAACACAGGTAACTTTTAAAAGCACTGACATTGTAGATAAATAAAGGGGCTCCTACTATCCAAATCTGACTGATGAAGAAATTAAGGTCCATGGCTTGCCAGGGCTCACTGAGTGGCTTGTTAAGAACACAGTCAACTATAGAACCCAGGCCTCTTTACTACAAATCCCAGGTCTATAAACCCACAACATATTCCTATTTGTCTCTCATCATCAAAAGAACACACAACTCCTGAAAACTGGGCTTAGTGACCTGGTTATCAAGGAGGACATATTCCTGTTTGCCCTTGGTCATCACAAGAGTAAAAGCCCCCTGACCTCTCTGCCTGGTGGCCTGGTATCTTGGGCGCTTCCCCAGCCTCCTCTGTAAGGACCATGTGGCATTTACTGCTGTCTCCACTGCAGTTAACATTTCACACATTTCTTTCCTAAGCCTCCAGCATTTCTGATGCAATAGTGGGAGAGGGAAACCTGAGCAGAACCGAGACAAGCTTTAGTGCTAAGACATGAACTTTCCAGGAGTGAGAAGAGGGTAGCATTCAGTCTTAAACCTACTTTGCCAAGTGGTTCATGAGCAGCTGTAACATCTGTCTATTTTTCTCTGGGAGCCGATGAACAAGGCTGTGGATTTCAGAGACCCGAGACTCCTGGTTTTCCAACTCTGCAAAGGAAGGAAGAAGGTAATATTTGATCAGTGTCACAGCCAAATCAGATTACAAAACAAAATCAAAGGAAACCAAAGGTTGGGCACTAACAGACGGAGGATTTCTCAAAGGTTTAAGAGCCTGTTCTATGGACTCATGGCTAGATCTAGCAGTGTTTTTAATGGTACTTTCTGGAACAGTTCATTAAAAAAAATGACTGTCAAAAAATTCAAGCCAAAATGATGACGGGAAGAAATGGAGCCAGTCAACTGCACACTCAGAGCAGACAGAAACTTGGGAGCAGCCGGCTTCCTAGAATGACGGCTTCATTTCAAGGAAGGAAGGAACTTTATGGGCACTTGTCAAATGACAAACAAATTGTACATGAACAACATTACAAGGGTCTCGAATATCAAAACAACGTCTCAAGACAGCATCCAACAAATCAAAGGCAATGTCCAGTCATTCTCAAGTCATGTGTGACACCAACCAGCCTGGTGGAAGAAAGAAATTGCTGATAAAATATGTAAATCTTTCTGCCCACCTGCCACCTTAATCAAACCCTGCCATGGCTTGGTTGAATTTGGGTAAGTGGCTTCACTTCCCTGGGAGATAGACTGGGAATGCTCACCACACCTATTTTTAGGACTGATGTGAGGTTTAATTAGAGAATGGTTGCTATGGGTTTGGAATTTCTCTGAAAAAGAAATCACATAAACACGATCTTCACTCCCAGCTTTCTCTCAAGTCTTTCTCCTCCCTCTTTTAAGGAGACAACTCTGAGAAGATAAGGCCACCAGAACATTAGGTACTACTAAATTGGGCCAGTAGTAGCTACCAGGACAAACAAACTTTGAAGGCTTAAAGGAAGCAGGGAGAGGCACAGAGACTACTGACATAATAGCACTGTGGAGATTCATGCCAGATTTAAATCTGGTAGAGAATCTTACTGCCCCTTACAGGAGGCCTGCCCCACGTACACAGATTCCAGTATACTTAGGGTAGCTTGCACCTAATCCCTATGTATTTTAATACCAGTAATATGACGCAAGGGACCTGGATGATATAGCTGAAGAATGATCATAAGCTGTAAATGGAAGCCATGATGGAAAGAGGACTGGGAAGTTATATAAATGGTGTCATATTCAAGGAAACACTTCCAGTGCTCAATTTAGGTAATGTGCAAAGTCTGATTCATTCTGCAAAATGCTACTCAAGGGCTAGGAAAAAACCCAAGGAGTTAGAACTCCAATAATCAAAATTAGAAAGCCAAACTTGCTTTTCTTTCCTCCCCCCACCCCAAAAACACACTTCTGAAGTTTCTCTCCTCTACTGTAAATTCAATATGGTAGCAGGGCCTTTGACAATCCCAGTTTGGTTTCATTTCTATTTTGTGTCCATCTCGTGAGCATGTGTGTAGGTATTTACGTGCAAAATACAAAGAGTAGAAAGTATTTATTTTGGGATACTGACTGTTCTTTGAAATAGAAAAATGTATTCCTTTCCCCCCTTAAAACTCTGGCAAAAAAAAAAACCACCTACTTGCTGCTTTGATGAAACTTCTTTGAAACTGGTACATCATGAGTGGTCCTGGAAGCATTCTGGGATAAAAGGATATACACCAGTCAGCTTAATAAAAACAAACAGACTCTAAATAACAGCGTAGACGCTGCCCAACTATATACAGACTAAGATCAAGGGACACAATAGCAACTCAACTTAGTCCAACTGAGTTTCCCGTTTGAAAGGGTCCTGAGATTTCCCGTGACATTTTCATGCTCTTTCTTCTTTAAGGGAATGGATACAACTACGTTTCCTAGTTACAACTAGGAAAGTGCTAATGTGAAAGTCTAGCACAAACCAAGAGATTTCCTTTTCAGTCAGTGACTCACCCATTGACAAGAGCATTTTAAGATGTGTCTGAGAAAAAGGCAACTAACTAAACATTTGTAATTACCTGTGCTTAAACTCTTGTCTTCCCAGCAGCTTGTTATCCAGTTCATCTGGAAACACTATGGGAGACTTCTGTGTTTTTGTGGCAAATTCACTAGCGAGTGTTGCTCCAGTTCTAGCCCAATGTTAGGGCTAGAACCCCTAACATTAAGCATGATATAATCAAATTTTACCTAGTTTTTTAAAAATATGTTTCATACTTAATGTTTGTTAGCTAATCATTATCAACATGCACAAATTAAGTGCTAAATACAAACCTCTATGGTATGGTTTTGTGCAAACTACAGTGATAGTATATGTGCTATGAATGTTTAATCAGTATGTTTAATGAGTGTGTTTAACTATAAACTTCAGCTTTTTTCTGACAGTCCAAATAATAACCTTCGCAACAGACTATAAATTATTCTTGGCTCAGGTTTTATTTTTTTCTCATCAGAACCCCTAATTTAACTCTTGATCATCACTTGCATTACATCTTACTCTTCAAGATCTTTCTATCAATTCCCCAATAGCCAATAAAACCTGCATCACCAATTACTTTTCTGGGGCTTTCTTCCTCCTTTGTTTTTGAGCCAAGTGAATCTTCACAAAACCTGAACAAATGCTTATGCAATTCATGAGTACAGCTTTCCTCTTGGTTTGAGACTGGACCCTCACCTACCCTTCAAGTTCAGGATAAGTTTCAGTCACTTCATGAAACTGATATGGAGGCAGCTAGAATCACCAAGGGAGGGGCAGAAAATAGAAGTCCTATCATGTACATTGTTATAAGAGAAAGAGTCTCTTCTCCAATAAAATAACGTTCTCCTATATAAGCAGAAGGAGTCAAAAAGGACATCCAATAAATTCTCATATTTAAAGGACCAATATCAGCAATATAGTCTATGTGTGCAATGCACAAAATCATTACATAGGATATGTATGTAATCATGCATTTTCAACAGAATGAGATATGTGGTTCCTTGTTTTCTTACTAGAGTATTTGGGGATTTAAGGAAATACCGTATTTTAGGTTCTGTAAGGCTAATTATCATAGTAACTTCTCATAAAGAACAAAGCTTCTTGAATCACTCATGGCATCCCTGCAAATGGCAACCCATCAAGGATGGATGACTTACAATTGGTTTGACCAGCTGAGCTAATTGCACCCACACATAAGCTGTTTCCATATCCAAACACCCACCCAACAGCTCTTTGGAGGCTGGCAATAAAACTGCTTTCTTCCTGATTGCATGATAACAAGCTGGCACCCTGCCCTGCAAATGGAAAGTCCCTACCTTAGGTAGGTCTTCAAAGCACTAGTGATCGTCTTTATCTCCCATTCAGCACAGATATCGGTCTCTGTTTCAGAAGCTGTTTTGGGGTCTAAAAAGAAGAAAAGGCAATGTGTAAACAGGAGCAGAAAATAAAGCTAAAAAACAAGCACAGTACATAAAAGCATCAGCCTCTCTATTAACCAGAGAAATCCAAATTAAAACAAAAACAACACCTATTTTTTTGCTGGTTCAGTTAAGAATACGGTTAAAAATCAAAATATCTATTGCTGGCAAAAATGCAGTGAAACTGATCCTCTCATAAACTGCTGGAGGCAGAAGAGATAAAATGCAACAGTTTTGAAAAGCAATTTGGCAATATGTATCAAGAGACATAAAAATGTTTATACCCTTTGAAGCAGTAATCCCACTTCTCACAATCTAGTCTCAGAAAATAAAATAAAGCAAGACCAAAGTTACATACCCCAGGAACGTTTAATACAGGCTAATTCTTTGTAACAGCAGAAAAAATTTAAAAGGAGATAACCTAAATGTCCAATGATGGAAGAATGATTAATTTTGGCATGGCTCCCTGATAGAAAATTGTATTGCATTTACATGATAATGCTGACTATGTAACAATATGGAAAATGCCTAGATTATCATGCAATGTCAAGCAAAAACACCCAAGCAAACCAAGACTTGAAAGTTTGTGAGAAACTTGTATGAACAAAGGCTGAAAGGAAATACTCTAAAAGTAAAATAGTGGTTGTGTTAGAGGGGGAGAACTGTTGTTTCTATATTTTCTGAACTATGACTTGATTCCATTGCTTTTATATGTACTTCTATAAATTGCCTTAAGCCAAGAAGTGCAATGGGGACCTCCATAATTACGCTGGCTCCTTATCATTCCTCTTTTGTCTCCTCTTGTGTGGACTTGTCAACAAATGTGTGTATTTTAAATGCACATGTATTATAAAGGAAGAGATCACTCTTAGAGTTAGTCTTCCTGGGCAGCACACAGCCCCATCTCACCAATGACGAGGTGATCAGAAGTGAAATCTTTCAGCACAGTGAAGACAGAATCCAGCTTTCTCACACGCAAGACTAGTGATTTGCCTCCCAGCTCTCACTCCCATTTCTTTCTATTACAGCACCTCATGTTCGGTAGGGCTGCCCTCTTCTCCCATTCCTATAGTACATATGCTTGGAGGCAGGCTCCATGCTTCCAGGGTTGGGAAATGAGAGTCAGACCAAATCAAAGCACAGCATCTCTCTGACTCCATGGCTAGTTCAGGGAGAATCCAAGACCTAAGCCAGTTGGATCAGAGGGAACTTCAGGACCTTTCTAGGAGACAGGGGGAAAGCTCTCTGCTATTTCCTTTTGGGTTTATACCTGGAAGGTTATCCAACAGTCCTAGGTGTCACCACCTAGAGCCCAAGAGTGAAGTCTGACAGACAAACACAGAGATGAAACAAGCAGAGAGAGCTTGATGATATGGGTTGAGACCTCGTATTTTGCCCTTCCTTTTTAATCATGCGAGCCAATAAATTCCCTTTGTCCTCAAGCCAGGTGAGGTCAGGTTTTCTGTTTTTTACAATCCAAAGAGAACTATATGATACAGCAGGTAAACAGAAACAGCCACTGGACTCTTTCTGGACAGTCTCAAAGAAAAAAAGAGGTTCCTCCTACAGAGTCAACACCTTTTCAGCTGGAAAGGAAGAATGAGTCACAAGTGGGCACAATATATTTTCTATTTATTAGGAAAGAACCCACTTTCATTCAAGCAGAAAGAGTCCAAATAATCATGAGTGGATTAAGGATTTAGGCTCTAATCCCAGGTAAGGGCACAAATGCAGCTGATACCTACTGCTCTCAGCATGTTCCCCGATACATTTAATTTTTTTTTTAAAGATTTATTTATTTATTTTAGGGGAGGGGCAGAGGGAGAAAGAAACTTAAGCAGACTCTGTGCTGAGCATGGAGCCTATGCGGGGCTTGATCTCACAACCTGAGCTGAAACCAAGAGTTGGATGCTTAACCAACTACGCCACCCAGGCCTTCCCCTGCCTGATACATATTAGATGAGCCAGAAAAGGTCCCAGCTCACAAAATGTTTGGTTCCTAAAGGCAGCACGTGTATGTGTTTGCAGGTGACGCTGGGCATGAATGAAATCTGTCCTGTCACATGAACAAACAACAAACAACCTAAAGAGAGTGATTTTATTTCTAGGGTCACAGAATAGAGTTCCATCACAGCAAATTTCTGAAAAGTCAACCACATGGTGATTCTCCAAATGACCAAAACCTCTGCCACTTTAATTCTTTTCTTGCTTTGTCGTCTCTCACTACCTTAATGGTTTCTTCCTGCAGAAGAGTATGTACCAAAAAACTTTGCTTAGCATGACTTTTTCCCCTCCCCAACCCGAGACACATGGAGAGCTGCCATAGTGCATGGTTCCTGGATGCGAGACAACCGTTACTGTACATTTTTCTGAGGAACAAACCAACTTCTACCCAAGAAAGAGTGAGCATGACACTAAACAAGCAGTTGGCAGGTCTGGGAGTTATGAACTGTTCCACGAACCACATTTAGCAAACTAATGATTAGCTTCCATTTATTCGGGCTCTGTAACCATAGGAATATTGTGTAACATTACCGAGAGGAGAGTCAGATTACAGCCCTGCTAAAGGGCTTTTTATAGCATCGATGAGGCAAGGCTCAGAACTTGAGCACGTCCATTTTAATTCATTTAATATCCAAACTAAATTGAATACAGCCTCCCAAACCACCTAATTTTCAGAAAGTGCTGCCGATTTCCACACCTCCCTTACCGATGCTCCCCCTCACTTAGAGAAGCTTCCTGATGGCACCCAAATATGATGCAAAGACATAATTACAATTATCCTCTGAAGGCAGTACATTTCTCCCCACCAAGTCACCTGACCATTGCATTGCACTGTAAAACGGACCTAAGCTAGAGGATCAAACCAACGTACAGAAAGGCAGCCTGTGGGTAAAGTGAAATGAATGTATTTCTTCATGAATCTACTCCTACATGAATTTGGAAAAATAGGAGACAGACTGGAAGCAGTGGTTACAAGAGGGAATAGTCTCAGAAATATCACAATGATCAGATGGATCAGCAAGATCCATCTAGTCCAGAACTGTGTTGCTGATGAAAACACGACAGACATTCTAGAGGAAATGATCAGGACCAGCCACCTACGTACTCCTAAATTTCCTAAGAATACATTATAATTGTATGCAAATTAATTTTTTCTCTTTAACTGAGAAAATAATACGTGCACATGGCAAAAAAAAATATTCAAACAAAACAAGTAGATAAACACTGAAAGGTAAACCTTTCCTGTGCTAGAGGCAATTATTAATAACAGTTCTGTGTATGTGTATGCTATCTCTAACAGCATATGCAAACACAAGCATATAAATACATACAGCTTTCAAAAAACATAAACACAAGTACACTATACATGTCATTTTGTGCACTGCTATTTTCATTTAACAGTATCTTGAGAAAGTGTTCCACGTGAGCACACATATTTATCTACCTCACAGTAGTACTTCACTGTACCATAATGTCCCCATTAATGGAAATTAGGTTATTCCCTGAGTTTTGCTATGATAAACAATGATATAAACTACTGTTTCCTTGTACATGTCTTACCTATAGAAAAAAATCCATCAAAGTAAAATTCCCAGTTCGAAAAGTACATGCATTTTTATTATTTATTATTTAAAGATTTTATTTATTTATGACAGAGAGAGAGCAAGAGAGGGAACACAAGCAGAGGGAGTGGGAGAGGGAGAAGCAGGCTTCCTGCAGAGCAGGGAGCCTGAGGCGGGGCTCAATCCCAGGACCCCGGGATCATGACCTGAGCCGAAGGCAGACGCCCAACCGACTGAGCCACCCAGGCGCCCCATACATGCATTTTTAATTATGAAAGATATTCCTCAACTACCCCTCAGAGGTTGTACCATTACATTTGAGAGTGACTCTTTCCCCAAATCCTTGACAATTTTCAAAACTTTGATCTTAGCCAATCTGAGAGGTGTAAAAAATCCTGTTTTTAATTTGCCTTTTTTTAATGAGGAGGAAGGTTGAGAATCCTCTCCTATGTGCCAAATTTATGAAGTATACTCACCCTTCCTAAGCACACAGTTCCATGACTTTGGACAAATGTATACAGTCATATAACACCCACAGTCAAGATAAAAGTCATTTCCATCACCACAAAAATCCCCCTGTGCCCCGGTACATCAATCATCTCCTACCTCCAGCCCCTGGCAACCACTGTCACAAAGCATAATACTTAGTTTGATCCTTTTATTACTGGATAGAATCAATTTTATGGATATCCCACAATTTGTCCATCCATTCATCAGGTGATGGACATTTGGGTTGTTTCCAATTTTTTACTGTTATGAATAAAGCTGGTATGAATATTTACATACAGATTTTTATATGGACTAAAGTTTCATCTCTTGGGTCACTTCCTAGGAGTGGAACTGGGTAAAAATATGTAGAAGAGGTCACATAGTATGTTTAACTTTATGAGAAATCGCTAAATTGTTTTCCAAAACAGTTGGGTCATTTTGATTTCCCACAGCAACCTGAGAGCTCTAGTTGCTTCACATCTTCATCAACACATGATATGGTCAGGTGTCTAATTTTGAAATTTTAGCTGTCCCAGTAGACATGAAGAAATTTTTTTTTTAAATTTGCTTTTCTTTAATGACTCATGATTTTGCTCATCTTTTCATGCACTTTTTGTCCATCTGTGTATCTTCTCTGGTAAACTATTCAAATCTTTTACCCATTTTAAAACTGAGTTGGTTGTGTTCTTATTACTGAATTACTTGAGTTATTTTTAATATATTCTGGATACAATTCATTTATCAGATACATATCTTACAAAAGATTTCTCATCTGCAGCTCTCAATTTCTTTTTCTTAGTAACTTTTAAAGAGCACAAGTTTTTTATTTGGATAAAGGTTAGTTTATCAGGTTTTTCTTGTATGTTTCCTCCTTTTTATATTCTATTTAAGACATCTTTTCTAAATAAAGGTCACCAAAATTTTCTAAGTTTTCTTCTACAAGTTTTATAGTTTCAGCTCCTAGGTTTAGGAATATAATCCATTTTGAGTTAATTTTTAGATATAGTTAAAGATAAAGATGGAATTTTTCCCATATAGCTGTCCAACTGTACATTTGTTGAAATGACTGTCCTTTCCCCCACAGAACTACAGTGACACCTTTATCAAAGATCAACTGACCATATATGTGTGGGTCTTATTTCTAGATGCTCGTCTGTTCCACTCATCTGTATGTCATTCCTTAGGAAATACCATGTGATCTTTTCCTTCTGTAAATGTTAGTTGTATTTTCTTTACTGTCTTTTTTTTAAAAAGATTTTATTTATTTATTTGAGAGAGAGAAAAAGAGGGAGAGAGCACAAGCAGGGGGGAAGAGCAGACGGAGAAGGAGAAGCAGGTTCCCGGTTGAGCAGGTAGCCCAACACGGGACTCGATCCCAGGACCCTGGGATCATGACCTGAACAGAAGATGGATGCTTAATTGACTGAGCCACCCAGGCACCCCATTCTTTACTGTCTTCAAAATTTTCTTGAGTCTTTCACATTCTCCATCTCCATAACATCTTTGAGGAAGAAGTTTATAAATATATACTATCCACTATGTAGATTAGACTTTTCATTTACCCTATAGGTAATTCTTTCAAGACTAGTTTAATTTCATAAGCAATTTAATTTATTTTATAAATTTTATATTTACATAAATATAAATATATTTTACATTTATATATATTTATATATAATCTATATATATTTTTATATATAGTTTAATAAAAATTTCATAAGCAAATTTGTATTTTCTGATTATAAAAGACATACATCTTAATACCTTGCATCACTTCCCCTATCTAGTGCCTAAGAATCCAGAGTATCCACAGCCACTTCTGTATGGAGATCTGAAAGCTCTTACTGTGTCAAATCCCTGGTCTTATGAGAACTTGCTTGTAGCATTCCAATAAGCAAAAGTGATGGTAGGAGGTGCAGAGAGGAAGGTGAGCTTCCATCCGGGCTCTCCATTCCCCAAGAACTCAGGATTGTGGTTAATAGCAACCTTGCTAGCTCCAAGAAGGGTCAATTAATCCTTCATCCCAACAGTCTATCATGTCCCAGTCCTACACCATCTGTCTGTTCCCTTTTACTGGTGGATAAAATTGGAAGTTAATGAATTACATGGCACTGCTGCTTCCATGAGGCTACAGTCTTCAAAGTCTGGGGCTTTTCCACTCATGAGTAAACAAGCCTTCAGATCTAAGAAGTTGTCATGAAGAACAACATAGAGAATCCTATTACTTTAGGATTTCTTCTGAAAGAATCTCTGCTTGCTTTATTTATGCTATGCTGTATAAGAATGTGAGAAAAGAAGGGCACAGAAAAAGACAAATATTCAAGGCTTCAGAGGAGTAAGGAAGGATACCTCATGGTGGGATCAGAGAGCAGTGGGTGAGGCATGCTATTGTAATTTGGTGCTTTAAAGCCTTGCAGTCTAATACCTTCCAGGTATTCTCTGTAGCACTAACCTTGCTTTAAACATGAATTAAAAAGGAAAAAGTTACAAGATGACAAAAAATAGCAACATGGAATTTGTACTTTTTCACCACCATGGTGAAATACTAATGAAGATGCACAAAAAAAGGGAAATGAAGTTTCAAAAGCATAATAAGGCTCATAGTCAACATTTTGCCTGTCACCAGAGGAATATCCATCAGGCAGAACTTGGTGAAGCCCTGAGGAAAATCCACTTGCAGGAACCACGTGGTAGGCAATGGCCCTCCACTCACCCTAAACCATAGCCCAAGACACCCCAGGGAGCATCACTGCACTTCCCCCACCCCACCCCAACACACAGAGGGGAAGGTGCTTTCAGGAGTAGCCAGAATTGTCCTGAGATCAAAATTCAGGCAGTGAAATTAGACTGGGGACAGGAGTGTAGGGATATCCCTTTATATCAAGGGAAATGAATTCAGGAAGGAGAAAGTCCTAGAAGAAAGATGTGAGTAACAGCCAAGAACCACAGCACACATCTTATTAACCAGGAATAAACTTCACTTCTCCCAGAACCATGACCAGCAGAATCAGGAGAAATCTATTTAGGCTTATAGGTCCACACTAAAACAAAGATTTTAAAATACCAGAAAGTTGGATGGATTCACATATACCAGCCCTCCAATACATGTGCAAGAATGATTTTAATAGAATAAGGAGAATCTAGCCACAGTGAATTTAAGGCAAAGACTTATAAACTTCTCTGTGTTCAGGTTTGATTAAAAATATTAAAAAGCTGATGAAACACTTGGCATAAAATATGAAGACCAAAGCACTCTAACAAAATTTCAGAAAGCACCTGTTCTGTACTATAAATGAAATTCAGAAAACTAATGGATAATATGAAATAAGGCATCAAAGTAAGAAGACACAGACTGAAATAGTAAAGGTCATGGCTGAAAAGTATAAATGAAAACAGCTAAATATGTTAGTAAAGACACAAAAAACTCAATGAGAAAATTAAGGTTTGCATTATAAACAGAAAAAAAAAACTCAACCCAAAAGAAATTTAAATAAATGACATGGATATGGGGTACAAGTTTGAGAATTTTTGCTAACATACAAAGAATCAGGAGAAAAAAATTGAAAATGTAAAAAATGAAGAAAACTTCTTTTTATAGATCGAGAATTGCAGAATAACAGAGAATTTGTTTTCCTTTGGAAAAACATATGTAAAAACTCCATCAACAGACTCCAAAATGTATAAAAGAATGATTATATAGTGATACTAAAAAGTAGTAGAAGGGGAGAAATTTTCTTATTAAATGGTTATTGGTCCATCAGATAAGTATCCAAGGAAAAGGAGAGTTATTTTCCATTTTACATAAATATATTCTTGATGGGATGTAAAGAAAACAAAAACGTTTTGTAATCCTAGATGGAGAAGGTCTTTTAAGGCATAATTCATCTAGGAAAAGGACTGATTTCATAAAAGACTGGACTTTGTAAAAATTTAAAATATTCATAAAACAAAACAAAAACAAACGTACCACAAATAAAGTTCAAGATAAATGACAAAATACAAAAAAATATTGGTAACATAGCCTCCACATCTAAAAGATTCTTACCATCAGAAGATGAATGCACCAATAGAAAAATAGTCTCAAAATCAGGCAATTCAGGAGAGAAGAAAAATAAATCAGTAAGAAACATAGGGAGAATGTCCAACTTCACCCAGAACTACAGAAATGCAAAGTTAAATAAAAAAGAGATACATTAAAAATATATTTGTAATTTATATGCAAAAAAAAGTAATAAAGAGTATGGCAAGGACGTGAGGTAACGGGCACTCCACAAACCGCTGACAGCAAATTTGCAGTATCTGTTAAGGGCCTTGAAAACATGTACATACCTTGGCCCAGCAATTCAACATCTTAAACCCTAGGGAAATCATTCAATATGCATATATAACTTAAAAATAACAACAGCCAACATTTATTTACTAACATGCAGAGGCTTTCAGACTCAGCAACCTGTATGCATCTTTCCTTTAACCCTCACATTATTACAGAAGCAGGAGTTATTACAGATGTTGAGACAAGACTAGACAGGTTTAAATAATTTGTGTAAAGTCAAATGGATAAGCAGTGGAAATGCAACTTGTCTAACTCCAAAATTCATACTTTTAACCTTTGCATCCCCTATGGGGACATTTGCCTGAGTGTTTTCTAGAATGATGAAAAATTGCAATCAGTCTATGTATCCAAGAATAAGGGATTGATTAAAAAGTTGGATCTACACAATACATGGCCAAAAAAAAAATCACATTCTAGAAGAACTTGAATGACATCAGAAAATAGACTGTAGTGTTACATGAAAAAAAACCTATTAAAAAGCAATATATATGCACGGTGTGATTCCACCTTTATAAACATTTTATATTATAGAATATATTTTAATGGTATGATAAAATGGTCAGTAAAGGTTATCTCTGGTCTGCAAGACTTTTATTTTCTTCTTTCCACTTTTTGTATTTCTCCAAATTTGCTATAATCACCACTCACAAACTTTGATCAGAAAAAATGTTATTTAAAAATTAATATAAAGATGTACAGGAAGAAAAACAGATGTAGTGAACAAATCAGCATATAGATGATTTGTATTAAAAAATGAGCTAAAATTTGGAAAAATTTATCTTAACATTCAGGGGACAGGAAAAACAATAATATACACATGGAAGACACTATTTCTAGGAATCTGCAAGTGTTCCTGAGACCTTTTCACTCTTCACAGACTAAGGACTCCCACTGCTAGGAGGAAGAGGATTATGGGTAGCTTTTGGTAGGACACTAGCACCAGGCTACACCACATGTACTAACAGATATTCTAGCAAGCTTTCTTAAGGAATTCTAATCAATAGAAGGAAAAAGTTCTTAAAGCACTGGTTCTATTTTTTTTTAAGATTTTATTTATTTATTTATTTGACAGAGAGAGCACATGCACCCAAGCAGAGTGGCAGTCAGAGGGAGAGGGAGAAGGCTCCCCACTGAGCTAGGGAGACGGACATGGGGCTTGATCCCAGGACCCTGGGATCATAACCAGAGCCGAAGGCAGACATTTAACAAACTGAACCACCCAGGCATCCTTCAAAGCACTGGCTCTTAAGATTCCTCTTCTAATCTCAAGTCCTCTAATGTACTAAGAGTATACAAAATAAACTCAAAGTGATCAAAGGAAGTCTCTGGTTTTACTTAATTCTAATCCATAATTTCAATATTAAAAATTCACTACTCCACTTCTGAGAGCCTCTGAAAAATAGTCCATATCCTACCCATTGCCTAGCACCTAAAAGGGCATCCAATCGATACAGAATAAAGCAACAGTAAATGAAGGGTTCACACTCAGCCCAGCCATCTCAGGGAGAGGTTTTGCAGTGTAGGAGCCTTATTTATTCTACACTCTTGGCTAACCCAGCCTAGCACCAATACCAGGAATTGATGAAAAGGGCAGCATGTTAATGCAAGGGAAGAGACCTGCCTTCAGGTTTGGAGTCTTCCTGGTCTAAGAGGTGATTCCTCACTTCCAAGATCCAAACAGGTTATCTTAACTGGTCATGAAAATCACAATACCATTCTCCACTTCTGATGAGATCTTGCACTGTGGTCATCTTTCAGCTCTGGTTGAGCCTCAGTTTGGATTCTAGTCTATCTGTAATGTTCTCCTGGTAGAGGCAGATGGATGGCCTTGTGACTTTCAGCTGCTGGTTATTAGTTTTTCATGACATTTCTCAGGTATTCATGATTATTTTGTCTGCCCCAGGAAAACTGAGGAAGAGAACAGGACAAATATTTTGTTTGAGAGCCACTAAGAGAAGTGATAAAAACAAGATCCTTTTACACCACTCTTTGCTTAGCACAACTGAGCTAAAGTGGTTCTTTTTTCTGGCAAACCCATCCAAAATGTCCTATTTCTTTTCACTAGTATCACCTTACATAATAATCTGTCATCTTTGAAATCTCTGTCCCATATCCAGTAGATTACAAAGTCCTGTTGTTCATTTGAGCCTTTTTTCCCTAATATCAGAGCATATACTTGGTCCAGCCCTCGTTCAGCTATGCGCTGCTTAATTATTGCAACTATCTTCTTCCTGTGTGTCTCTCCATATCAAATACAGGCTCCCCATTGCTGCCAGTGCTACCCTCCTAAGACTACAGTCTGATTTTGTTAAACCTGTGTTGGACATAATTTTTTTTTAAAAATCTACCCAGCAGCCATTATTTCAGGAAAGCACTCCTCAACATTCTTTTAAAAATAATCCTGCTCAGTCTAGCCCCCACCCATTCCACTTTGCCAGACCTCCCAATATCACCAGAGATAAGCACAGAATCAAGGCCATCTAGAGCCATCTGCTGTAGGTCATGTGACTGCCCTGAGACAGAAATGACTCATGTGAATGGCCCCATGCTGACCAATCAAAGTCCTCCATGAACTGTCAAGAAAGATACTCTCGGGTCGCCTGGGTGGCTCAGTCGTTAAGCGTCTGCCTTTGGCTCAGGTCATGATCCCAGGGTCCTGGGATCGAGCCCCGCATCGAGCTCCCAGCTTGGTGGGGGGCCTGCTCTCCCTCCCCCTCTGCCGCTCCCACTGCTTGTGCTCTCCTGCTCTCTCTCTGTCAAATAAATAAAATCTTAAAAAAAAAAAGAAAAAAGAAAGATACTCTCTACTCAGTGATGTAAGATTCACAAACTGCTGAGGCTGAACAACGTGGGACATTCCCACAAAGAAAACAGCTGATATCAAGACAAGCAGAGATCACAGATAATGAGAAGCCAGAAGAAAGGAGTGGGAAAGGCTCCAGCAAAGGTAAAGAGATCATTGGAGCCACCAGATCCTGCTATGCTTCTGCCATCTTGGACTGAGCAGTTGTGTGAGCAAATTAATGCCTTTTATTTTTCCTTTAAATTGTTCTGAATGGTCTTCTTGACACTGTGTGTGCAAAAGAGCCCTCACACATACAGCATCACCACTTAGAAACTTTTTTGGGGGTGGCGAGGGGCAGAGGGAGAGGGACAGAGAGAATCTTAAGTAGGTTGCATGCTGGGCATGACATAGGGCTCAATCTCACAGCCCTGAGATCACGGTCTGAGCCGAAATCGAGAGTCAGAAACTTAACCAACTGTGCCACCCAGGTGCCCCACTACTTAGACACCTTTAATAGTCTTTTTTTTTCCTGTAGGAAGTAAAACTCTCACAAACTTCTTAGCACAATATTCAAGTTCTTTGACAAAAGGGACCATCTTAGCATTTCAGTTTTAACTCTCCTGATACAGCCTCAAGCACTTTGAAATATTAAAATAATATTAATAATAAGTTAGTACCCTCTACTATAGCCACCACTGACCCTAACTTCTGCCCCTCATGCTACTTACTGCTCATTTCCTTAATCTGAACTATTCTCCTATTCTTTCCTTCAATACTCAATCTTCCAGATACGGCTTGTATAGGTGACAGTATCATATTTTACATCACGATTCTCATGCATGTGTATTTCCCCCTACCAGACTCTGCAGACAAGGACTGAATCTTTCTGAAGTTTCAGCTCTAGCACCTGACAATCTGCTATAGCAAGCACACACTCCACACGTTTGCAACTCTGATCAGAAATGAAAGACTGAGGGTTGATACCTGTTAGAATCTTAATTCTTCTTTACATTACAATTTCTCAAAAATTCACCATGTCACTGTACAACCCAGTAATCAAACTTATGGGCAGTTATCCCGGAGAAACAAATTTATGCTCACATTTAAAACCTGTACAGAACTATTTACAGCAGCTTTATTCCTAATTTACCCATACTGGAAAAAACCCAGATGTCCCTCAACAGGTGAATGGTTAAACAAACTGTGTACATCAATACAATGGAATACTACTCAGCAATAAAAAAGAACAAAGTATTGATAAAACAACTCGAAAATATCTCAAGGGAATTATGCTGAATGAAAAAAAAAGCCAATCCAAAAAGATTACATATTATATGATTCCACTGAGATAATCCTGAAATGACAAAATTAAAGAAATTCACAAGAGATCAGGAGTCGGCAGGGTAAGAGAAGGAGGTGAGAGGTTAAGCAGATGGATGGAGCCATAAGAGGGCGTCACAAGGCATCCTTGTGGTGATGACACTGTCCTGAATCTTGACTGAATTAATATCTTGGTGGTGACATCTTACTACAGTGTAGCAAGATGTTACTATTGAGGACAGTGGGTAAAGGTACATATAACTCTTTTATTTCTTAGAACTGCATATAAATGTAAATCAAGCAGAGAAAGACAATTATCATATGGTTTCACTCATATGTGGAACATAAGCAATAGCACAGAGGACCATAGGGGAAGGGAGGGAAATCTGAAGGGAGAGAAATCAGTGATTCGTTAATTACGTATAACACCCAGTGCTCATCACAACACGTGCCCTCCTTAATACCCATCACCCTGTTACCCCTCCTCCAGCCCCCTCCCCTCTGAAACCCTCAGTTTGCTTCCTGGGGTCCATAATCTCTCATGGTTTGTCTCCCTCTCTGATTTCTCTCCCACTACATCAAAACTACATCAAAACTACATCAAAAACTAATGATGTACTCTACAGTGGCTAACTGAACATAAAAACAGAAACAAAACAAAAACTAACAACACTGCAAATCTGAACCAAGAACCAGATTCTCAGTGCAAGAGTACCTCACAAATAATCATACTCTCAAACAAAATATCTTACTGTAACTGGCAACAGAATAGGGTTTTGCCAACAAGAAGCAAGGAGCTCTCTAGAAAAAGAGACAGGTAAGAGTCATTCTGGACAATATGAGAGAGGAGATTTCTTTACATATGAAAACTATGTTCAGAAACTGGATGGCAAAAAAAAAAAAAAAAAATTAACAAGAGAAGTATTGCTGCCCAGACAATGAGCAGGGACCCTAAGTGATAGTCCATCTCTACAAGTGACGGCTGGGCTTCCATGGGGATGAGTAACAGCCACTGATATGTGAAATCTGATCTGTTTGCCATTTAAATCCATGTGACTCACTGAAGCTGGCTGCATTCACATCTAAAAATATAGGAAACCTGCAGCCTAAGCAAATTGGCTCATTGACGCATGGGATTTTGATTCAAACACTACACATTTGGAGACAGTGGTTTTATATTTATGTCAGCTAGCTGTAAGGGAGGTTCTGCTCCTCAAACGCCAGAGTCTAGGTAGAAATCTAGATGCGAAGAGGATCACAAGAATTATCTGCTTATATACATGATATCTGGCAGTCACGTGACACCTTTTTGGTAACAGGGAACATGAGATCTGAGGTGCTCTGCAGGCTAGAAGGATGCCCTTCCTTGGGAATCGGGTGTGCCCCACTAAATGCCTGTCTCCGAAGAGGACAGTGGAGTCATAAGCTATAAATGACAGAGTAGGGTGTGGTGGTCACATGAATGACTGAGCGCCACTTGGACTGGCAGTGGCTGAGTCTACAAACAGAGGGTGTGGTGCTTTGGCCCTGCCATTTTTTTTGTTTGTTTTGTCCAGTCCACTAAGTATCTCTTCCAGTAATGCCTACAGCCGTAACAACTGGTGAGTGGGGCAGCTGATTTCTGGGTGTTCCCTCTTGGACACCCAATTCCTTCCCAAGAGGCTGTTCATATTCATGGAACCAGTAACTTTTCAGAGGTGCCCCCTTGATCCCACTGGGGCCTGCCTGGCCCAGCCACTGCTGCACTCACCCATCAGGACGCTGAGCAGCTTCTGCACTCTGGAATTGACCCCCACAATTCGGTAGAGCCCTTGCTCATTGATCCCTGAGAAGAGAAACAGTGATGATTTAATTAGAGGCATGTCAGAACACAAGTTAAGCCAACCCAGCCAGATGCACTTTTTTTCATTTTCTCAGTCCTTCTAAAACCCACTCTAATTAAAGTCCCCTGTCACTCAACTCTGCTCTTAGCGAAGGAGTGGGATTTGGTGCAGCTGTCTAGGATTTCACGGATGTGCTGCACACTTCAGCCCTTGTGTTAGTTCAGTTCAGTCAACAGAGGGGAAAGAAACCTTCCTCTTCTCTTGCCAAATGCAGCATCTGAAGAGTTTTGAAAGATGCCAAATACATACTTTTAAATATGTTACATTTAACCAATTTTTCAATTTAAAAAGCCAAAACTGACATGATAGAAAATTCATACTGTAGAAAAGAATAAATGCTTTATAACCTATTTTCAAATACAGAATAAAAATACAGAGGTGTGAGAGCATTTTTAATTTTGGACAATGTTCACCAAGACTGAGAAATTAGGAAATCCATTTATTTGTCATGTAAACATTCTTCATGAAGAAAAAGGAGAATTATCTTCATCCAACCCAAGTAAATGTGCAGGTGAACTAGAAGGGGATTACCTAAAACACCCAAAGAACCAAAAACTAAGCCACCTTAATGCTTTGTTCATTTAAGTGCAAGGATTGGATCACCGCTATACCATTTACAAAAAGGGACCCTTTAGACCAAGTGATTGAAGAAATGATTTTTCTGTTTAGCCCTAGGCCCATCATACCCCACACCTTTCAACTAACTGGTCTCCTGCTTCCCATCTTATTCCCCTGATGTCCATTTTTCAACCAGTAACCAAAACGAACTTCTTTAAGTATGTATCAGTTCAAATCCTCTCTTTACTCAAAACTTTCCAATGGCTTCCCACTGCATTTAGACCATAATCAAAACTGTGGCCCACAAGGCCCTGCAGGATTAAGCACAGGCCCACCTCTGCATCATCAACCACGTTCACTCTGCTCCAGCTACACTGGTCTTCCTGTTTCTCCCACACATCAAGCTTGTGCACCCAAATCACAGCCTCTGCACAGCTGTTTCCTCCCCCAGGAACATGCTTCTCCCAGATCTTTTTATCATTCAGGTCTCAACCGAAATGCAACCTCTTCAACCTAAAGCATCCCATGACCAACACTACTGGCTGGTCCCCTACCCTCTTTTCTTTGTAGCAAGTAACAATATGTGAAATTATCTTTCTTTTTTGGTTTCTTGTTTGTCATTCTCCCCACAAACTACGATATAAACTCTATGTACAGTGATTCTGTCTTCTTTACCATTACAGGCCCCATACTTAGATCAGTAGACAATACATGACATAATGAATAAAACACTGAGTTATACTCCTTCAGGGCCACCACTTTGGGACCAAAACAAAATTTCCTGAAAGAAATTTGGGAAAAGGCTGATTCTACAGTGTCTCCAACCAGGCCTATGTAGAATTAAGGAATAAAAAGAAGTGGTCTAGAATGATAGGATGTTATAGCTAAAAAGGACCTGTAAAAGCACGTACATCAGCCTGCATGGCTCGGCGACTAGGAGACTGTGATCTAAAACTAAGGGATGGGCCCCAAGCTACTTAACGGCAGAACCATTATTCAGTAACATGGTGGCTTAAAGGACTTGTCCTTTCTGAAGTGTCTCTACTTCTTCTGTGCTTGACCTTTCCTGGAACTGGATACAACCCTGTCTCCTGCTGGACGATGATTAACAAACCCCAGAAAATATGGGATGTCTGTTCACCTCTGGTCACCACAAATAATTATATACATACATGCATTCCAGTAGGAAAATAATCACTTCCTTCAAGTATTTATGCTAAAATGGCATTTAACTCACATTGTCCTCTTTTCCTTTTTGTGTCAAATGAAAACTTTCTTACAAGTTAAAACATATCATTCTCATCTTCATTTTAGAGCAGGAGGGGACAAAGAGGCAGAGGCTAGGACACCAAACCACTGGTGACCTTGTTCTTCCTCTACTACTTATTATGTACATTTTCTGGCTTTATATCATAAAAAGCTGTCCTCCTGAGCCACTAGTCTGCATTTATCACAGGCTCTGTGAAGGGTTTTAAATGATTCCACTTCCCTATTGGTTTGGCTGCTGAGAGCTCAAAGAGGTGGCCCACCTCAGGCAAGTGGATGAATTTCACAGTGGAGGGGAGGGGATTTTTGTTTTGAACTTACTTTTGGCTGCATTTTTATTATGCCTCTACTTTTGTTAACCCTGTACCTCTTATTCCTCATTCTCTTCTCTTAGAATGAACAGAAAATTAAAACACCTGTTGAAAAACTGCCTTAGTAACAGACAGTTTGAAAATTCAGAAACTGCAGTTAAGGCAAGTAGATAAATCAAAGGAAGACAGTAAGAAGAGCGGGGAGCCCCACTGATGACCCGGTGATACCTGTGCATATATGGATCTCCCTTACCCCCCACCACCCCCAGAATGCATTCATACTGTGCAAGCTGTTCCGTAACTTTCGTTTTTCACTTAATATGTAATAATGAAAACTTGGCATGTCAATAAATGTATTTCCCTGCAGTTTTAGCGATTCACAGCTTTTTACTGCATGGATGTACCACTAGTGATTCAACCAATTTTTGAAACATTTGACCAGTTTCTGTTTTTCACTTTAACACCACTGTGTAAACAGCTTTGTGGCTCAACCTGCCTGTGTCCTTATTTCCTCCAGATCAATTCCCAGAAATCTCACCTATTTCTACTTTATATTCTCTGGCTCTATTTCACTTCTCTTTGCAAGCCGCCTTAACTCTTTATTGAAGGAAGGTATAGCAGAAATAAGCAAACATTTAAAAAGTCTTAGAGCACATTCAAATAACTACTTTGGAAAGAACACTTTCTGACTGGGTAGGAGGAGTAGCTCATACAGTTAAGATTTTTTTCATCCCCTTTTACTCAATGCTTTATAGACTTTATATATTTATATTTTATATTTATAATATAATGTAATAATTATAATAGAACTCTTACTAGTTATGGATCCTGCTTTAAAAGATAAAACTTCTGGGGCGCCTGGGTGGCTCAGTTGGTTAAGCGACTGCCTTCGGCTCAGGTCATGATCCTGGAGTCCCGGGATCGAGTCCCGCATCGGGCTCCCTGCTCGGCAGGGAGCCTGCTTCTCCCTCTGACCCTTCCCCCTCTCATGTGCTCTCTGTCTCTCTCATTCTCTCTGTCTCAAATAAATAAATAAAATCTTTAAAAAATAAATAAATAAAAGATAAAACTTCTTTCAATCAAGTGAAAAAGACTAATGGGTTGAGAGGCTGTGGAACAGTAAGACTCACATCTTTAACAATGGTTCAAACCAAATCCACAGCAAAGTTAGTTAACAGCTTTTCTCAGGAGTATCATAGACCAGAGTACTCAAAGCTCCCAACTGCCAGAACTGAGAAATCTCCTTTGGGTCAACATCTAAGGATGGGAAGGAGACCACTGGGATGAATCAGCTTCCCTGATTCCTAAAGTCCTGCTCCTACAGACCCAGGAAGTGTCAATGTACAACAGGCAGGGCCTGGCTACAGCACTGCTACAGGAAACCAGGGGCCTGACCCCTTCTGCCCACCTGGATAGTCACCAGGGACTGGCTTTTCATAGCATGGTTCTTAACCTGGCATCCACAGACCCCAGGAGTGCACTGGAGAATTCAGAGTGTCAATGAACTTAGGCAGGAAAACAATCACGCCTTTACTTTCATGACCCTGTCACTGAAATTAAACATTTCCTTCCATTATGATATAAGCAATAAATCACAGTGTTAGCAATACCTGTGACTTGCTCAGAAATCAGTTATTTTCATAACACACTGCGACTTTTATAGACATCTTGAAATATCAGGACAGCTGACCCTTGATCAACACAGGTTTGAAATACACAGGTCTACTTACACATGGATTTTTTTGTTTCAATAAACACAGTACAGTACAATCAATGTGCTTTATGATCTTTTAATATTTTCTTTTCTCTAGCTTACTTTATTGTAGTATTATAGTATATAATACATGTAACATACAAAATATGTATTAATTAATTGCCTATGTTATTGGTAAGGCTTCTGGTCAACAGAAAGCTGTTAGTAGTTGTTTGCAGGGGAGTCAAAAATTATATGCAGATTTTCAACTGCACAGGAGGGTAGGGGGTCGGCACCCCGAACTCCCACATTATTCAAGGGTCAACTGCATTTCCAAATTATGCCAGTTATCAGACCTGTGTCTATTACTTATTATTTAAAGTGGTAACAAAGAAACACATGTACTATTACATCACAACTAGGTCTTTCAATATTTTAACTGAATTCCAGTAACTAGACTCCTTATTATCCTATGTATTTGACACATATGTCTTTAAAACATTCTACTAATCAGCCAAAGAGGTTGATGACACCAAATTGATTGAGAGCCCCTGCTTCGGAGCAACACAACTTGTAGAAACACACTAATAATGGAACTTGGGGAGTTAATGAGTCACTTAAAATCGGGAAACAGGTAGCAGGTCTGACACCTCACCAGATGCGTGACCTTCACTGAGAACAATGCCATCTGTTGAACGACTTTACCTCTGGTTTCCACAGCGTGGATGCATTTCCTGATTATGCTGAAGCCAATGCTGTCCAACTGTGCAGCTGAAAGAGGAAGACAGGGGCAGTCAAGTTGCTGACCATGCACACCAACCTCAGACAAGGTCTGGCAGACCCAGGATCAATCAGTCCCATGGTTTGGCCACAGATAAAAATGATTAAAAAAAAAAATCAGCAGGCATTCACTGAGAGATTACCATATGCCAGGTCCAGTTCTAAGTGCTTTGTTTATATTATCTCATTTAATTCTCATGGTCACTCAGCAAAGTTATCTTCTATTTACAGTTGAAGACACTGCAGCATAGTGATATGTGCTTTGCCAAAGGAATAAGTAGGCATCCTTTAAATCGCTTGTTCTGTTATTGTCAGGAACTGTTGGACTAACTGCTTCCTGGCCTCCTTCAAAAAGCATAAATTAAGTGGCACAATAAATGTTAGATAAGTGCTTTACATAGATTATTTCAGTTAATCATCGTAAATCCGCTAGGCTGATACTAGCATTAGCTCCATATTATAGATGAGACAACTGAGATTTGGCAAAGCTAAATGTCTTGATCAAAGCTGCAGAGCTAATAGGTGGGAGACTCACTCCAGAGCCTGTGAAGACCTAACTGCCTTAAATATGACCCTGAATTAAAGAGAGAAGTCGAATCCTGCTCAGGTGATTAGAAAAGAAGGAAAAAATGGTAAAAGGAAAAGTGACCTAAAGGAAAATTAAAGCAGCCTAGAACAAAGAAGTTACCTGATGAGTAAGCATAAGGCAGTAGAGCCATCCTGTGTGGGATCTGTCAGCAAGTAGTAAGAGTTTTCCACCTGCTACAAACGCCACTAATGTGACTCAGAAAATTAACGATCAAATAGTAGCAACCTTTTCCACAGCCCAGAACCAATTTCCAACCTGCAGTGAGGCTGGGAACCCACCAAGATTTGTCTCCATGTTTTGATTACCCAGTGAGAAGATGTGGATGGTAACTGTTAAGAATGGGTTCACCTTTTGAGCACCCTGGGACATCAGGGGCAAGACATTTTACAAACTCATGGGTCACAGTGGAGAAGAGAATGGTAGAAAGTAGGAAGGGAAGTATTTTTAAATAATTTGTCATCATCTTGGGCAAGAAATAAACTTGTAAAATATGAGAACTATTGAACTCATTCTTTGATCTAATCCAAACAGAACTTTTCTCAAAAATTTTTTTTAAGTTTTTAATTTTAATTCCGGTGTAGTTAACATATAGTGTGGTATTAGTTTCAGGTGTACCATGTAGTAATTCAACACTTCCACACATTAGCCGGTGCTCATCACAACAAGTGCACTCCTTAATCCCCATCACCTATTCAACCCATTCCCCCACCCACCTCCCCTCTGGTAACCATCAGTGTGTTCTCTATAGTTATGAGCTTGTTTTTTTGGTTTATCTTTCCTTTTTTTCCCTTTGCTCTTTTGCTTTGTTTCTTAAATTCCACATGAGTGAAACCATATGGTATTTGTCTTTCTCTGACTTATATGCATTAGCATTATACTCTCTAGTTCCATCCATGTTCTGGTAAATGTCAAGATTTCATTCCTTTTTAATGGCCAAATAATATTCCTGTGTGTGCGCGCGCGCGCGCGCGTGTGTGTGTGTGTGTGTATGCCACATCTTCTCTATCTATTCCTCTATCGATGGACACTTGGCTGCTTCCATAATTTGGCTACTATAAATAATGTTTCAATAAACATGGGGGTGCACCTTGCTCTAATTCTTTATGTATATGAGTGAACTTACATCCAATGAAGATAAAAATCCTTAAGAAAATCACCGCATTCCTCAAACTAAAAAGGAATGCTGATTTATTAAAAATTCTCTTCTCAAAGGAAACAAAATAACTCTTATTCTTACCGACATACTTATCACTTACTGATACTTATTTTAAAAACATCTGGTCTCTAGGATAGTCAGTAAAGTACCAGAAAAGGAGGAAAACAGTATTTCTCTTCCTGGAGACTACCTGCTATACAAACCACCGCTCTTATTCTCTTAAAGTTGTAAGGAGTCTACTAACTTACTCTCATGCTTTTTCTAGTATAAACCAAGTATTTACTGAGTCTACTAACTTACTCTCATGCTTTTTCTAGTATAAACCAAGTATTTACTCTGCAAATCGTGCAGTACAGAGCTTTCTGACTCAAAGCTGCCAAGTCAGATTGAAATCAGTCTTCCAAATGAAACTCAATCAACTCATGCCATAGACTTTTCCCAAATTTAATAACAAACTATGATACACAGGCTAAACACCTGTTAAAATCTAGGCAAAGATTATTTAAAATAAGAGTTTTATTGAGATATAATTCACATACCATAACATTCACCCATTTAAAGCTCAAAATTCATTGGTTTCTAATATACTTACAAAGTTATGAATCAGGCACCATTATTTGATTCCATAACATTTTCATTCTCTTCCACATAAAACTTCATACATGTTAGCAGTCACACCCTATTTCCTGCCTTCCATCAGTTCCTAAAAATCAGTCATCTGTTTTCTGTCTCTACAGATTTGCCCATTCTAGGCAAGTCATATAAACGGAATCATATCATACAAGGTCTTTTGTGTCTAGCTTCTTTCACTTGGTATAATGTTTCCTAGAGACATGTATGTTGCAGCATCAATACATCATTCCCTTTTATGACTATATCGTCTGGATATACCACATGTAATTTATCCATTCATTGATTGTTATTTCTACTTTCTGGTTATGAAATGCTGCTAGGAACATCTCTGTGCAAGTCTTTGTGTGGACATATATTTTCACTTCAGTTTATACCTACAAGTGGCATAGCTGGATTACATGGTAACTCTGTGCTGAACGTTTTGAGGAACTGCCAAACTGCTTTCTAAAGCGCTGCACCATTGTGCATTACCACCAGTGATGTATGAGGGTTCCAACTTCTCCACATCCTTGCTGATATCTGTTATTGTCTTTTTTATTATAGCTTTCTTAGTGGGAGTGAAGTGGTATCTCATTGTGGTTTTGATTTGCATTTCCCTAGTGACTAATGATGTGGGGCATCTTTTCATGTGCAGGGGAGGATATTCATTCCTTTATACAGTAATCAGAACAGAGCCTACTGGAAACTATTTGTCAGAAGGGAAACTAGTTTTTGTACTTAAGGAGGTTTCCAAAACATTCATAACTATGATTCAATAGTCAGTTGAAGCCTTTTAGTTCTTCTTTTGAGAGGTGATCAACGGAATTTATGCACAGGGATGACAGCTGAAAAAGTACCACGATTTTGCACCATCCTCTGGGGCGCTGCTGAGACGGATTCCAAGCTTGGATGCTTTAAGAGTACATTTGCGGCATGATCTTGTTCTACACATGAATCAACATCTATCTTGGACAAAAAGTATTTTGCTTCCTTCACCCCATAAACAGTGGCAAAAGTTTTGAAAGGTTGAAATAACCTGGCAGCTGACAGTGACAACCCCAGTAACCAAAGGATACCTGCTCATAAAGCCATCGGCATAACTAGCAGAAGAAATAAGGGCAGAGCTAGAGATAGACCTGCAAGGCCAAATGAGTCCTTGAATGCAAGAAGCAAGATCCTTTCCTAGGTAAGTAATAGCTAATGGAAAAGAATGCAATGGAACCTTCCAAGTATACCCAGAAAAAATCGAATTCCACTAACCTACATTAATTACCATTACTTCTTTTAGAAATTAACAAAGCAAACTGCCCCCCCTCCCCAAATCTCTCAGCAATTCTCCTTTGGTTTTCCCAACATTATTAAGTTCTTTCATTTGTTTTAAACCTGCTAACTCCTTTTCTTGAAATAAATCTTACACAGACATTACACATTAAGGCCTTACACATTACACATGTAACATAATATTAGTATATATTAGTTGTCTGAGTTCAAAAGTATAACACATTTACATATTACCAAGTCAAAGGGAGTTCAAGGTAACTCTGTCAGCCTCTAGTTGTTCAAGTTGCATTCTGATGATAATTATTACAGTTTTATAGGCAGATAACACTGTATTAAGAAGTGAAATTCATATCAAACAACAGTTCCCAACAAGGAACTCATGATACACAATCATTGCTCTAAGTCTCTAAACTGAAACTGGTAAAATTATTACATTGCCTGCTGCCCTGGGACATCCCTGTTTGTCCCTGTGTCTCTAAGGCTATGCCACCCACAAGCACGCACGTACACACATGCATGTGCACGCGCTCACACACACACATACACACATGAAGTCTGACTTCTATTCTGAACTTGAATTCCCTGCTGATGTCATGATTAGGTTACTAATGATTAACAACTGCTTTATTATTTAACATGTACAGAGTACTACTAATGTAATAGCTACCATAGTGCATACATAACTAGAGATCATTAGTTCTGATCTCTGCCCAGCAGGTACATAATCTAAGTTAATTGAGATCGCCTCTGCTGAAAAGCAAGTTCCCACTAAAAGGTTTAGAACATGATCACCACCGAACAGAGTTTGTTAATGACAGAAAAAGTCTGAGCAGACTGCCAGATGGAAGAGGCTGTCCTTAATCCCCTGAAGCAGGTGATTCAGCTCTTTTACTGGGCCAAGGCTCAGAAAAGGTCAGGGATTTATTTGCAATTTCTCTATCCTTATAATCTCCAGGAATAATCTCTCATTAAATATCTACTAGGCTTGCATTATTCCCTTAATTTGACTTGCAATGAGTTGTTGCAGGACCTGTAGCTCCTAGGCCTGCCATCCACTGTCTTGCAGCTAAGGCCTGAACTGGCTTCTCTTCCTTCCTCGGCCTCAACTTCAACTCTGCCCAGGATTCTGCACCAGGCAGCCCAAACAGCTTTCATATGATGACTGTCAACAGAGCTCACACCAAATACCCAGGTTAACCTGCCAAGTTAGAAATCTATCACCGTCGGGTACCTGGGTGGCTCAGTCGTTAAACGTCTGCCTTCGGCTCAGGTCATGATCCCAGGGTCCTGGGATCGAGTCCCACATCGGGCTCCCTGCTCGGCGGGAAGCCTGCTTCTCCCTCTCCCACTCCCCCTGCTTGTGTTCCTGCTCTTGCTATCTCTCTCTCTGTCAAATAAATACATAAAATCTTTAAAAAAAAAAAAGAAAGAAATCTATCACCGTCTTAATTTTCATTTCAACTTTTAAAGCCTTGTTTGTCTCCTTTTAGAGGAAGGTCACACACGCCTATTTTCTCAAAGTTCTACGGAGAACACAAGAACACTGAGAGTTGGGTTGATGCTCAGTCAGCTCGGAGGGTCTTAGGGCAGAAGAGGGAAGAGGATGCTTGGCAGACCACTGGGTATTATGCGTCGGGTACGAACTCCAAGAGCAGGGAGGCAAGTTAAATCCAGGAACAAACAGTTTTACTGCAAAGGTCTTGAAACAACAACATAGTATATAAGGTTCAATCCAATGACGTTCTTGCCTAAAAAGAGGAGGCTTGCCTAAAAAAAAGGTGGCCAGGTGGAGAGACATGCTCTGCAGCTTCTTGCACCAAATGCTACCTCACCTGAGATGTTTTCCCTGGCTCTTTCCACCTTAAAAGAAAATGAAGTGTGTAGGTGGTACAAAACCCTTTGCACTCCCCCTCTTTCTTACCCTCATATCCAAATTATCACCAGGTCCCTCAATTTCGTCTCTCTCCATCTTCACCACCACCATCCTGGTCCTGGCCTCCGTCATCTGTTACCAGGACTGCTGAGATGACCACCTAACTGGTGTCCTCATACGTCCTATGGCTCCCTCCAGTCTGTCCTCCACATTGCAGCCCCCCTGATCTGGACGAAACCAGACCATGTGCCCTCCCTGTTTAAAATCTCTCAATGGCACCCCACTCTTCTCAGGAAGATAACCCAAATCCTTCACAGGTTTCACATAACCCTGCATGGTCTAGCCCAGCCTGCCTCATCTCACACTACCCCTCCAGACCTAAGCATCCTACCATAGTGGCTTTCAGAGCATCCAACTGACCACACTTTCTCTCCAGCCTTTGCACATACCGTGGATTTCACTTGGAAGCCCACTGGCCAAAGCAACTGCAGATCCTCAGGTCTCCCCTCAAGTGTCAATTCCTCAAAAATGCCCTCTTGATCTCTCCACCTGGTTCAGGTCCTCACTGAAACTTGGATATAGCACTATCAACTTCTTCTTCAGAGTATGTAACATAATTGCAAGTTTACGTTTATTTCTGTGATGTTGCCTACCAAACCAGATTTGCATCCATGAAAGCAATGATACATGTATATCTTTACTCATTGTTTTATTCAATACTCTATCTCTGCCTTTCACTGTCTACTATGTTGACCATTACCTATGATGGGGAGGGTCACTAAGGGGATATGTGGTATAGTAAAAATGACCTTTCAAATTCCAATTGTTATAAACCCTAAGAAAGTAGATGAGTTATTTAAGTTCTAGTGCCTAGATTTTTCATCTTTTGGGAAGATATAAATGTTAAATAAAGATATGAGTGGCCTGACCTATCTACTTTCTTCCTGTATCAATACAAAGAGGTATCACCACCTAGCAGTACAACCCCAAGAATAAGTTAAAAAGAAAGGAAAAACAAAAGGTGTGCCAGTCCATGAAACAGAGAAGATAAAACCAAGTTCTGGTTTTCCTGGACACTTGGTAGAAATCCTTTGCTTGTCCATCAAGGCATTATCATCACCAAACTGTACATGCACATGAAGCTGTGGCTGGTGAAAACAGAAGGTGTGGGGGTTCTTTCCACATCATACTATCTATAGGCCATCTACACAATCAGACAGGTCTGAGGTCAAGGAAAGCCCCAGAAAATAAGAGCATTCTCCCCTAGAGCTGTGTGCTACACAAGAGACCTCATTCTGCAGGTCCAGGAGCCCCTTTACTAAAAATCACTGACCTGCTCTTGCCCTCCACCAATCCTTAGTACTCAAAACATCAAGGAATTTGGCAGTAAGTGGCCAAATCACTAATTCTGAATGGAAGGGACCTTTCCATACCACAGGTTGACTGATGGACATATAGCATGTGAAAACAACTCTCTGGGATATACCCCGAAGCTACCCCATACATGCATCCTGGGAATTCTAAGAGAGCTCAGAAGACAAATCTTTTTCCAAAAGAGAGGAACTAATCTCCTGAATTCGTTTCAACCCACATTAGAACACATTACCCATTTTCTTAAAGGTGGTATTCAACAGGTTTTTCCTAGCCTAAAAACCTTTCCCCATGAATCTTACTCAACTTTCCTTTGATCAAAAAAAAATCTTTCAAGTTTTTTACAGGAGAAATGGAATTTGCTGGAAGTGCTGGATGTTTGCATAAAAATAAGAGAACTGAAAGGTAAAGGAAGTTACTGCCCCAGTTTTAATGTGGATGGATACAGGAGATTGTCTGGAATGACTATGAGCAGGCCACCATTTCATGGACATCTCCAGAGGCATGTTCTCACCTCAGAAATTTACTCAATTTCCCGATGTGCTTTGCTCTTTAAAGTCTGGCTTACCTCGCTCATTCTGAATTTAATCAATTTCAACACTATTAAAAGCCATGAAGAGAAACACCCACATTGAATTAAATACCAAATCCATCTGGAGAATAGGTTTCCAACTGGCTCACACACTCGGAAGGGCTCACGTCCTTTCTCCTAATCATGTGAAGACCCAGAGTTGCCAGGCCTTCGTGGCTGTGGCCCCTGGGAAATAATCTTCATGGTGGCAACTCTTAGAAACTTCCAGTGGCGCTGGGAAGTTGGCCAATTGCTTCTTAATTATCCAGGTGTGAATTCCCTATTTTGGGGATTACCAACAGCCAGTTTTTAATCTCAGTTCAGCTCCCCAAGACCCCGTACCCTGTTCTACTCTGTCCTATACTCTGCTCCCCAGCTTTATACATTCAGGGAGTGTGAACTAACTTTAATATTAACTGAAGTCACGCAAACAGAAGTGGTATGTACTGGAAAGAGAATGATAAACTTTCAAGCCAGACAGACCTGGATTAAATTCTGGTCTCTGCCACCTCTGACTGGTATGATCATAGGAGAGGTGCTTCACCTCTGACACTTACCTTCCTCTTCTATAGAGTGGGGAGAACTCACCTAGGTGTTGCAAGGGTCAAAGGAAATGTATACTGACTTATTTGGTATTTCAATAAATGGTCATTAGCAGTATTAGCAACATTTGAATCAAACTTTCCAGTTGATAAAACATTTTTCTATTTTTTTTTAAGATTTTATTTATTTATTTGACACAGAGAGAGAGAGATAGTGAGAGCAGGAACACGAGCGGGGGGGGGAGCAGGAGAGCGAGAAGCAGGCTTCCCATGGACCAGGGAGCCCAATGCAGGGCTCCATCCCAGGACCCTGGGATCATGACCTGAGACGAAGGCAGATGCTTAATGACTGAGCCACCCAGGTGTTCCGATAAAACATTTTTCATACCCAAGTTCATGTTATCCCTACAATAATCCCATGGGGTAAATACTGTTACTGTTCTTACTAATAACTTCTTGCTATGTTTCCCCAATAATGAGCTCAATAAGACATTACTGTTTATAGAATATATTAAAATACTATAGCTTAATTGATTTTCCCAATGTATCTGATAAGTCTTTATGATGAGAAAAGCCAGGCTCACAATGTTAAGTGGTAACAATGACAGCAGTAGCTAATGCTTGCTGAACAAACTGCACTGATCTGGGCTAAGCACTTAAACATACCATGTCTTCATCCATCATCATCTCTATTATGTAGACAGGAACTCTCAACTCAGATGAGGTTGAGGAAATTCTGGTAAGACTTTGGCCTTAATGAGTGGTGGAACCAGGATTGTAACTCACTCAGTCTGATTCCAGAGCTCATCCCTCATCCCTCATCCACTCCTACTCAAGTTCACATGACCAGACAGGGACGGGGCGGGGAGAGGGAGGAGGTGCTGGGGAATCATGTTTTCTGGATTCTTCCCTTTCTACTCCAGGTGGGGCTCTCAAAACTAGTAGACAAGAGAAGGAGGAGCATGCTTGTTGCCAAGCAGATTGTGGGCACCCTCCCATAGGTTACAGCCCAGTAGGTTTGAGAAGCACGCTTGGGATAACAACATACTGTATACCAACCAATTAAAACTAGTGTCACTAAAGACTAACAGAAATTATTGTTGACTGTTAATCAGCTATCAATATCTTACCACAGTCCCCATCTGTGGGGGATCTGACAATAGCCATTCACCAACGCTACGTATCTCAATATATAATGTTGCCTGTGTCTCTGGTGACATATGAAACAATTCACAAACATTTTCAGTAGCTGTGTACTTATATCAATGAATATCAGGAATTTACCTGTTTATCACACAAGACATGCTGCATTTAAAAAATAAATTTAAGGGGCGCCTGCGTGGCTCAGTCCGTCAAGCGTCTGCCTTCGGCTCAGGTCATGATCTCAGGGTCCTGCGATGGAGCTCTGCATTGGGCCCCCTGCTCAGCGGGGAGTCTGCTTCTCCCTCTCCCTCTCCCTCTGCCTGCCCTCCCCTCTCTCTTTCTCTGTGTGTCAAATAAATAAATAAAATCTTTAAAAATAAATAAATAAATAAATAAATAAATAAATAAATAAATAATAAATTTAAGTTAAAAAGAGTGAACTGAGGGGTGCCTGGGTGGCTCAGTTGGTTAAGCAGCTGGCTCTTGATTTTGGCTCAGGTCATGATCTCAGGGTCTTGGGAGGGAGCCCCACATTAGGCTCTGTGCTTAGCGAGGTGTCTGCTTCTTCCTCTCCCTTTGCCCCTCGCCCCACTCATGCTCATTCCCTCTCTCTAAAATAAATAAATCTTTTTTTAAAAAAGAGTGAATTGATTTAAAAAAAAGAGTAAGTCAATAGTAATACAGTTGGTACACATATATGTAAAAAACAAAACAAAACAAAATATGAAGTCAGTGATAGAAAAATAACACATTTGGGAACTACTGTCCCCAGCCAGGCACTACATTGATCCTGGCTGGAAGGACAAGATGGGAAGGTACCATATTCTACCAGCAAGATTTCCTACTTCAGTACAGTCATCCTGGATTCCTTGCTTTCTCTCCCCCTCCAATCCATTAACCAGCCCCGTCAGGCACCAGTTAAAAACACATCCAGAACCCAGATGCTTCTCACCATCTCCACTGCTAATACTCTGATCCAAGCCACCATCATCTTTCGCCTGGATGGTTCTAATCACTAGCCTCCCAACTGCTTCTCCTTTCACCCCATACAGTTTATTCTCAACCAGGAGCCAGAGACATCTTTTAAAAATACACATTGGCTCATATGTCACTTGCCTGATCACAACTCTCCAGGGACCTCTCGTGACACTTGGAACACAAGCTTACCTCCTGACCATGGCCTCACATGGTCTCGTCCCAGCCTACCTGACCACTCTCACTCCGGCCTCCTCCAATCCAGTCACCAAGGTCCTTCCTGACATGCCTTGAACACAGCTGATTTATTTATTCCCAGCACTTCCAGGGTTCCTCTGCCAGCTCCTGACATCCTTACTCCCTCCGTTTGTTCAGGTTTCTGCTCAAATGTAACCTCTTCAGAGAGGCCTCCCTGCTTCAGGTTTTTAGAATGGCTCCCCCTTGCCTTGTTATTCCCTATCCCTTTGCTCTTTTTCCTTCCCAGCCCTTCTCTCCACCTGAAAGTATACTTTTGTTTATTTACTGTCTGTCAGTTTCTCTCACTAGCATAACTCCATGAGAGCAGAGACTTTATCTGCCTTGTTCATTACTGTAGCATCAATAAATATTTCCCAGATGAAGCAACAAATACAATCCACATTTTCACCTGCTGAGACACCAGAAACCAATAGGTAAAAAAAGTCCCCACGCTCCAGGAGCCTCGAATGCTGAGCAGCTGGCTGAACACACTGGTACCTTCTAGAGTTCAGGGGCGCTGTCATGAGAAGCACAAGACAAATAGCGCTGACCCAGATCTCATTCATCCCCTGACCTCTAAGCATGAATACAGCACATCGGTACTTTTTTTTCCCCTAGCCTACCAGATATAAAGGCACCTATCTTCTTTTTCACGGTTTCTGGAGACACACAGAAAAAAAATAAGCCAAGAGGGACATAGAGTAAACAAAGTAACCTAGGTAGCAGGAAAGAGATGAAATCCCTGCCTGGCCTGGAATAAACCTACCAGCTCTCAGCTGAGTCAAGAGAGGCTCTAAGATACCTGTAAAGAGCATTCCAGTTCTCAGCAAGACACCGCAGCCAAAGTGGCAGAGTCTGGGTTCTTGTATAGTACAGGCTGAGGGCGGCAGATCGCTTGCAGTAGACTGTTTCCTTGTGGGTTTTGACAACTGCAATCTCCCAGTCCACCTTAAAATTCCCAATCAGGATAGCAGTGAAAGAGCAATGCCTAATGCACCCCGTGGTAATGCCAACCAGCTTCATCAGGACCACCTGTCTCCTACACAAGAGTCTGGACGTCCGGAGAAGGAATTACAGTCCACAGGCCTCAATTCCTTTCTGTCTTGAGGCATGGGTGGTTGTGTACTGATTTCTCAACCAAAAGAAATCGTCACCAGCTTTCTGAAAGAGGAAGTGTTTCAAGCAGAGAACCAATGTCTTCTGCCCACCTAGATCCTTTTCCTGCCTTTACCTACCTGTCTTCTCACTTTGATATGCCCTAGGAATGGTTCAGGTATGTTTTGGTCACAACAAACTGAGGCAGCAAAGGGCAAGGAAGGGGAGGACGTTCATAATCAGAGGCCTAACGCTGACATTTGCGGCTATAGTCACCGCCAACTGGTTGTGGAAGATGGGCATACTTCACCTCTCTGACCCTTCTCATCTGCACAGATCAGGTGCTGTGAAAATCAGCCAGGCAATGTCTGTGAAGGCACTCTGAGGAACTGTAAGCAGACTGTCTACTTTCATGCTTTTATATGAATAGCCTCTGGTTTGGGGTAATGACATTATTGATAACAACAACAGCAGATAATAACACTTAATGACTGCTTAGAATACCAGGCACCACCGAGCTAAGGATTTCCATCCTAATCCCATTTAATCCATCCAACAATCCAATGATGTAGGTACTAAAGCTATACTGATATCACAAATTAAAAAATAAAACAAAACAAAAAAAAAACAAAACCTGAGGCCTGGGGAAATGAATTTCCCAAGGTCACACACCCAGTAAGTCAGGAGGCTGGGATTCCAACCCATGTATGTAATAATATTGCAGAGCCCACTCTCCCAACCACTACTCAACATTTATCCCCACTGTGGGCAAGAGGACTTGATAGCCTCCGCTCAATCTTGCACACACTGAACACTCTAATCAGGGTGGGAAGGAAAGACCCTGAGAGACCACAAGTATGTACTGAGAAGGAGGATTCAGTTTTCTCATCTGTAAATGGGGTCTATAATACCATCTACCTCATAGGGTTCTTATAAGGAGCAAACAACATAACATATATCAAACCCTGAGCACACTACCCAGTAATTAGTATGTGCTCAATAAACATTGATCGAGAGCCTTGAGGAAAATCTTTCAGTCTCTGCCTCCACAACTCCTTGCACTGGATTTTAGAACTTAAAGATGCAACCAGAGACCTGCTCACTGTTGCTTGGCTGAAGCCCAAACCAGAATGCCAAGGGGTGGTTCACACCTGCCCAGGCCATGGTCTGCTGTTGATACAGAGCCTACACTTCTAAGAGAAGGAGGGATATTAGGCCACAGCAAAGTCACACCATAGCTGCATCTATCATTCTAAAGTTGGCTGGGAGAGAGGATGGCTTGGTAAGGGTCACTTAGGACAAACAGAAAGGCTTCTGAATATCTAGGCTAGCCGGAGGAACACCATTACCAGTCATGTCCTTGAGGAATAGGGTCTCACCAAACAAAATGGCTGAGATCCCATATAATAAAAATCTCTGAGAAAACAAGCTGTCCCTTCCCCTTTCTCTCTTGCTAGCCCCCAACCCTTCAGCCAGGGTTATTCTCAAGCTAGGGCATTATAGCACAACTGAAAATAATTTGAGTTCCATGCGGGCCACATTCACTGTGTTGCACACACAAGTCATAATGGAAAGCGAAGTGCAGAAAATCAGCACTTGAGAGAGCTAGAATTATACCATCTTGCCTGCCCCTGGCTCAGAAGATAAAAGTGGTAGCCACAGAAACCTGCCATAGCATTGGAGGGAGGGGAAAGGAGAAAGCAAAAGGGCCCAGAGGAGTGGGGGTGGGGGGCTGGAAGGGAATTCAGACAAGGGAGAGAGCCAGTGCCTGTCTCCTAACAGGCCTGGCCTGGAAGGTGTGGATGGAAAGCTGAAGGGGAAGGTGTACTCAGCTGACTGCCTCATGGGCCAGCACTCAGGAGGTCAGGCCGCCATACCCACTAATGCTGCCCATCCTTCTCAGGTTTAAAAAGGGAAATGTTCTATTTATAAGCCACTGACCAGTGTAACCTGGCAGCCACTGGATGGCTCTGATCCCACAAGGATCCTGGTTACCCAGTGGCTGCCTTTTCCTGCCTCTCAACTGTGGGTGTTCTAAGAGCAAAAGGCCAAAGGTGACTGGAAGCAAAAGGAAAAAGAAAATCCTCTTTTCTGTCCTCTGCTGCTTTCATGAGAATGTTGGACTTTAAGTAATGTCTGATGGCTTTAAAACCTTTTCAAAATAGTGACCCATATGATCCCATGAAACCTTTCCCTACTATCTTTAAGACTAAATCTCTTTTTCTGTTTTATAGATCAAGGGAAGCTGAGGCCCAGAGATGAAGGGAATGTATAAATCAGAGGCAGAACAACAAGCAAGGTAATGGTGCCCTCCCAGCTCCTCTCCTGGTCTTTAATCTTGTCCTCATGGAACAAGAAAAGCCTGGATACAGCACGATCAGGGAATGTGACTGAATGATGGCCTAGAGAAGGATAGATATGTGTAATAGGAACCAAGCAGCTTTGGTTGTGTTGTCCAATGCCTGCAGAAGGGCAGTGGGCCATGTTACAGTTCTGTGCCTGGGAAGCTGCGGCATCACTGACACACACTAACTGTCTTTCAGCGTCTTGCATGTGAGGAGCCACTGATGGTTCTAGTGAGGAGGCTCACTGAGAAGCAATATGGGATGGCCCCTCAATAGCAAAGAGCCAAGAAGGTTAGGTGTTTGAGGCTGATGATGAAAGGCCTTCCAGCTCCTGTGTGTCGGTCACATAATGACAGGATGGCAAAACAGAGGAAAGACTTCATACATATCGAGAAGTGGAGGAAGGAAGTGGGGAGTGACCTTGGCAATCAAGCAGACTCTGGTTTGAACATCAGCTCCACTAGTTCTTGACTATGCTACCTGGACTTCTTAAAGACTAACGCTCATTTATGAACTTGGCTGTTGTGAACAGCATTTCCACTAATGTCAACCATGGACATACCACTTTCATGCTGCCTGTCATAACTTTATCCCGTCTTAAATAGCTTAATACAAGGGTAAGTTTTTAAAAAGTAGTCTAAGGGGACTCCTGGGTGGTTCAGTCAGTTAAGCATCCAACTCTTAATTCTGGCTCAGGTCATAACCTCAGGGCCATGGGATCAAGCCCCACATTGGTCTCTGTGCTCAGCATGGTGTCGGCTTGAGATTCTCTCCTTCTCCCTCTGCCCTTACCCTCACTTGTGCTTTCAGTGTCTCTCTCCTAAGTAAATAAATAAAATCTTAAAAAAAAAAAAAGTAGTCTAAGAACTGACAAACCCGTAGAGTCTGTGGACCAGATTTGCCATTGCCTGATTTGTAAATAAAGTTTTATTAGCAAACACGCATTTGTTTTCGTATTGTCTACAGCTGCTTTCACATTACAATATTGAGAGTTAAATAATACTGCAAAACTGCATATATTTACTATCTGGCTCTACTGAGAAGGAGGACCGCTGTGCTAAGCAATAACATTTAGAAAACCAGGAGGTTTACATGTTCATGCGTTTTTCCCCTAATACACATGAAAATAAATATATAAATCTAAATGGTAATTTAAAATGTGCATCTGGTACGACCTAAAATGATCTGAGATCCCACTAGTAGTGTGCGTACCCCACTTTGAGAAATGTATCCATGAGGATTTAACAAACTAACGCTCATAAGGCACCAAGCCTGAAAACAGCAGGGGTGTCACCTGCCACCCTTCGTTCTCCTCCCTGCTCCCCTCAGGAACACTTCTGCCAATCCAGTGAGCTTCCCCCTTCTTATATGACAGACTAATTGGCATAACCAGAGAGAGGAGATAAGAGAGAAGGATAAGAACCAACAGTAATGAGGCATCTATAAAAAAATATGCCAGACACTTTGCTAAACTTCAGTCATCACAGCAGCTTCACGAGACAGGTGTTGGTATTTATCTCCCATTCTACGGAAAAGGCAATGCAAGCTCAGAGAGGTCGCGCCCTGACCCGTGCCTCAGCCAGGGCGCCAGCATGCTAATCCACACCACTCCCGCAGTACTCTCCACTGAAACAGCTCTCTCCAATCCATACGGCGGGATCTACCCACAGGAAATTATCTGAGGTATGTGCAAACACTGAGGTAGCAGCATGCTCAGGCTGACACTACTCATAACAGCAAAAATCTGCAGAGGACATCCAAGTCCAATGACAGGAAACAGTTCAACAAATTTGGATATAATCCTATGACAGAGTATTAAACAGCCATTGTAAATGGCATTAGTAAACAATTTTCACGATGTGGGAAAATGCTTGCAAATTATTTAAAGCAGGATACAGAAAGTATATTCAGTATAATGCCAAGGGAATCAAAATACATGTTGACATTGACAAAATCCATATAAGACAGCATGAAAAAAAGACAAGAAAGAATTATCTCTGGGGTGGTATTAGAGATGATTTATATTGAATTTCTGAAAACTATTACTATATTTCCTTCATATTTTATAATGAATTCATATTATTTTTATAGTAAGCAAAAATACCTTTTTTTCCAGCTGCTTAGGAGATTCAGGGTTCCCCACCATGTCCCAGTGTAAATGACCACCTGAGTGAGCTCTTGAGCATTACACAAACCCAAAGGATTCCTGTGAAAGTACCAGATTAAAAACAAACTGGAAGAAAAGATGGGAGTGACATCTGGAAGCAGAGGAAGTGCTAGATTTCCTTCTTCTGCGGAAAGAGGGAAGGTAGGAAGTTCCCATTTTTTTTTTTAAGTCTTGCCAGCCTAGCTGCAAGCCCATTCTGAAATCACTCTCCAACCAACTGGCTCCGGGCATTTTGTCCACACGGCAGGTACATGTGCAGATAGCATGACGATGATACGCACCCCTGCACATGATGGGCCATCTGGCCATTGTCTCCACGTGGTCTGAACCTCAAAAGCAGACCACATACTCCTTGGAGGGGTCCTTCCCCCTCTGCACTCACACTGCCCCGGGCCACGGGCACTTCAGAACTTTGAGAGGTATTCACTGAATGCAGAGCTACAGGAAGGCTGGACTCCTGCTGGGAAACCAGGGAAGGGTCCGATTAGGAGCACACAGGAACACATTGAACAAGGGCGAGAAGCACCGCCATCAACTGCAAGGTCCTCTTGAAAAGCCAGATGGTCGGTATGGAGCTGAGTGCGAAGTACACGAGAAGGCATGTCTGGGGCAATCTGGCCATAGACCTTTGAAATAATCCGATTAACCTATGGAATTTGAGTGAATATTCACATCAGGAAAGTGGCACTGTGGAGTCGAGATCAGGAGACCAAGCTCAGGGTCTGGCTCAGTCTGTTAGCCTTCAGCCTCAAACTGCTGGAGAAGCAGTGGGAGGGCAGCATTTCTGTAAACAAGCTAATCTCTTTAGAGCTAAGTAGGCAGTGACATTTATTATTTAAAAACTTCTAACTTGGAAGAGATCAGCTCACACTAGAAAAGCCTGCCCTTCCCTTACTCTCTTGAGCCGGACTGGAGTTTCCTCTCTGACAAGTTCTCGCCTCTCTAACCATCCCTCAGGTGAGACTACAGGACAACAGCAGCCTTGGCAGAGAAAAGGCCACTTTCTGGCTTCTTCTCCTGATTCCTACGGGAGCTCATTTCAAAGGAGAATAAACCCATTCTCACAAAGCCTCTGGGGAGGAAATCGCATAGCTGCAGTCAAGGGCAGGACAAGCAAGAGGACCCGGAGACTGAGGAGATATGCACTGAGGTGGCACAGGGGGCTGCAGAGAGCGGGGTGGGAGCAGGGGTTCTTGCCCAGTGCAGAGTCCTGTTCTTCCCCATGAGAAAGGGGAAAAACCCATGACAGCTATCAGCAGTCCAGGTTTTTGGCAATGGGGTGTGATCAGCAAAGCAGCTTAGGGAACAACAAACCATACTTCCTTCCTCTCTAGTATTCTTACTCGCATCTTCTCCCTCCCTTTCTCTAGCAGGCAAGAATTTGGACAACTAGAGAAAACTCAGTATCCCTGATGTATATTACTGACATTCTATGAACAAACCCAGGGCAAGTCCCCTGATGGCAGCAGGATCCCCGAGAAGAGGCCCATATAATTGGCAAAAATAGCAGACTGGTTTTTGAAGTTAGTATTTGAGGATTAACTTAACCAAGAATACCCAAGACCTCTAGGCAGAAAACTAAAACTGATAAAGGACACAGGCAATCTAAATAAAAGGAAAGACATTCCAAACTTTTGGAGATGAGTTAATATTATAAAAGTGTCAATTTTCTCTGAATTAATCTATAAATTCAATACAATTCTAAAGGAAAGTTGTAAGTTTTTGAGGAACTTATAAAACTTATGTTAGAATTTACACACAAAGCTAGAGGTCCACAGGCAGCTAAGTCAAACCTTAAAAAGTAGAGTACCAGACATGGAAGACTTTTCTCAAAGACATCACATGAAAAGCAGAGAGGTATTACCACCAGAAAAAACAGACCAAGAACTTAAAGAACTCAGAGAAAGAGCTCAGCTACACAAACCTAATATACAATAAAGCTGACACCGTAAGTCAAAAGCAGAAAGAATGACATTTGTGGGAAAGCTGACTCTTCATGTGGATAATGGTAAAACTGGATCTTCATGAAACACCGTATATGATGGTAGGTATCAGTTGGATTAAAATCCGCAACAGGGAAGACAGAATCATGAAGCCAATGAAACAAAATATAGGTGCACATCTTTGTGACATGGGTCAGAAAGGCCTTCTTTAAAACACAACTTGAAAACCATAAACCAGAAGGTGAAAAAAAAAAAAAGTACTTCAATATGTAAGAGGGCTTTACATTCAAGTAAAAATATCATACATAATATTAATAGATGACAAGATGGGAAAATGTATTTAAGGGCGCCTGGGTGGCTCAGATGGTTGGGCGTCTGCCTTCGGCTCAGGTCATGATCCCAGGGTCCTGGGATCGAGTCCCGCATCGGGCTCCCTGCTCCTTGGGAGCCTGCTTCTCTCTCTCTCTCTGTCTCTCATGAATAAATAAATAAAAATCTAAAAAATGTATTTAAAATGTCTACAGCTAACAAGGGATGAATATCCAAAATAGAGAAGATCGGGCCTGGGTGGCTCAGTCGTTAAACGTCTGCCTTCGCCTCAGGTCATGGTCCCGGAGTCCTGGGATCAAGCCCTGCATCGGGCTCCCCGCTCAGCGGGAAGCCTGCTTCTCCCTCTCCCACTCCCCCTTCTTGTGTTCCCTCTCTTGCTGTGTCTCTCTCTGTCAAATAAATAAATAAAATCTTTTAAAAAAATAAAATAAAATAGAGAAGAAACTTTACAAATCAATAGGAAAAAAGTGGCAAATGGAAGAGAACTATGAGCAAAGGACATGAACAGGCGGTCAAAAGAAGGGGAAAACCCAGTCAAAAGGCATACGAAGAGATGCTCAAACATACTAATTATCAGACAGATGCAAATCAAAACAATAATGAGCTATCATATTTATATGATTGACAAAAAATTAGAAAGCTGAATAACAGAAAAGTTGGCAGGAATGAAGAAATCCTCGTGTAGGGCTGATGGGACTGTGGATGGGCCACTCCAGAGAACTACTCCCTCAAACTAAGTATACTCACACCCTTTGACAGCCAACAATTCTCCTCATGGGTATATCCCAAAGAAATTCTCACACAGGGAGATATGCGAGTTGTACAAAGATGTTCACCGTGGTGCTGTTAGTGCTCATGAGGAGCTGGAGGCACAAGGAGATAGAGTGTGTAGCTCTGTAAAAACAGATACAGGGTCATACACCACAGAGAGTGCAGTGGACAGAAGCCACAGTCTAGAAGCAGACAGAGGAATAGGGATGGCTCCCAATGCAATGCTGAGGGAGCAAAGAAAGAGAACAAGACATACCATCATGGTAAATAAAAGATACAATGTTGCTCAAAAATACAATTTAGTGTACACATTAGAATAGTGGTCTATAAAGAAGGAAAGAAATAGGAGCTGGGAAAAGAATTCAAAGCGAAGAAATAAAGAAATGAATGAATCAATGAATCAATGAAGGGAGGGGCCGCTGATGATCCCATGCCACAAATTGGGATGTGTATGATTCATTCAAGCCCTCTACACGTGAGACCCAAACACAGGCTAGAGAAGAAGTCAGGAAAAAGGCTCTGCAAAGAAATGTGTGTTTGTTTCTCTGCTGCCATCCTCTCCTTGACAACTGGGCCGTTTGGAAAATGCCAGCAGCTGACGCGCATTATTTACGGTGCGGTCTGATACCCCACAGGCACCGTATGCCCTGAGAGGAACTTCAAAATCAAAGCAACAAATTCAGAAGTTTCCCCAAAGGAATTCCCTTTTCCTACCTGCCCCTTCAGAACACTCTGGCTCTGGGATAAAATAGTGGCATTCAAATGCCCATGACAACATTTTCTAGAAAGGAAAAGGCTAGACATTTAGAATGTGAATATTCAAGGCAAAAGAGCAATGCCAAACTCTGAAATTCCTGTCAGACTGACATCCCTCAAAAACAGTTCCGACGGTGGCATAAGCAGAGGGTCGCAGAACAATCAGACCCCGGACAACAGTGCCGCCTGTGGTGGCAGATGAGCCCCACGGCGGGTGCGGAGGGAAAATGAAAACTACTTCAATCCACAGACATGGAAAGTCCAACCATGTCAGAAGCGAAAGGGAGCTAAGGCATTATACGATGTGAAAATGGGGTCTCGATGCCAGAGGAGGTGAGAGACGATCAATCCAGAACCCTACTCTGGTTTTGCCAGCTTGGAAACAAAAGATTTCTTGGAATAATACTTTAAAAAATTGTTTCTATCCAAAGCACTCCTGGAAAAATGGCCAATATGTTTTAACCCGTCATTTTTCTCTCCGGCTTGTTAAATGAAAGGGTAAGCAATTGAAAAATCATTTGACACTCCAGGCAGCCAACTCTCTGTGCTCTCTGAATAATGGGATGCCCAAAGCAAACTGTTGCAAGGGTCTGTGTTCTCCAAAATGGAACTTTTTGTATTGCTCTTTTCTTTGGGAGGTAGAATATCCTTGTGGTTAACAAGAGCCTCTAGAGTTAGACAGAATTCAGATTACATTGTGCTGCCTGAGTTTACTAACCCAATTTCCTAATATACAAAGTAGATCAAAAGTACCTATCTCACACAGTGTTTCAAGTATTAACTAAGCTCATATGCATAAAACATCCTTAAACAGGGTGCCTGGGTGGCTCAGTTGGTTAAGCGACTGCCTTCAGCTCAGGTCATGATCCTGGAGTCCCAGGATCGAGTCCCGCATCGGGCTCCCTGCTCAGCGGGGAGTCTGCTTCTCTCTCTGACCCTCCCCCCTCTCATGTGCTCTCTCTCTCTCTCATTCTCTCTCTCAAATAAATAAATAAAATCTTAAAAAAAATATATTAAAAAAAAATCCTTAAACATAGTAAGTGGTGGATAATTGCTATCTATTAACAGCTAAGATTTTTAAATACATACTCACTGCCTGAGGGTTCTAGAGGGGAGGGGGGTGGGGGGATGGGTTAGCTTGGTGATGGGTATTAAAGAGGGCACATTCTGCATGGAGCCCTGGGTGTTATACGCAAACAATGAATCATGGAACACTGCATCAAAAACTAATGATGTAATGTATGGTGATTAACATAACATACTAAAATTAAATTAAAAAAATATATACTCATTGCAGACAATGCAAAGCATGGAGAAGTATTTAAAATAGAGAAGGTCAGTCCCTCCCAATACTCTACACTCTATCCACATTACAATTTTATGATCAAGGTGTTTCCAGACTTTTTTCTATCAATATATCTAGAGAAGTCAAATATTTTACTAAGAACATTGCTCTGTAAGCTGATTTTTTTTAAACCTCAATTAACAATATACTGTGTGGGGCGCCTGGGTGTCTCAGTCAAGTGTCTGCCTTCAGCTCAGGTCACGATCCTAGTGTCCTGGGATTAAGCCCCACATCAGGCTCCCTGCTAAGTGGGGAGCGTGCTTCTCCCTCTGCCTGCCGCTCCCCCTGCTTGTGCTCTCTCTGTCAAGTTAAAAACAACAACAAAACCCCCCAAACAACAACAAGAACAAAACAATATACTGAGGGCACCATTCCCACAAATATACCTAGATCACTCTTGTTCTTTTTAAAGACTACACAGTACCTTGATATTTTTAAAGATTTTATTTATTTATTTATTTGAGAGGGAAAGAAAGAGACAGAGAAAGAGAAAGAAGAGAACGTGAGCGGGGAGGAGCAGGAGAGGGAGAATCTCAAGAGGACTCTGCACTAAGCGCGGAGACCAACACAGGGCTTGATCCCAGGACCCTGAGATCATGACCTGAACCTAAACCAAGAGGCACCCCATATCTTGATATTTTTAATCAACTTCCTATTGCACATCTAATTGTCTCCCCTTGTTATTATTACCAATGCTCCAGTGCACTTCTTTGTTGCACAAACATTTTTGTACTCTGGTCTATTTCTTTAGGACAAATCACTGGTTCAAAGGATATTGGCTTCCAATACATATTCCTCAAAGGCACTACAGAATGGTATAACCAGATGGCATGCCCACCCAGAGAATCAGGGTCATCTTCAAATCTACTGGCACTTATCTCAAGCAGAGAGGAGAAGGTTTATCACAAGTCACAGCAAACTTCTCGTTGGTAGTCACTCATATGCATCTCATTCCCCAGAGTTCTCAGGTCGCTCATTATAGAACAGTGTGTCCCAGGTTGGGGCACGGCATGGGCATGTTTTTTAAGTCTGCTTGGCCATCTGTCCTCTCTTGTTCTGGTGGGTTCCCCAATTTCCCACTGGAAAACTACCCTGCTCCCATTTTATGCAATACTCTTAAAACTGTCAGTAACAGTATGTTGTTTTCCCCTTCGTCAGCCTAAGCTAGACCAACCTGTTGTTATCTTCCTGGGAATCTGAATCTTCAGAAGAGTGAGGCAGATACTAAAAAACAGTTCAGAGCTTCATCATCCTGCAGATATTATTCAGAAGACCCTTTCTTATTGGTTCCTGGGGCTCCAGAGCTGGTGTGTTTTCAAGCCTGTCTCTTCAGCTCTTCCTACCTTACTGCGAGTTACTCAATAGCCTTCCATATTCCTTCCTTTTTATTACTGTGGTTTTTGCTATTGTTATTTTAGAATAAGTTAGCCAGAATTGATTTCAGATACACTAAAACAATCCCACCTGGGGATACGGGGGGGGAGGGGGGAGGGGGAGCACTTGTTTCCTTGAATGTTTACTTGAAAAAATTTTCCCTTATTCAATTCTTGAAGGAAAAAGAAAAAAGAAAAAACTTTTTCCCTCTTCTAAAGTCCTCTTAACCTACCAGTAGCAACCATTCCAAATTACTTAATATTTTTTATAAAACTCCTGGTCAAAATCTGTATTTTGGAAAGAATGAAAGGAAAATCTCTGTCCTTTAATGGATTTAACACACACAAAAATACCTCATCCTTTTGTCCACATGGAGAAGCACTGCTTTACTGGTTTTTTTGACATCACTGGAATTCATGGGAGGGCTCTTTGAATGTTTCTCCAAGTGGATTTTACAAAGCAAGTTCGAAGCAAGGGGACAGGATTTCCTTTGCACTCTTGTAAGCAACCTGGAAGGAATTGGTTTGTACTCCTATGCACCAAGGACATCATCAGCCCTAACATTAGCAGTAGCTTTTCATTTCAATCCCATCACCTTTACAAGGTTACAGGTGTCCTTGGAAATTATGATTAACCAGAGTGCTCAGAGCCAGCAGCAGGGGAAATATGCTGTATATTCTACAGAGGCTGCCCAGGGTCATCCCCATCAAAGAGGAATATTATTACGGACTTCACCGTCTCCACTCTTTCTTCTCCAAAAAGATAACAAAGAACACAGTTACTAAGCAATCCCTAAAATAGTTGTTGCCTATCCAATCCTTTGAACAAGACTGTGTAGGAGGCAATTCTGGCTTTCTCCTAGGACAAGGTTCTTGGGAAGCTGCATAGTACTCGACTGAGTGGCTTCTAAGTGGTTAGTGGAGCTAAATTCTCAAGACCTAGGGTTAACTGAGATAATATACATGAAAATGCTTTGTCAAGTGTGAAGGGTTATATATCGCAAGGTGTCATTACAGCCTTGCCTGTCAGGCTCACTAAAATGTCCTGGAGTCACGGACCTGGTAAGTCAGGATGAAAGCAATGGACTACACCAGGGAAATGGGGCAGACCCAACATGCCCACAGCACCCCCTGGTGGTTCTTCCCCAGAGTAGCAACTTTTAAAGCTCAATCCCAACCCCAGCTGTAGAAAATTATCCAAGGGACATACTTACTTCCTTCACTCTGACTGTCTTTGTTCGAATTGTAGACCTGGAAAATAGAAATAAACATTTACTTGTGTGAATTTTCTACCACCCTACAGGTTCAATGAATAAGATCATTACCTGCCCCCTTTCCCTAATTTATGCTATAAAATGGAAGGCAATTTCTGACCCCCAAACATGAATCCTCTCTAAATTTATCTACTTCCCAGTATTTACTTCAGGTATTCTCAAGTATGTATACATCAGAATCACCTATGGAACTTTACTATAAAAAAAGGTCATATTCTGGGCGCCTGGGTGGCTCAGTTGGTTAAGCGACTGCCTTCGGCTCAGGTCATGATCCTGGAGTCCCGGGATCGAGTCCCGCATCGGGCTCCCTGCTCGGCAGGGAGTCTGCTTCTCCCTCTGACTCTCCTCCCTCTCATGCTCTCTGTCTCTCATTCTCTCTCTCTCAAATAAATAAATAAAATCTTTAAAAAAAAAAAAAAAAAGGTCATATTCTTTAAAAAAAAAAAAACTTATGTGTATATTTAAATTAAAAAGAAGAAAAGTTTTAAATAGTTACAATCATTAAGCATTTACTGTGCACCAAGCAACGTGCTGAGCAATCCACATGAATGATCTCAAATTATCTACACAAAATTCTATTGAGTAGGAACCCATCACTGTATTACAGATGGAGAATTTGAGACTTAGAGAGGTTAACTAAGGTCTCACAGCTAGTAAATGGCAAAGTCAGGACAAAGATACATTATAAACTGCTAAGTGTTAACACTGGGGAGTGGAACCAATACATCATATGGTTTTGAAATTTGAAAATTGTAAGGAAAATTCGTTACTTTTACAATGTAAATCCCTTAAATTATTCACAGAAATCATAAAAGGGGAAGTGCTCCAATAGAGAAAAAGAGAAAATACCCCAATATAAAACACACAATGACATACTTGCAAGAGTCGGCAAGCTTCTTTTGTGAAGAGCCAGACAGTAAATATTTTAGGCTTTGCGGGCCAAGAAACAAAATCAGTATTATGCAGATACTTGTTTAACAAGAGAGAAAATGAATTTCCACAAATTTTTGGTTGACAAAATTTAAAACATAGTAATTTTTTGAAATACAGGTATAATATTCCTCACAATAAAAATCCCTTTTAGAGTTCCAAGGGTCTCTTTTCAGAGATGCTTGGCTCAGTTCCTCTAGAAGTTAAGTAAGTGGTTCTAACCAAGAATGGCCATCAGAATCCTGTGGAATCTCTCTTCCAAGGAGTATAATTTTTTGAAATGCAGATCCACCAATCAAAAGAATGGGGTTTTATTTGTTTGTTGGTTTTACATAAGGAGGATAACATTTGGCTTAATTAGGGTTCCAAGTCAGTATTTCCTATCAAATCAATTGCAAATGTTCATCTATAAATGCTGAGTTATACAAAAACCAGGTGGTGTGCTGGATTTGGTCTATAGGGCACTTTGCCAATCCCTAATATGGTGACATTAGTAAGTAAGATAAACCCCCAGTTATAAAGGGAAAAAAAAATCATAGTTTTCTAAATCTCTCTTTGGTGATTATTATTCTTTATATATGAAAATGCATAGGGTAAAGCTGGCCATCATAAGTATGTATGTATGAACATACGTACATATGTATGTATGTATCTATCGATTTATCTACCTACCTACCTACCTATCTATTCCAAGTGATTCTGATGGCTACTCTTGGCCGAGAACCACTTATTTAACCCCTAGAGGCAGTGAGCCAAGCATCTCTAAAAAGGAGTCATGAAACCCTAAAAGGGATTTCTACCTGCTAGCAAGTGTGGGTTGGAATGGCTGGTCAAGAGCTTTCCAACCTAGCCCTTCAGTTGCCTTGTGTCATTGGGTAAGGCTCTCACCTTGTCTGGGCCTCTACTGCCTCATCTGTAAATTGAAGGAGTTGGCCAAGAGGGTTTTGAATGATCAAACTCTAAGTAAGACAAATCACTACTCCATTTTATTATTATTGATTTCCTAAAGAACCACTATTTGAAAGTCAGGAGGATGAGGATTAAAGAAAAGCGTTTCTGTACTTGAGGCAAAGGCATCAGTTTTTATGCTTAAAAGTTCTAGAGATGAGGGGTCAAAAGACTGTGATCCTGGCACAGCCTTTTGGAAGGAGGAAGACCAGTGCAACCGGCAATCAGTGCATAGTAGAGAAGGGAGGAAGATGAAGATGGGGCAGAGAGGCAGCAACACAATCCTGCAGGATGTTGTGACCTGTGAGTGAAACAGGTAGCCTCATAATAGCTAGGACCAGCAACCCATGAATGGTGTTCACTAACCTTGGAAACTGGGTAAGCCAAGTGCAAGGGAAGAGACCCTACTTTGTCAAGAATTTTTTTTTTTTCAGCATCCCTGACCAATTCATTCTATTAAATTTAAACATTCTGAGAGAAACTTGCTCCTGTTTATAAATGACAAAATCCAGAAAGAAGAACGAAATGCAAGACTTTTAACTCTCCTTTATTAGGAGGAGAATTTGCACCAAAGTACTTTCCTTCAAGGTTTCCTGGGTTTCAGGAAGCGCTTGCCTGCAACACCCAAGCATTCCCCAAATCGGAGAGGCATGATCAATGAGCCAAAGGTGCCAGAAGCATGTGTTGCCCAATCCTTTGAGGCCAGGCCATTCATCTCTGCTAGTTTGGTAAATGAGCCAAAGAGAATGAGTTTTGAAATAAAGCTAACAAACCATGCCCGCCAGAACTGTGTGACTACTTGGCCCAATAAGGAAGGCCCAGGGTGGGGGAGCAGCCTCACCACCACACAGGCCAGATGGCAGCACGGTAATAGCACTAAGTGGGAATGGCTTTGTTTAACTTACCAAGTACCGCACACATCACTGAATCCTTTTAACCACCTTATGGCATAAGTACTAGCACTGTTCCCATTTTGCAGATGTGAAACCTGAGGCCCAGAGAGGTTACACAGTTTGTCCAAGGACAGAGAGCCAGTGAGAAGCTTCCTATTCTATCTTGCCTCCACAGGGAGGTTACAATACTCTTTAACTTTTCCAAGCAGTAGTAAATGCGCATTACTACCAAGCAAAACCAGTAGTCTATAGGTTCATAAATACCTCCTCCCATACTGGCAGAAGCCAAGGGCATGCAATTCACCCTTGAAAAATGGTCAGTCTGTTCTGGGGAAATCTTTATTATTATTATTATTATTATTCAAATATAACTAACATACATTGTTATATTAGTTTCAGGAGAAATCTTCTTCTACAGATCTCATGGTGGCCCACTAGTGTAATACTGAAGCACAGAGGCGAGGCCAACTTCCTGAAATAAAAGGTGTCTTTGGCCATGGCTTCTATCTTATGACTGATTAGCCGAATTATCTCAGGTTTACAAGCTTTCAAGTAAGCTTCTCAAGAGCCTTTGTCTTGAAAGGATAGAACACAACTCTACTGGATTAATTCAAGGGGACACGAGTCACTAAACAGTCCCTGAATTATGGCTCCTATGAAGACTAATCCAGTTAATACGCTTTCTTCCGCCACTTATCATCTCTAAACCTTAATCATGCCACCTGTAAAATGAGGATATTAACATTCCCTACCTCTTAAGGGTATTGTGAAAATTAAATAAGATAATAGATATAAAACATTTAACACAAAGCAGAGAATACCAATTCCATGTCCCACTTAGAGTTCCATAAAGATAAAATTTCACCACCATCATTTTCATCCTCCTCGTTAATTCTCTTCACACTTATCCCCTCTGGGATAAAAGGCTAAGGATGGGAATGTAGTTTGAGGGATCCAGTAACACTGGGCTCATTAGCATTTTAATTTAACCAACTGAAACTGATTAAGGGACTAAGGGCAAGGAAGAGAAAGAACCATCCAAAGTCAACTTACAGAGCAATGGGTTCTCAATTTTTTTTTAAAAAAGCAGTCAAAAACAAAAGCAACCACCTACCACCAACCACTTGTTCAACCACTTTTTCACCAATCATGTGCCACGCACCATACTAAGCGCTGAGATGAATTATTTTATTTCATCCCGAAGCCTATAGGGCAGTAGACTGCCTCTACTTCACGGCACTATGCAGCTCAAATAACTTTCCAAAGCTTGCAAAACTAACAAGTGGCAGAGTGCTCTAGACTAGCTGTGCTCAGCCACAAGGGCATGCAATTTCCCCACTCAGTCCCACTTTCTAGGGGAGAAAAAAAAACACCTTGGCAATTAACAAAGAACTCAGAAGAAGCTAAGCAGTAATTAAAGTGGCAACAATGCAACCATTATGTAAGAACAAAATTTCCACCCAATTTAAACATAACAGTAATTCCACAAACTTCCAATTAATACAAACATAGCAGTAATTGAAAACCACAACCAGCTTGAGACACTTCAGGATGCCCAGAAAACATCCTTCCCTGAAACTCTGAGCACATATGCAGAGAACTAGCCAGCACTGCCAAGGACTGTGGGGCAGACAGATTTCCTAGTAGAGTACCACATTCGAATTCTTATCAAAGTCTATTAACAGGCTAAATTCAGAAACTTTAAGTGACACTCCTGAGAGGTTACGAGTAAGACAACCTGGGTCTGTGGAATGCCACTCAATAGTGGACATGCATTTTTAGATCACGGAGGGACCCTCTTGTCACAGTGGGCCACAAGATACACTTGGGAAAGCTTTGAGAAGAAACTGTTTGAATCTTAAGCATGGAGAGATAAAACCAGTTTGAATACACTGCAATAAAGAAGACTGTGTCTAGGGGCCAGAGCTCTGGAGCTAGGTATTGGCTCCTCCTCTTCCCATTAGGAGTGTGCCTCTCATCACAGCCTGATGCGCGGGAGAAAACGGAAGTAAAATGGCTGCCACTGCTTTTCTGTTTCTCACCTAGCAACCCTCCCTTCTGCTCACCCTTTCCACTGCTACCGGTATCGCATTTGCTGACTTAGAGGGGCTCTCTTGAAAGTCAAGTCAATGAAAATGTATCTGATGGCTCTTTCCAATGACTTATTCTTGAACAAATGTGAAAACCTTGCTCTTGCACCCTCCAGAACTACTCGGAAAGAGGGTTCAGTGACTAGAATATAGCAGGCCACTCAATAAGCATTGACTGGATGAACAGTTTTTGAGTAGAAGAATAAAGGAGAAACTGATTTTTTTTTTTTTCCTTTTTAAATCCCCATGTTGGAGTTTTTTTTCTCCCCCTAAAGATTTTTTATTTATTTATTTGACACAGAGTGTTTGCAAGAGAGAGCAAAGTAGGCAGAGGCAGAGGGAGAAGCAGGCTCTCCGCTGAGCAGGAACCAGATGTGGGGCTCGATCCCAGGACCCTGAGATCATGACCTGAGCTGAAGGCAGATGCTTAACCGACTGAGCCACCCAGGCGCCCCCCCGCCCCATGTTGGAGTTGATGAAGACAATGCACTGATGCACTAACCAGATAGAAAAGGTAAGCAGATCTATCATTACTGAGGGACTATATGTCATTCTTCCAAATATCTGGACTGCTTCAGGAATCTCTACATTAGAGAAGAATGAAAATGTACAACTTAGGCCTTATTACGAGACAATATAAAGCAGATTTACATTATTTGGCTTAACTCAAGGCTGTCAAAACTCAAAAGGGTGTCACCAGGAAGTTGTGAAATGCGAACCAAAGAAGGGGTTACTATACCTCATGCTACTGAGTCTCCCCTCCCCTATACAAAAGAGGCACCGCAGACTCAGGCAGTCTCTTGGAAAATGGCCCAGCAAAGAGTGATCAAATGGCTGTGCTCCTGAAGCCAACTGGAGAGAGAATCTGATGGCCGCTCAAGCCTTGCATACTAACACACCAGCATACCAGTGAATACAAACAACTACTTGCTGTTCAACATGATTATGACAATGATGACAGAAAAATACACTTTCTTTCCCATTTGTTCAAGCATTTCCGGCTGCTTTGTACCTAAGGATATAAAGGGCTTACATCTTGTATAATTAATTCCTCAGTAATACTGGGGGAAAACAAAGTGCTCTAGACACCTGCTACTTCTACCCTCTTAGCATCCACGTTCCACATGGATACCATCCTCATTCTCCTTGGGGAGTCACCATAACCAGCTTATCAATTCTATCATCATATTCCTTAAATCTATTCCTCATCCCCATTTCTTCTTCTACTGCCCTTAGCCAGATTTGGACCACTTGTGGGCACCCTGGCATTGGCCTTCTACCTGGTCTTGTTGGCTCTGCTCTCTTTCCGCTGAACAAAAGCCATCAGGAGATCACAATACTAGTCTTCAAATACTCAAAGGGCTGTCAGGTGGAAGAATGGCAAGACTCACTCTTCCGAACGGAGATGAAAGTCAGGGTGAAGTCCTAGGACGGCAGATTTCAGAGGGATACAAATAAGTGGCAGTTAAGAGCTCTTCATAGTCCAGGAAAGCAGAGAAACTGCTGAATGTCATTCTGACACATAAGAACTAAGCTCCATTTCATCTAGAAGGTGGCCCTGGGCATTCCCGGGCTGACAAATGCCGCTTCATTTGAGGTTTAATTATTGTGACCCTATCCTCTCCCCTGTACAAGCCTTCAATGGATTCCAGGATGGGGGAAATGGCCTAGCGTCAGGTGAAGCAGGGTGGTGGACAGAGTAGTGCTGTGGCCCCGGAGAGTTGGTGTTAAAGCCTGGCTCAACCACATTTTAGCCATGTGCCTTCACGTGGCAATTTAACACTTCCGAGTATGTTTTCTTTTTTTAAAGATTTTATTCTTATTTATTTATTTGAGAGAGAGAGAAAGAACAGGGAGAGGTCAGTTGGGAGAGAGAATCTCCAGCAGACTCCCCACAGAGCATGGAGCCTGACGCAGGGCTCAATCTCACAACCCTGAGATCATGACCTGAACCAAAACCAAGAGTCGGACGCTTAACTGACTGAGCCACCCAAGCATCCCCTGAGTATGTTTTCTTATTATAAAGTAGAGCTAAGTAATAATACTTCGAGGGGGTCTTAGAAGAACTAAAATAGCCTCACAGCACCTGCAAGTACTCAAAAATGCTATTTCCCTTTCTGCTACCTCCACAAAGATGTTCTAACTGACTTCATGGCTGCAGACCCCCTTATTGCTTTGGCCTCTCACTGCTCTGACAGTCTAGTCTACACAGTTTAATACTTCAAAATACAATTTCCCATTTTCCATTATTTCTATTCTGCAAATAAATTCCTTATGACCAGTTCTGTCTTACATTTCTACCAGGGGGTCTGCCTGGCATCTAACACAATGCTGGGCATATTGTTAGTGTCTAAGAAGTCGCTCCTGATTGAGGGACAAAGGAGCTTAAGACAAAGGATGAACCTTCTTTCAGTCATTCTCAGTGGGTCGGAAGTGGGCCCTAAGGACCGTAATGAGGAAATTATCCTTAGAGTGAGGCTTTCACATTTTGAGTGTCGCTGACACTTAAAACACACTTCCTGTGAGAAATTTCAATTTAAGATCATAGAATTTTAAGGCAAGAGGTGAAACTGGTCCTCATGGGGCATGCAGGTCGTCGGTCACACCCAGAGATGCAGCCAAGGGGTGGGCCAGCTATTGTAACTTGTTTCTGGTCCCGCTGGATTTTAAGCATGAGTGCAGTGTTTCTGGAGTTACTAACACTGACTGCTGTACATGCTCCTCCCCCACAGCCCTGTGATTTGCCTGTTATATAAACACTGTTGCCATAGTTATAATTCAGGAAGCTTTGTTGTTTGACCTCAAGAAAAATTCAACCTCAAATCAGGATAACACTGACTCTCTAGACCGACAATAGACCATCAGAGGGTAAGACCTGCCAAATTCCTTCAAGCTTCTAGAAGGAACTACTGTATTTTGGGTAACAAGTGAGCAACAAGAAGAGGAAACGCTGCAACATTATGCAATTTCCTTGCATTTCATATTCAGAAATCCTGAAAACCCCTATAAGCAACTTCCCTAGCTTTCAACCCAAGATCAGAGTCACAGCCAATATAAACAAACCTGGACGCAAAAGAGGAAAAATGAAATCTAAGTAATGCCCGAGTAAGAAGAGTATTTCAGGAAAATTTTAAGGGCAACAGAAAAAAAACACAAGCTCACTTGATAGCAAATGCACTACATTAAGTAGATAGCATATGAGCTGACACGTATGTAGGATGTGGTCAGATCATTGTGTGAGGAGTCTTCTGGCTTTAACATTTCCTGGCTTCACACTGACGTAACATTAAAAAGTGGGTATGAACGCACTAGCCCATCAGCATGATGCTTCTACCACCCCATTCACCAGACAAAAATTGTAATTTTAAACAGAGAAAGTCTTTCTGTGTTCCTCTGCCCCCTCCCCCCCCCACCAACACCCCCTCCATGTCTTTGGAAATAGTAGCACAGCTCCATCAGAAGAGGGAACCTTGTTCTTTTATGCTTTGGAAAACTGCAGATGAGAAATTCTTTGGTACAGTATACATGATTCCAAAGTTGGAGCTTGTGAGGTTCTGCTGTTAGAGCAGGGCCCTGCCCAGGAGAAAGGACAGCCAGACAGTGAGTCACTGCACAAAATTCACTCCTTTCAACTTCCAGTCCCTTCGTCTTTCAGGCAACTTGAGGCAAGTGGCACTGTAATGATCTTATTAACCCCTACAATGCCTCTCCCAGAGGCAGGAGGGAAATTTATCCAACACAGGCACGGGTGACTTCTTTCCCTACAGACAACTGGGAGGTCAGACTACTGCATTTCTAGACAGATGACTCAAAGCCGAGTTTCCTCGGATACAGGTCCTACCCTAAATCTAGGAATAAACCTGATGTCAACCCAGCATATGCAGCAAGGGGTTCTGGGAATATTCGCTTTGATTTCTTTGCTCTGAACTGGCAGGGAGGGGATCCCTAGCTCTTGGACATGAGGAATCTCTGTTTTCCTGTAACACCCAAGCAACAGAATAGGGTTTACAAACTCTATTTCAGATTCTAGAATCTTTTCTGGTTCTACAAAGGTTAAAAAGTTATTAGACTGGGCCCTTTCTTATCTCCAGACAGTGTCAAAGGAGGAGGTTTATCAAGATACCATACGATTTCCCACACAATGACTGGAGTAAAGGGTAAGGTTGGGACCATCAGAGCCCTTGCACACGAAGATTTGTCTTTTGGTTACCCACAGTGTTCATTCACTTGTCATTAGGTGAGTGTACCCTGCTCTCCTTCCAAGGGTAACACCTCTCCATCACAGGCAGAGGTCAGTCCACTTCTGACTCCGGGGGTAGACAGATAGTATGACTTAGGCCAGGTCGGCCAGAGCAGCATATTCACTCCCTACTCTCAACATTTACTTTGAAACATTTTCAAACTTACAGGAAAAAAGCGACAGTGAATACATACACATAGAACCCATCACTTCCATCCTACCATTGTTAGTATTTTACTACATTTGCCTGATCATGTATCCAGCCATCTCTCTGTATCATCCACCAATCCAACTTATTTTTTGATAAATTATTGCAGACATCAACACTTCCTATCTAAGCACTTGAGTATGCTTATCATTTATTAAAGTTAAATATTGGTTTATCAGCCTTAATTTTTAAGGTAAAAGTTACCTACAATGAAATGCACAATTCTTTTTTTTTTTAAATTTATTTACATATTTTAGAGAAAGAGCAGGAGCAGGAGGGGCAGAGAGAATCTCAAGCAGACCCCACGCTGAATGTAGAACCTGACCCAGGACTCAATCTCACGACCTGAGATCACCACCGGAGCAGAATCCAAGAGTCAGATGCTTAACCAACTGAGGGACTATGGGGGGTGGGGGTGAGAGGGTTGTTATTGAACAAGAAGCTGCCAACCTCTTTTCCAAAATCATTGTTTTATACTCCCACCAATAATGTCTGAGTGCTCTGGTTGCTCACATACTCACAAACACATGGTGCTAGCAGTCTTAATTTTAGCCTTTCTGGTGGGTATGTAATACTATTTCACCGTGGTTTTAATTTCCATTTCCCTGATGATTAATAATATTGAGTACGTTTTCATGAGCTTACTGGACTTTCTTAATCTTCTTTTGTGAGATGTCTCTCCAAGACTTTCACCCATCTTTTAGCGCAGCTTCTCTTTTTGTTACTAAGTTTTATGAGCTCTCTATACATTCTGGATATGTCAGATGTATGTTTTGCAAATAGTTTCTCCCATTCTGTGGTTTGCCAATGGACTTCCTCAATGGTATCTTTTCCCCCGCTATTTATTTATTTATTTATTTATTTTTGATGTAGTGTTCCATGATTCATTGTTTGCGTATAACACCCAGTGCTCCATTCAATACATGCCCTCCTTAATACCCATCACCAGGCTAACCCATCCCCCCACCCCCCTCCCCTCTAAAGCCCTCAGTTTGTTTCTCAGAATCCATAGTCTCTCATGGTTCATCTCCCCACCGATTTCTCCCCCTTCATTTTTCCCTTCCTACTATCATTTTTTTTTTAACATATAATGTATTATTTGTTTCAGAGGTACAGGTCTGTGATTCATCAGTCTTACACAATTCACAGCACTCACCATAGCACATACCCTCCCCAATGTCTATCACCCACCTACCCTGTCCCCCCACCCCCCTGCCCCTCCAGCAACCCTCAGTTTGTTTCCTGAGATTAAGAATTCCTCATATCAGTAAGATCATATGATAATTGTCTTTCTCTGATTGACTTATTTTGCTTAGCATAACACCCTCTAGTTCCATCCACGTCATTGCAAATGGCAAGATTTCATTCCTTTTGATGGCTGCACAATATTCCATTGTATCTATATACCACATCTTCTTTATCCATTCATCTGTCGATGGACATCTTGGCTCTTTCCATAGTTTGGCTATTGTGGACATTGCTGCTATAAACATTGGGGTGCACGTGCCCCTTTGGATTACTACATTTGTATCTTTGGGGTAAATAGCCAGTAGTGCAATTGCTGGGTCATATGGTAGCTCTATTTCCAACTTTTTGAGGAACCTCTATACTGTTTTCCAGAGTGGCTGCACCAGCTTGCATTCCCACCAGCAGTGTAGGAGGGTTCCCCTTTCTCTGCATCCTCGCCAACATCTGTCGTTTCCTGACTTGTTAATTTTAGCCATTCTGACTGGTGTGAGGTGGTATCTCATTGTGATCTTGATTTGTATTTCCCTGATGCCAAGTGATGTTGAGCATTTTTTCATGTGTCGGCCATTTATGTTTCTTCTTTGGAAAAAATGTCTGTTCATTTCTTCTGCCCATTTCTTGATTGGATTCTTTGTTCTTTGGGTGTTGAGTTTGATAAGTTCTTTATAGATTTTGGATACCAGCCCTTTATCTGTAGTGTCATTTGCAAATATCTTCTCCCATTCTGTGGGTTGCCTCTTTGTTTTGTTGACTGTTTCCTTTGCTGTGCAGAAGCTTTTTATCTTGATGAAGTCCCAAAAGTTCATTTTTGCCCTTGCCTCCCTTGCCTTTGGCGATGTTTCTAGGAAGAAGTCCTCAATGGTATCTTTTGATAGCACAAGTTTTCAGAGTCAAATTTAAAGTCTTTTTTTTTTTTTTTTTTGTAGACCTATTGCTTTCTGTATCCTCTTAAGAAACCTCTGCTGATGCCAGATAACAAAGATTTTATACTATGTTTTCTTCTGGAAGCTTCACAGTTACAGCTTTTATTTTTAAAGTTTATGACCCATCTTGGGCGCCTGGGTGGCTCAGTCGGTTAAGCGACTGCCTTCGGCTCAGGTCATGGTCCTGGAGTCCCGGGATCGAGTCCCACATCGGGCTCCCTGCTCGGCGGGGGGTCTGCTTCTCCCTCTCACCCTCCCCCCTCTCATGTGCTCTCTCTCATTCTCTCTCTCAAATAAATAAAATCTTTAAAAAATAAAAAATAAAAAATAAAGTTTATGACCCATCTTGAATTAATTTCCCTAGTTCCCTTGGTTTGTAAACATAATTTACAGGTGCTTCTGAGTCACAGCCCAGATCTGAAACTCACTGGTTTAAAATACAAATTCAGTAAGGAGTAGCACTAATCCACCCTCACTCCACTTCTCCCCACCCTCTAGAAAGTTGTCATATGGAGTTGATCCACATATATAACCTTTGGGGGTCCTCACAATATTAACAAAACTGCTATCTGCTCTCTACCCAGCTCACAGGACAAGGGAGAAATAAATGAGCTTTGTAAAGACATGTGTGTGTATGAGCATATATATAATATGCTCAAGCCTAACTTTCAGGGTACATGGCTAACTATATGGCTACCTACAGACTATAATCTCAAGAGGCAGGGAGCCCTGTAAGCTGACAAGTATGTGGTCCCGACTAGCCACTGACTTCCTGTGTGATCCTGATCAAGACTCTCGCTCTCTCTGGATCTTAATTTCCTAATCCATTGGAAGAGGAGCCTGAAAATTTTTTTAAAATTGCTTAAATTCCAGACTCCTCCACTGCCTAACTTCTCTAATATCCCACCATCAAAAACGAATCCTTTTGGTCCTGAGGGGTTCAAATCAAGACTCTACTCACTTGAAGGGTTTTATATTACAATGGGAGGATAGCACCTTGTACCTTATCAGCAACCTGCTAAACTGGGGTTTGCTGACAACTGGTTAAAAATGAGGTCTTGTAAATTTAGAACAAGGAGTAAGGACTTTGAAGGAAGAGGAGGCATGATCAGAGGCTGCTGACCAAGGATCAGCTCAGCTTACTGAACAATGTGGTTTAAAGCTGACCAGGAAGAGGTTGTTCCAAACACAATATGCCCACCCCAAGCTTCCCTAGCTTCTTCTGTAGAAAGCTAAAGCATGCCATACACAGAGCCACCAAGCTCAGTTACCAGCACAGCCAGAAACCAAAGGCAACTGGGAGAACTAAGCCCCCCTTGGGTCCCCTCCTCAGACTGGAGGACAGGAGAGATTAGGACATGCCTTACTTCTGACCTGAATTTGAGAGCATCGCAGGTAAACACACAAATCAAAGGCCACTTCTGGGCCTTTTCCTGCAGCACTTGATATAGGTGATTAGCCTGTGTCCTTTAAATGTTCACCTCTCCTGACCCCTACCCAAGCCTGCTCCACAGGCAGCTCTATAGGTTCCTCTACCCTGCAGTTATTTTTTGTAACTTGGGAAAAAAGTATTTATATAAAAATGTTATATAGGGATATAAAATAATCATAAATGCAATGTGTTTATAAATATAAAATAATTATAAATGTACAATACACATATTTACACACATGTAAGCAATTCATTATTCACTCTAGTTATGTTCTTTAGAGTCACCATCAACAATAAATAAGCGAATATAGAACCTCTGCTCCTACGGGGAATACAGGGTTAGGTTTCCAACATTTTCATCAAGTCATCAACACATAACCTTGTTCTGTGTGTGCTTCTGTTTAAAGACACCTTATCTAATATACACTGTTGGTTCATTAACACGGGACTCCTGACCAACAGCACTACAACTGATGCCTGACGGAAGCTCATCTAACAGGTGTTTTCTCTGTAACACATACCACAGCCTTCTCATGCTTAGGAATAGTAGCCAGCACTTTAGCACTGTGCCTGGGGACCATTTTAAACAGTGATATCACCAACAAAACATGCAAAAACACAAAATAAGTGGTACTAAACACAGCAAAAAGGACACACACTTAGGATCTGAGGGCTAAAACATGACGGCAGAGGGTATCACCTTGTGCAACCTCAGCTGGACACATGTGTTAGACAACTCAAATTTTTCTCTGCACTGTGCAGATCTCCAAGACTAAGAAAGCACCCCAAGTACTGATTTGGGGATATAAATAAATGTTCACAAGTATGTGACTTCATAAATATGGAATCTGTGAATAATAAGGATCCATTGTGTGTATGTGTGTACAGAGTCAAACAAATACATATGAAATATTTTGAGAATACATAAAAGTACAAAAAAAATAATCCCCATGCCAACCCAGGGATTGGCAATGCAGATTTAACAGATATTGGCAGCTTTCTAAATTTGTTCCCAATTGAGATCTCTAAGGAACTGAACATCATAGTCCCTAGCCCCATCTCTGTCTCTTTCTTCCCCTACTCCCAAGATGGTGTGTACCATTCCTATGCATGTTTTACTACTTCTACTACATGTGTACATGTCCGTAAACAGAATATGGTTTTTATACTTTTAAAATGTATGTAAATGGCATGATACCATGTATGCATGTGATCTTACAACTTGCTTTTTTATTTTCTATTATGTTCTTGATATTTACCCATATCGACACATGCAAATCAAGTTTATTCACTTTATCCACTGTAAAGCATTCCATAAAATGAAAGAGCCACAGTTTATCCATTTCTGTACAGATGAACAATATAAGTTATTGCCACTTTTTCACTATTATAAACCACACTACAGTGAACAACCTTTTCACTGGTCTCCATTTGTACATGTGTATGAATTCCCTGGGGCAAAATCAGCCAACTACAGCCTGCAGGGCACATCCAGTCTGCCTTGGGCTTTTCAGGTAAAGATTTTTTGACAACAGTGATGCTGAACCATTTACATATTGTCCATGGCTGCTTTGTGCAAAACAGCAGAGCTGAGTAGTTACAACAACGACCACTGCAGGATATGTACATATTCGACTCTACTCCATTTTGCATAGTTACCAACTGATATTCCCACCAGCAGTATACTTGGAGAATTCCATAACTTATTCTAAAACCTCCCAAAGTTCCTTTGCTGGCTCTCTTATTGCACTTCCTCTTCCTATGCACAGCACTTAGAAATTTCATCCATTCCCACGGTTTCAAACAAATGCTTTTATGCAAATGGCACCCCACCTCTAAACATACAACTCCAACCTCCCTCTGGCTTTCTTAGTAGCACACCTCCATTTCTAACTACTTACTGGTCATCTCTACCTGGGAATTTCCTTGAACCTCAAACCCAGCATCTATTCCTCTTAACACCACCAAGAAGGGTTTCTGAGACAATGGAAGGGGGAACACCTTAAAACTGTGAGCCAGCAGCTAAATTAGAACTTGTTTTTGTTGGTTGATCTAAGGCCATTTAATGGGGGGGGAGGGGGGAATACACAAACCTATTTTCACATACTAACTCTGTCCTTTCTAGTTGTGACACCTCTCTGTGCCTCAATGCCCCCAACTATAAAATGGGAATCATTCCACCCAAACTAAAGGATGAGATGAGAGTAGTAAAGCAGTTGGCACAGTGCCTGGCACACAGTAAATGCTCAGTCAAAACAGTAGTTAATAATCACTATCTTGGTTAATGCCAAGACTCTTCCAGCAGTAACTTGGACCCATAATCTTATATTCCTGTCTTTTTGCTCCCACATCTAACCAGGTGACAGTAACTGTGTTTTGCTTTCAAAATGATGATCATATCCATTCCTCCCCATTCAGTCCCAAGACTCCTGTCGGGTAGCTTAGCACCTCTTGCTTGGAATGCCTTCAAACTGGTTTACTTTCTGGCCTCCCTTTGTTCAACACATCCTTTAGAGGGCCAGAGCTCTGCAATCACTTCTGCTCCAAAACCTGTATGCTCATATCATCCCTGGGAGCATAATGTCCTAATTTCTATGTGCAACCTCTCACAAGCTGGCCCCAACATTTCCTAACTTACTTTCCCATTTCTCCTCCCAACCTTCATGCCCCAACTAAATACAACTGGCTATTTCCTACACTTGTCCCATGTCTTCCTAAGAACATTCATTTCCACATTCTTGCCAAGAGAGCACTTCTATCCATCTCTGCCCATGCATATCCTTCAAGGCCCTACTCACATGTGCCTCCTCTCCGAAGCTGTCTTCAATTTCCTCTGTCTAAAATCATCTCTTCTATTTTAAAGCACTTTGCTTATACCTCACATTCATCACCTCCACTGTGAAATAATAGCAAAGTGACAGATTTATCCCTGAAGACACCAGAGGGCCTTGAGCATAGCTGGCATCCAATAAATATTTGATGAATGACATTATGAAACAAGGACGTTTAAAGTGCTGTCAATGCACACCCTAGACTCAGTTTACATTAACTTAGTAAGTTCCAACCCTAGCACCTAAAGAGGTTGTGTAATTAAAAATGAATTTAGGACTTAGAGAACCCCTCAAATCTGGGAAGAGTAACTCGCCATCTCTCTACCAGCATCTTAAGTATTAAACTGCACACTTACAGTTGTGCCTCACACCAAAGAGGTTCAGCAGTCAGCATCAGGGCAAGACACAGAGCCCAAGTGTCCTCACTCCCAGAAGTGTGTCAGGCATGAAAAACACAGAATCTCGCAAAGCATGGCAGCTCATGCGGTTTCTTCCATAGCAGCTAACTCTTATATTCTCCATGTACTTAAAAATCTGCTACACTTCTTAAACCATGTTAGAGCATTTCAGGGCAGTTAGGAAGTAATGGTGCTGAGATAACAAGAATCATTTGGAGGGAAACAAAAGCAAGGTAGAGCAAGGTAGATCTCTACCTTACACCGTTTTGAGGCCAAAACAAACATGAGGTATTTAATCCCAGAATGTGGATGCCTCAAGCAAAAATAAAATACATAAAGTAGCTCATAGCCCTAATACATAGAGTTCTTACAATCAAAAGAAAGGTAAATACACCAATAGAAAAACAAATGGACAAAGGATAAACCATTTGCAAAAGGAGGACAAGTAGTCAATAAACGTGAGGAATATTCGAATTCATCAGAACACAAAGAAATTCAAATTATAACTGGTATTTTTTTTACCTTTTGAAAAAATGACAGATTTTTCTGTAATGTGGGCTCAGGGAAATAGACACTACCATACAGGACTTATGGAAATATAAACTGGCACAGTCTTCACAGACAGTGAGCTTCAAAAACAAATCTATTTACCAAGCATGGCCCTTCTACGAATTTATGCTAAGGAAAGACTCCCAGATAGCAGCCCACCGGGGGGTCTCAGTGACTACATAAACCTCTCAGATATCATATGTAAAGTGTTATGTATTTATACATTTTTCTGAGGAGAGTACACACAATTTTGTTCATGCCATCAATGACTTTAGTTTCTAAGTCACCCAAGAACTTCTTGTTGTGGAACAGTATTTAGAAACAAGGTGTGACAGACACTGCTAGGTATTTATAGTGTCTATTCTTTCCTTCCCCCTTAAAAACAGACCCTTGATTATGCAGAAACAAAGTTTATCCAGGTGAAAACACAACAATCCTCTGGGGTGGGAATGTGACTCAGGTCTAGCCAATGAGACACAAGCCAATGTACACTGGGGACTTCTGGGAAAATGCTGTACCTCTGGCCTGCACACGTTACTCTTCTCACCTCTTCCTTCTCCCTGCCTGAACCACAAACACAAGGCCAGGAAGGGCAGCAACCCTCTTGCAATCATGAGGTGACAAGGAAGATAAAGCCTACATCCTATGGATGGAGTAAGAGAAAGATGGAAAGAATTTGGGTCCCTCAAGGCTTCACAGAGCTACCCTATCTACCCCGAACTGTTATCTTACAGCTCAATGTCTAAATACCCCCCCATTTAAGCTACTGTTTATTGGATTTTCAGTTGTTAAAAGTAAAACTCATGGCTAAACTGATACGTAAGAGAAAAATACAATAAATATCAAAAATCCTACTTATATTACAATATATGGAAAGTGGTCATTTTGTTTATGTGTATGTATAAACATATATATGAAAAAGGGTTGAAAACACAAACATCAAAAATGAACCACTATTCTCTTCGTAAGTTGAGTGATAATCATTTTTATCTTTATGCTTTCAGTTGACCATTTCTAAATCTACAGCAACAGAAGAGTAGCATCTCTGAGCCTAATTCATCATGGAGCAGCAAGGAAGGCTCAGCCTCAGATATCAAGGACATATACAATCATCTCAATTTTAGATGAACGCAAATAGCAGACAGTGAGGTGACCCATTCCCACTCTACCCACTTGCCAACAAGGTGCAGCCCCATGAAGGCAGGTGGCTAGAGTGACATGGTGCTAGGCAAGCTCTGTGGGGCTGCTCTGGAGAGGCATGACAGTCCCAGACAGCTCTTAGGTCGCCTAGACAAAATCATCTTCAGTTCTTGCTACAAGGCCTATATGTGGTGCCACAGGGGGGCAGGCACCTTGGACAAACGCTTCTGGGTCACATCAAGGCAACACATAGGAGGGCAGAACCAGAGACAGCCTCCCTGTAAGCCCACTGTTGACCACCCAAACAGAAGGTCTCAGGGCTTCCCTGAAGTTTCTGATCGATCTTCCAAACAAGAGCAGACACAACAAACCAAGCCTGCGTTTTGGAGCCAGGGAACTACAGCCACACTGTGCCTCAAATCTGCCAGAACTATGTCCTTTCAAAACCTTGCAGGAAGGCATACAACAAAAGGGAAAGATCAGACACTGGACACACAGAATATCAAGGCTGGAATTGGCAGACACTGGTGATGAGATCCTTTCCTTCCTTTTCAGATTCCTTCCTTCCCCTCCCTGACTGACTCCATGGGGCTTCCAAGCTGTTTAACGTTGTTACTCCTGTCCTTCAGCCCACTCTTTCTTGTTCAGTCAAAACTAAACCGTAGAGAGAGAGCCCTTCCTGCCATAACCCACCCCCGTCCTGCCTCAGAGTGAAGCCAGCAGCCATGTTTAGGAGATCATAGCCCTGACTTTGTTCTACTATTCTGATTCACGTAGCTGAACGAAATGATTATTCTTATTAAAAACGGGCCTATGTTTTACTGCCAGCGAAGGCATTCCCAAGTGCTCCAACACTGAGTTTGCCTGGGCCAGCAGCCAGCCATCTGGACTGCTCCAACAACTTATGTAACTTGCTGTGTTTCCACCTTTGGCTTGGGGGGTGGGGGGTGGTGTAAAGCAGGAAATGGACTTAGATCAAGCTGTCAATCCAACACGTCCGAACAGCCTGCTAAACATTTGGTCACAGGACTTTTTTAGCCTTCGAGAGCAACATAAGGTGGACTGGATCAGGCTAGCTTACACGCAGCAAGAGCCAAAAAGGAGCATGAGGTCAAATGGATTAAGACTTCTGATGCACGAATGCAATGAAAGCCTCCAAAAGTCACTTTTCCATGTCCATGGGCTACAGAGTAAAATGCAGGCAGATGTGTAACTGCAACAAACAATAGAAAATGTGAACCTTTCGCTTACTTGGTAACTTATGAGGTTTAAAAAGAAGGGGTGGGAGAAGGTGCTGAATTAGCTATGAAGAAGGGTGGGGGTAGGGTGGCAGCATGGATGAGCCAAGTACCTTCCCCCCCAGTGAGGGACAAGGACAACTCCAGTTTGATTTTGGCCAGTAGCTCTGGAGACGTGAAGGGGGAGGCAAGAAAGAGAAACCTGTTAGTCCTTTTAAGCAGAAAGTATACAGAAAGATCATTTGATTGACAGTAATTCTACCCTGTACAAGAGCAGCCAACCTGCTGCTCATAATAATGATGATCAGGAGTATATACAGCCCTTCAAAGAACTTTCCAAAGATTAACTTGTACCCTGCCTAATATGGTAGACTTCGTAAATTTAAGAAATCTAATCTTGAGGGTAACTCATGGCCTCACCATATCTGGGAGTAACAAAGCATGGAAGGTGCATGCCCAACTAGACAAAGACCAGGAGAACATTTAGATTACATTTTGTGCTTGGGGGTTGTTAATGTTTCATCAATTTGGCCCAAGATGCTTCAGGGAGAGGCAGGTTTAGGAGAGGCAAAATATCAATAAGAGAATGGGTCTGGATCTAAGTTCAACTGTTGGCTCTGACACTGGCTATGTGACTTGGGGTCGTATTTCCCAGTATTAATAACAGAGATCATAAAAGTACGTACCTCTACAGAATAGCATTACAGTGAAATGTGCTAATACATCAACATACTTGGAATGGTGTCTGGCATATAATAAACATTTAAATGATAGGGTAGCTACTTATTACTACTAGTTGACTAGATGTTAAGTTTCCTAAGAGCTGGAAACAGTACTCTTAGGTTATAATTCCCTAGAAATACTCTAGCACTCTATTTAAAAAAAGTACTTGGGGCACCTGGCTGGTTCAGTTGGTGGAGCATGAGACTTTTTTTTTTTTTTTAAGATTTTATTTATTTATTTGAGAGAGAGAATGAGATAGAGAGAGAGAGCATGAGGGGGGGAAGGGTCAGGGGGAGAAGCAGACTCCCTGCTCAGCAGGGAGCCCGATGTGGGACTTGATCCCGGTACTCCAGGATCATGACCTGAGCCGAAGGCAGTCGCTCAACCAACTGAGCCACCCAGGTGCCCTGGAGCATGAGACTCTTGATCTCGGGGTTTTAAGTTCGAGCCCCACAATGGGTATATAGATTACTTGAAAATAAAAAAAAATTTTTTTTAAAGAGTAGGTGCTTAATAAAACGTGTATTAGGTACCTTAGTCAAATGGAAGAAAAAGAAAAAATAAAAACTTTGAGTCAGAGCTAGAATAAGAAGTTCAGGAGCTGAGCCATCCAATAAATTAGGATGATGGCCCAAGGCCCCACACAATGGAAGGCTAGGACAGGCCAGTGCAGGAATAAGCAGGAAGACATTTAGATCTTGGCCAGAAAAATGGAATAGGAGAAAGGAGTTGCTCAACCACTTGGTGCTAAAAATGACTCAGTGCTCACTTATAACACCCCACAATCGAAAAGGAATCTCCCATTCCTCCTCCTCATCACCATCACCACACCAGCATAGCTATTCATTTATAATATTTGTTGACCACTTACTAATGCATCAGGCACTGCGTCATAAGTGACATCTCTCTCATTTAACCTTCCCAACAGACTGGTGAGATAGGTACTGTTGTTATCCACATTTTTAGAGTGAGAAAATAGACTTAGAAACTGAAATATCTAACCAGCAGGTAGGGAGGATGGGACTGGAATTCATGGTGTGAGACACCAACACCCATGCCTTGTATCACTAAACAGGAAGTACTCCTAACACATGTAGCCGTGCTGCACTCTTCTCTTCACAATGACTCTTGACATTCATATTGCCTTTATAGAAAAGGCAAGCTTGCCCTGAAAAAATGGCCAAAAGATGGTAGAGGCATTGATCAAAAGAAAATACCCAAATGGTCTCCACCTCACATCTCAACAAGGAAATGCAAATATACACCCAGTGAGACCCTAACATACACACAACAGAATAGCTGCAATTAAAAATATGGACAATTTCAAGTATAGTTGAGGATGTGGAAAAATTAGAACCTTCAAACATTAGTGGTAGAAATGCAAATGGGTACAACCACTTTGTAAGAGTATTTGACAATATCTACTCAGGTAAACATCCATCCACCCTATGGTCCCCACTCCTAGGGATATACTCAAGAGAAATGGGCCCTTATGGCCAAGGACAGGTAGGAGAATATTCCTAGAGGCTTTATTCATCATAGCTCAAATTTAAAAACAACCTAATGTACTTCAATAAAAGCATGAAAATCTTGTGATGTATTCCCTATAATGAAATGCTTTAGATCAATAAAAAAGAACAAACCACTGCTACCAGCAAGCACGGAGAAGATCACAGGCATTAAATTGAGGGGAAAAAGCCATCAAAAAAAGAGTACAACCCTATGATTCCATTTAAATAAAGTTCAACAACAGGGAAACTAATCAGTGACAGAAGTTAGAACAGTGATTACCTGGAGGGTGGGGGAGGGAAGGAGGTTTTTTTGGTGTGGTTTTTTTTAAGATTTTATTTATTTATTTATTTATTTATTTGAGAGAGAGAGCATGAGAAGGGGGAGGGTCAGAGGGAGAAGCAGACTCCCTGCTAAACAGGGAGCCCAATGTGGGACTCGATCCTGGGACTCCAGGATCATGACCTGAGCTGAAGGCAGTCACTCAACCAACTGAGCCACCCAGGTGACCTCGAAGGAGGTGTTTGAGTGCACGAGAGAGCTTTCTAGGAAATATTCTCTACCTTCATCCAGATGGTGGCTATATATTTATAAATTTGGCTTCAAAGTGACAATAGAGCATGACAGTTGACATTCCTCTCTGGGACACCTTATTCTCCAGTTTCTAGCTGCTGGACAAAGATTTACAGTAGGCAGAGTAGTGTCTCTACCTCCCGCAACCCTCCCTCGCTTCCTAAGTGCCTGCAACAGTGACTGAGGAGAGTTAACTTCACATGAGGAGAGTTATCTCCAGCGATTGGGCTCACACTGGGGCAGTGTGCCTTCATTCTCCCACAAATACCCTCCTTGCCCGGATATAAATAATGCAGTCTGAATATAAATTTGGGGACTCTACTCTGAATAGTCCTTTTCCCTTTGATTATGTGTGGAAGAAATTTTAAAATATCTTAAAAGCTGTCAGTCTGCCCCTGCTGCTTACTTCTGCAGGGCTTGATAAGGCAACCCATCAGTGATATAACTCAAGAGATACATCCATCTTGGTCAAATCCTAAACAAGGAGTCAAAAGGAACACACCCAGTACCCCCTGGATGGACCATGGTTCCCTGCAGGAAATAATCTACTTTTTGAGCAGACTTGTTCCAGCTGGAGACACAAATGGAGCTGATGTGGAGCAAAACCCAGACACCAGCTGGGACCTCAGAACTTAGTAGACTTGGGAGGGGAGGAGAAAAGAAGAGAGAAACAACATCTAGTTGAAAATGCCAAGGTAGCTGTTATTTATTAAGGAGGGAGGGGAGAAAACATAAGGAAAAATTTCTTTCTTATAAATCCCCATCTTCTTTAAATCAGTAATAATGTTATTTTTATAATGATGTTATTTTATGAAAAAAATTATTATGATACCCAACAAATTTAATGATAATTCCTTAATATCATCTGACAATCCACACTGAAATTGGTTTGTACAAATGAGGGTCCAACCCAGGTGCATACGTTAGATTTGATTAGGTGTCTGAAGTCACTTTTGTTTCCAACAGTCTCCCCTCCCTTGTCCTTTGCCATAGCATTGCTTTATGGGAGGACTTTAATCTGCAATGCTTCAATTTGCTTAAAAAAAAAAAAATCCAGATAAAGCTGACTGGTAAGACTAAGTTGGTCATTATACCAGGCGTTAATGTCTCTTTGTATTTCCTCCCTAATTTCAACACTTCAAAAAGGGCAAATTCCCTTCTTGATACAAAGCTCCAGTAATATGATTATAATGACATTTATAGGGTGTTCACTATGTGGCAAGTATTGTACCAGGTGATTTTGATGGATTATCTCATTTAACTGTACATACCAAGAACTCTGAGGTCAGTGTTAAAATTACCCCACTTAACTGATATAGATCTAAGGGCCAAGATTAATCAAAAAGTAAGTGATGAGGCCTGAATTCAACCCCAGGTTGTCTGACCATACCACACTCTTGGCCATCATTCTCTACTGGTATTTCAGTTTTGAGTCTGAAGAGCTTAAATCAATGTTGGGAGTGGCCACTGGCTAACTCTAGCCAGTAGACGGGTATACAAATAAGTGGACAGTGTGCCTTTCTCCAAAGGGAATCAAGGGTTTCTCAGACATTATCTCATACTTCCTCATCTCTGGAGAGAAAAAGAGGTAAAGAAATGGGAAAACAAATTTGGACTGGCACTGCTGATGAAGGAAGAGGCATCCATTGGCTAGGATGTCCTACTGATGACCCTAAAGCCCCAGGCATGCTGTATAATTCCTCTCAATACAGCTAAGACCTAAAGAGACAAAATCTAACCCTGCCCCAATTAATGCAGAAAGGAAAATTTTAAGACGAAATGCACTCATTATGGGAAGGTCTGCAAGAGCCCAGGAATAAAATGGAAAATATTGTGAAGATGTCAGAGTCACTGAAAATAAAGTTGGAGTGGTAAAGAGGAAACAGGTCATGTTCCCGTGCCTCTGTGGGTAATCTATCAACCATCCCAGACATGGGGCTGAGGAGACCTTTCAAGGTACTGCTCATGTTCTTCATGCTGGTGAATTTACTCTGGAAGAAAAGCAGTACCCATTACACACACACAAACACACACACACGACACCAGAGGCTCACTAAACTGTGCTAATGATGTCCACCCTAGTGCATCTCTGACTCATTGACTTCCTCAGTGAATTTTTGTGGTCAAGGGAGGGTAACAGATCTGTCTCTGGGGAGGCAAAGTGAGAAATGTTTTTGCTGCCTTTCCTTACCACCTTCCATTTTCTTTCCTAACCAGGAGAAGGCTAGGAGACTTCTAAAGGCAGCTACATCAGGCTCTGCCAAGTGGATTAAGTCAAACACACAAAGACTGACTGGGACCCAGGAAACTACAGGGTTCAGCACAAAGACCTGAGGCAAATGTCCAAAGATCATCTTATCACAGAGAAAAAACTCTACCTAGGCTGACCTACGGCAGCCCCATGACCTCCAGTCAAGTCAATCCAACAAAAATTTGCCAACCTTCCACATGCTTTTGAAATAAATCATGAAATAAAAACAGGATTCTTCCTCTACCTTCTATCTTTGCAAAATCAGCATCACTGATGACTCTCTGTGTACGTGTAACCAAATGAATATCTGTGTGAAGTTCTCTTTATTGGCCTGGCAATGCCATACAATAAAAGGTGTAGATCCTAAATCAAGCAAAACCATCATCTTAAGGAAGAACCCAGGGCTGAAACATTACTTCTATATAAATTTCTGCACCCATCACCACCAACAGCCCCCTCTGAAGCTGGTCTATATGACCCCTTTCAATTGCTCATTTTGAGAACATGTGTTGTTTCTGCTTGCCTAAGATCCGGTCCCATTTCTACTGTTAACACTCAACTTTCCTTTGGGGAACTACCTCTTCCCTTTCTTTCTGTCTATGTGGTCAGGTGAAGCCAACCCCAGGGGCTAGCACCTGACTCAGATATGGCCCAACAGTCACAGCGACCACTTCAGGGATAAACCTGGAACCCGGTCCAAGCCACTGAAAATGTCAGCCACAGGACTTTTGCTGGAGCTCTTAGGAAAGAGACATACGCTTCCACACCAACGGTGCTCAATGGGTGGCATGTAAACTTAGGAGCTGCGTTCACAGGGGCCTATCCATGATACAAGGAGAAGCACGTACCTGAGAATGATGCCAAACACAGAAAAGCATAAGCCAGTAGGTTCAGAATCTAAATTTTCTGTAGTTGACACACGATTTAAGTTGGTATGCTTGTTTTTAAGAGTTGAAATTCCACCTACAGGGAACCAGATGTCTCTACAGAACTGTCTTTCCAATCCAGCTTAGTAAGGTCTCAATTTTTATTTTTGGCATGTAAAAAATATCTTTTCCTGGCAGTATAGCTTATGAGCTCTGCATTTTTCAATACGCGGTCTTACGGGGTGTGCTTTTCTTCATTGGCTGAATTTATGTTGAATGGGTATATTTATTATGGATAGATGTTAACGACTTCATGGAGACAATAAAAAAAACAGAGTAATAGTGACTGGGGCCAATGTCCTGGCATTCCAGAGGCCTTATCCCTGGGTTACTTTCAAGGTCAGCAAAAGGCTACAGCAAGACAATCTACCCTTTTCTGCCCCTCAGAAACAGCAGCTGTTCTGCACAGACTGCTATTCTGACATCAGTTCACGTATTTACTTTACAAACTTAAAATTTCTTTAAAGGAGGTGCTTTCAAATATTCCTATTTCAAAAGAATTTTTTTAAATGCTTTTAAAAGCAGCATTATGGAATTATCACCATGTAATAAAAATCTGCAGAATCCGTAGAGAAAAACTTCCCGTGAAGTGAAATGGAATATGGTGATATCGCCAATCTAAACTGGGTGTAAGGTTATAAAGCTAACATTTAAGGCAAAACCCAGATCGAGTGAGAATTTCTCTTGAAAAGCCCTTAAGCTGCACATGCAGCATAATGTACTTTGTTCTGTTTAAACTGTACTCTGTACGTCATTAAGTTCCACAGAGGGGGTTTCCCGCACACGCTGGTTCCTTTAACTGAGCACCAAGTCAACACAGTTGCTTGTATTCAGAGGCCACACTGTATTTGTGCTCTTCACAGAATGCTTAATAGCTGAATTCAGTTATGATAAACGCATGTGCCTGGACTAATTTTGTTATGCTTTCTTAATACTATCCAGGTGACCCATGACACAGAGACCAGAGTTCCCTTTATCCTACGGAATCCTTTAGGGATACTACACACATAGGAAACATCTAAAGAACAAAGCCAAGTCAAATGAAAACTATTTCTTGAGTAAAAAGCTGTGTGTAAGGCAGAGTGATCACACTAGGATCATCTAGTCTGATTTTCAAGCTATTAGTAGATAATCCTTTTTATCAAAAATCTATCAATCCATCAATCAATCGAATGTGAAACCTCAGTACATTACAAAGAGGAAAGTGAGACAGTTCTGGGAGAAGCTGGGAGAAAGCCTTCCCTTCAGGTCAACAAACACAGACTCCCAGAGGTTCCTGACAGGATTTGAAAATGGCTGACCTAGTGGCTCATCTCTAGTCTCCCCTCTTTTCATTTCATAGCAGCAGAATCACAGGCCCAGAGAAGGGTTTTTCCAAAGCTGTGCAATTCACTTGCACCAGTGGACTGAATACCAAATTTCCTGACTCATTTTGCCACCATTTTCATTACAAAACCACTTCCCTTCTGCTTCCCACCCAGTATCTAAGATGCTGATCTTTGATAACTTTGTGCAAAGGGCTAACGGAGATTGGGAATGACTGAAATTGAATGTATCAGGTAAGGCCAAACTTCTAGGAAGAGGGAAGTTTGGTGCTAGATCTTACAAGGAAGGCAAGTCAGGACTGCTTTACTGGAGAAAGCTCTTCAGGTGAAATGAAGAGCCTAAGAATGGAGACGAGGAGGGTGGGGTGACGGGGCGGGGGGCGGTTTGCAGCAAAATTAAATAGAAGGTCTCAACCAAGGACTGGGCCTAACATAGCCAGGGAAAGAAGGAGAAAGAAAACAATACAGGGATGCTAAATAGCTGAGAAAAATCTATTGCCAAAAATGTGTACCACTTTCCTGAAGACGAGCCTGCCAAATTCCTTGAGCAGTAGTAACACAGGGCTGGTGTGTGGATATGAAAAGCACAGGCCTAGGGCCCTGCATTGAGGCCCGAATTCCAGAAGAGGCTCAGCTTCCTCATCCACAAAGGACAAGAACAACAGTAGCTCCTAACATATTAAATGAGCACATGTTCAGAAAAAAAACTTGGTAAATGTTAAGTCAGTATATAAAGTTACTGCCTTTCAAAAATAAAACATTAAGTCATCCTTGTCTATGAAATAATCTACTTGCATGAAAAACCAACGTAAAAAGGACTTGCCTCCAATTCTTGAACATTAACAAGGAGTTTGTAGGCATCATGCAGTCAAGACTGAGGTGTCAAGAGAACAAGACAACATGAAGAAGCAGAACCCTTCCTTGTATGACAGTTCTTGGTTGTACCATCTCAGATATTGTAATCAGGGTAATCAGGGACATCAAGAAAAACCTCACTGTATATTTGGGTCAGAGAGAGATACTGAATTATCCAGATATTCAGGAAGAAGCACTGAAGGACTGAGATAAGCGATGGATGGAATAGGATAGCAAGGCAATGACAAAATCAGACCTGCACACTAAACAATAATAGAGCAATAAGGATCAGAATAAAACACTGGATATTAAATTTAATGTAACTAATCAAATAGAAAATAAGATAATAAACAAACTCGAATAACATGCTATAAAAATTCAGAAGGCAAAAGCTCAAAATGTTAGGGCACTGCCTTGTCTAAAATAATCTCTTCAAAATGCACATGGAGAAGGGAAGGGCAAGGACTAGGAACCAGTCACCAACACAAAAAGCAAAGGAAGATCAAAGAAGCAAACTTCACATCCTCTGCTGGCATTCTCCCCACCACCACCCCCCAAAACCAAGAAAGTCTTTTTGGGTTGTGTCGCTGACCTACTTTTGAACATCCACGGAATAATTAAGTATAGTTTCATAAAGCCTGGGGGAGGGAGAGAAAAGGAAGCGCCCTGGGTCTTAGGGTAGGTGACTGACCTAGCTTCTCTGAAACACGCTGGTCGCTCTCATTAGGGAGTGCAAAGGGCCTTATTGTATTATTTAAATATCATTTTTATTCATTCATAACCAGTAGGTGTTATTGTCAGTGCTGGTATTTTTAAAGTAACAGTAATACTGGTGCATGGGGTAAAATCAAACCATACAGAAAAATAAAAAAGGCAAAGCTCAAGTCCTCCAGTCTCTCCCCCACGTTTCAACTGTTCAATTCTTGACTATCATTTGTGAAAAGAAATTATTTATACACTTGGAAGAGCATGTGTGCATACCTCACAAATGTCCTTTCACTGATTTGACTGAGACCATACTGCCCACAAAGTTTCGGATGTCACTCCTGTCACAGTGCTCTTCCCCCGCGTGCAGGTCTGGCCACACTCCATAAGAAACCACTGCATGGCAAACTGCTGTACGGACACTCCTCAGGAAGGGCCCGGATCAGGAAGGCAATGTAGTGAGCAATTCCTCCGTAACTACCCACCCACCCACCGTATCTATTAGCTTTTTCAACAAAGCTGCAATGAACATCCTCATCGGCAAGCCCAGCATCTGTTCTTACCCATTTCGTGGTAAGGGTCTGCTGTCCTTCCACAGGGACCTCTAAGGTGACTGCACTAAAAGGGGCGGGCTAGTATGACTCTCAAACAACACAAATCTATCCTCAGTAACCATGATAATTTACACTAAAATGTGGTAATAAGTGGAATAAAAATTTACTTGGATAACCTTACATCCAATATACAGAAATATTTATCGTTTTTAAAACGTCATATGAAAAAAGCAAAAACAATGTAATCCAAAGGTTGGAGATCAAGCCTTCATCTGAAAATAAAGAGAAATAAGTCCCAAAATGATATGAGTTTTTTAAAGCAGTCCCCACTTCAGAGGACTTTTCTTTTCCTCAAATGTTAGACGGAAACCTCTGGACTCTAATTGTATCTGATCTTTGTATGCCTTCAAATGGTCTGGCAACAGAGGTTGAGAAGGAGCAGGCCTTCCAATGACTAACGGTGAGCCAGCCAGTCAGCCCCTTGCTGCTTCTGACTTTCTCTTCTTCTCTACCAAATGACATCATAACTCTGGATCACTGCTTAGTATCTTAAACCTCAGGTATCACATGGGAGGGAAATGAACTTAACTTCCTCCTTAAGGCCAGCTCCCTCTAACAACTTTGTCCCAGACGTGAGACAGACACTTGTCTATCTCAAATATCACTCATCAGAGAGGACATCCAGCTCCCCCCAGGTGAGCCTGGTGCTGAACTCAATGATTTCAGGATACAGCCTCTCTGTGCTACAGATTGCTCAAATGCAAACAGGCATAAACAACTGTACCTACCCTCACAGGACCATGAGACAATACATGTGACATTGTTAGCACAAAGCATGGTACACAGTAAGTGCTCAAAAGGTGTCAGCAACTTACATCATCCTCAGCCTCAGTTTTAAAAAATGAGCAGGCACAGAAAAGAGTGCTTTAGCTCTGACTCCCAAAAGAAATTGATTTTTGCTTAGAAATATGATTAAACCTGTTCAAGCTTCCTGCAGTACAGCTAACTACTTACACCCTGGGGCCTCCTCAGCTCAGGAGATAGCAGCTAATCCAGGGCTGCAGTAAGGCAAGGACACATCGGACTAGAAAGGGGATGAGGGGGGTGTCCTGGCATAAAAAATAGTATGTAGCACCTACTGGCTACTGTCAAGTTCCAGACAGGGAACCTTCTCAAATATAAACACTTTCCTTCCTCTACAAGTTCTTTTCTTCACAAGCATGCTGTTTTTTTTCTTAATTATCGTTATTCTGTCCCAACAACTAATCAATAGTTTATAATACACTACCTAACACCATCCCTTGCAAATGCCATGTGCTAAAGAAAAACAGTTACAACTTGGACTTTTTTCCTCCTACTCAGAAAATCCATCAAATACATAGACCCAGCACACCAAGTATCATAATAATACCCATGTCTGACTAAAATTATTTTTACATCTATAACTTTAGTCTTTAAACTTAAAATACCACCTAAAGAAAGAACTTCTAGAATCTCAAATTTCACCAAAATAGGACCGAAATCTGAAGTTATATTAACAGAATCACATTTTTACAAGTTTCATAGAAAGAATTCCATGTCCTAAAAGAAGGCTAGTTTAGGGGCGCCTGAGTGGCTCAGTCGGTTAAGTGTCTGCCTTCGGCTCAGGTCATGAACCTGGAGTACTGGGATCAAGCCCCGCATCAGGCTCCCTGCTCAGCAGGGAGTCTGCTTCTCCCTCTGTCTCCCGGCCCTCATTGTCACTCTCTCTCTATCTCAAATAAATAAATAAAATATTTAAAAAGAAGAGGAAGAAGAAGGCTAGTTTAGTCTTTGCTTCATTCATTTCCCTCTTCTTTCCTTCCTTTAGAGTGACTGGCACGTTCTCTCCATCACCCAACCTCCACATACAGGGACTTCTATCAGCAGATTATTATTATGCTGATCCTTGTTTTGAATTGCCCCACAGCCATTCCCCACCCCCCCGTAAGAGCACCTCAAGTCTGCTTTGGGGAACCACTCCTCCTCAAATGTCAGTCCAGATGGTTCCCCCCTCTTCCTACCCACATGACCAAATCTGGTCAGTCAGCATAGTCTATCCTCCCCCTTCCTGACCACAGTGATTGGCTCAGGTTGGGCATTTGAACCAACTCTAAGACCTTGATTGGAACTACAGGAAAAAAATCAGTCCTCTCACTGGCCTGCTGACTGTGAGGGTCACGCCACGCAAGCCTGGAGCCACCAGGAGTGGATGGCTGCTGGGTCACACATGCAGAGATGCAATCTGAGGGTGAAGCCAACAGAGAGGAAAACACTCAGAGACAAAGTCTGCCCCTGGAATTTTCAGATACATCAGTCAAAAAATTATCTTTTTTGCCTTGAGCCACTTTCTGGTGTTTGTTAGCAAACCATGCTCACAATCAGTCTGCTCCATTAACTGCTTCACATGCTCATCTCCCTCTACTAGAAATAAGCCCTTGAAGAGTAGAAACCAAGTTTTACTGTCTTTCTACAACCATAAGCAGCAGAAGGACTGGTTCAAGGGGGCTCACCATGTGTGGCAGCATTGTGCTTGGCGGGAGTTTCACTGCAACCAACGGTGCTACTCAAGAAATGCTTCATAAGCACCCTGTTCATTAGCTTAACATTACTAACAGTATCCTCAAAAGGTATCTGATGAGGGGCCACTTATACACATTGATGGAAAATAAAATGATGCAGTCTTCCTTTTTGCCTACCAAAAAGCAATCATTAACTCTCTATATACAGCCCAACCCGCAAACACAGCAGGAACAATTTTTTAAAAGTGACCCAAGTTTCCACAGCACTGTCCCTGAAACACCATCACATGAAAAGAGCAGAGGGATGGAGACAGGAAGGCAGGGAGAGAACAGCTCCCCAAGGTGCAGGGGTTCTCACCCTGGGCCCCTCACCTCCAGGGGCCACGATGCTCTGAACGTCTGTTTCTCTAAGGAGCGAGTCTGCAGCTTCGTTACAATCTCACAGGAGTTTCAGATTCCAGAAAGGGGAGAACCACTACTCTAAAGAGTACCGCAAGTGTTTCTGACATTAAATTTCTCTTCTCCAATTCAGTTAGGAGAAAATGACCATAACTGAACAAAAAGACAAGAAATAATTCAAATAATTCAATTGTGCCTTTACTCACAAGAGATAAAAAGTCTCCAAAGAAAAGGCCAATATAAAATCAAGCTTTGTTTGTTTGTTTAAATCTGGCCTCTGCCAGAGGAGGAAATAATTTCAAGTGTAATTTTTCTAATGGGAATGGTCAGTGGCAGCCAGGAAATGCCCAGCTGGATGGAGGGAAAAATGCTTTGTCCTCACCTTGCTAAGAGCCTGCTACCCTACAAAGGTTACTTAACAAAATGGCAAGGTGACCTGAAATGGGGGAAGGGTGTTATTTGTAACAGTGAAAAACAGGAAACTAAATATTCATTAAAAAGACCGCTTAACTGTGAATTGTGCAAGACTGTTGAATCTCAGATCTGTACCTCTGAAACAATAATGCAATATATGTTAAGAAAAAAAAAAGAAGAAGAAGAAGAAGGTAGCGGGAGGGGAAGAATGAAGCGGGGGAAATCGGAGGGGTAGACGAACCATGAGAGACGATGGACTCTGAAAAACAAACAGGGTTCTAGAGGGGAGGGGGGTGGGAGGAGGATGGGTTAGCCTGGTGGTGGGTATTGAGGAGGGCACATTCTGCATGGAGCACTGGGTGTTATGCACAAACAATGAATCATGGAACACTTCATCTAAAACTAATGATGTAATGTATGGGGATTAACATAAGAATAAAAAAAATACTGAATAAATAATAAATAAAATAAATAATTAAAAAAAAAAAAAAAGACCGCTTAAATATTATGGCTTAAAACAACAGAAGCAAAATGATTCCTTAAACAAATATTTACTGAGCATCTATTATGTGCCAGCGCACTGCTGGGAAAAGAGACACAATTCCAAGTCAAAGAGTACTCTACTTAAACTCATTAACACGGTAAGATCTCTATGACAACCATATAAAGAGCACAAAACCCCCAAGAGTCTGCAAAGCACAATCCCATTACTACACACACACATAAAATATGTGTATATAAACATAAACGTGCAAAACAATGAAGTGCAATACCATTAATGTAAATATTTCGGTATTCAAAGAGGACTGAAATAATGGTCATTAAAATGTTACCTGTAATCATCTGTGCAAGGTGGGAATTTGGGTAATCATTCTTCACCTTCCTCACACTTCTTCTACCATACCATTTGGATTTTTAAGAACATATATATTTGCATGTTAAAAATTTTTTGAGATGTATCACACACAAAAAATCTGCAGATCCTACTGTGATTTTTCGAGAGAGGAGAGGCTGAGAAGTTGTTGTAGGACTTTATTATTAATAACTTAATTGTAATAGTTCACCCAGAAGCTATTGTGCAGTTTAACAATGCATAAAAGAACTGGCTCTCATACCAGATGATCTGGGCTCAAGTTTTACCGTTGCTAACTTATTAGCTGTATGACTTCATGCAAATGACTTAATCTGTGTCAACCTACCTTGGAGGTGTTCTGAGGATTAGAGGGGGAACAGCAAAGTGGGAGGAGATGTTGACGACGACAATGATGATGATAATGACAGCAGTAGCACCTACCCACCCATCCATCATTGATCCCTTCATGAATGACAATAATAAGCCAAGCATTGTGCTGACACTACGCCAAGGTGGGTATCTGAGACTGGAAAGTGCCATTACACAATCAAAAGCTAAACTGACACCTAAAGGTACACACACCTTCTAACACACCTTCTAACACACACCTTCTAACAACCTTGAAGTTTAATGGTTCTAATAAGATCCACTTTTACTTGACTTCCCTGTACAACTGAGGTTGACTTTGTCTTACTGTCCCTTGTTTTTACACATATGTGGTCAACTTTGTTTCCTTTTTTTTCTTCTCCTGAGTACTATTCCTGACAAAAATATTAATAGCACTAAAAGAACATCAAGAATAATTTTTATAAAAGAAAATCCACCACCCTAACAGCAGCTGCTTTCTTTTCTTGTGTCTTGTGTTTTTGCATGTGTTTGTGTGAATTTGCACAGTTGTAATTTTAATACACATATACTCTCATATTATCTCTTTACTTACTAAGCACTCTTTTGCATTCAATATTTATGGTGTTGATAGCAGTATAAACACTAAAAGAGTGGTCATACTATAGTTTACCCTCATTGCCCTATTGATGAAAATGCAGATTATTCCCATTTTAAAAGATAATTCATTAATGAATGATCCACCCATATGGATCCCTTTTCTTATTTTTGATTATGGACTTGAAATACATTTTTCCAGCAATGGGATTATCAGAGCAAAAGCTATAGAAAAAACTTAAGACTCTGAATAGTGATACAGCTTTTCTAAAGAGAGTTAACAATTAAACATGCCTAAAATCAACACTTTATTATCCACACTAATGGAAGGAGGCAGTGTTGAGCATAACAAGTTATTTCTGTTTGCAACTGGGAGGCCAAATATTTACACATACCTTTACACATTATTTGCCTTCTTAACATTATTGCCAACAGAGAGCATGCAGAAAAAATGAGATCAGGTATGTGAAAGTATTCTGAAATATTAAAAGACCAACACAATTTGAACCCTGCTGGGGAGCACGGGAACATCAGTCATGTAATTCCAACTCAGCCAAAAGTCATCTCCACACAGGGATACCTGGGTAGGTATTCACGTCCTCTCCTACAGTATGCTGTGATTCCACTCAGACCTCAGTCCTCAGAACAAAGGGAAGTATGTGTCAGTATCTCTCACCTATATGCTTTTCTCCACCATTCCAGATGTACAAAATAATCGCCATTCTGCATGCTGCAAAGCTAATCATGAAAAACAGAAACCCAACTGTCCAAAGTGCAAGGAGGAATGGACTGGGAGAGAGAAAATGAAAGCCTTATATTAGAACTGTCTACTAAAGATTAAACTAAACTACAAATATTTATAAACCTTTAAATCACTACTCTCCACCTATTGACACTGAATGCTTTCAAAAGCTTGCCTTTACTCCCAGCACACATAAGACCAATAACATCACCATGGCTGATCTCTGCAGCCTCCTACGTGGCCTGCATTCCCCAAGTGTGAGATCTGTTGCTGTACAAGACATTTCAGTTGGCCCAGAGACACCTCCTTCAAAAACACTGTGTCACAACATAAGATATTCCCTTAGCATTCTTTTCAAAATTGAGTTATAGTTAACATGCAACATTGTGTAAGTTTAAGTTACAGACATACTGATTTGATACATTTAATATTACCATATGGTTGCCACAGCAGCCTACCACCTCTGTCTACTCAAATACTTACATTTCTTCGAATGTTGGGAACAATTAAAGTCTAGTCTCTTAGCAAGTTTAACTATAATACAGTTTTGTTGACTATAATCCCATTCTCTTTAAAGCTTTGTGATAGCATCTAAAAGAAGCGCACTTGGTATTAGATGTCTTCAATTAACAGTTGCTAACATCCCTCCTTTTTTTAACAGAGAAAAAAGTCAACTATAAACTCGGAAGTTTTAGCAAGCACAGGTATCTAGTTAGAAATGACCAATATGGCTTTGTTCCCATTTCATTTATTTTTAGGGTTCCCTTATACAGTAAGTGACACTGATTTACATAGTAAGAAATATATTTACTTTTTTAAAGGTAATTTGGCAAGTAAAGAAAGTGAAATGAATCGAAGTAATAATAATAGCAATAACAAGCAGAACAACTGTTATGGAAGCATGACCAAAATCAAGATGGTCAGAGGCAACAACTAAGCTCTGGGAAAATGCATTAAGCCTATTTATACTCCATGGTCATCGTTTTAATGTCCTGATCTCCTCAACTTAACAGTGACATCCATAAGGGTAAAGGGTTGTATTTTAATAACACGTCTTACTTCAATTGCTAGGTATCCTATATAGAAACAGATAGTCTAGCAGTTCAGATTTCAATCAATTAAACTAGACACACTAAGCCCATCAAAAATATTATAATTTCAGGTTTGCTTTATCTTGATTTCTCATTGATCCTTAAGTCCATTTTAAAAAATCATTATAATTTAACTTTGCTCTATCTCGATTTCTGAATGCTTTGTAATCATTAATGACTTGGAACACTTTAGCTCTCAGCTTTCCCCTCTGTTAAGTATTTGACGATCTGTAAAGAATACTGCAGATATTCCAACAGGCAAAGTGAGCCCTTCATAAGGCGTGGATATGTGGAATCCTCCCGATAGTAAAGTTATTTTACTCTGCATTTATCTGTTTGCAAGTAAGATACTCACAGCTACTATGAGTTAAGCATTCTCCATACTAATGTAGAAGTCTGTGCCCACCCTCTGTTTTACCCCCTGTTCATCCGATTCGCCTGTCTGGGGGCTCATGTTTTTCTCCCACCACTCAGTAGAAGCATGCTTTGCACAAAAATAGCTTTATCAATGGGAGGCCTCGCCAGCTCCTCAAAAACAAAAACAAAAAAACACAACTGTCACCATTCGGTCATAGTAATCAAATAAGCAAAACTCTTGATAATCTTCTGGCTGGCAGCCCATAAGCTGGAAAAAGAATAAGACTATAAAGATACCCAGTATCAGTCCTCTTATTACTGCCCAACAATGCAGATGATCTGGAAACTTGACATAAAGGATCTTGGCTTTTCTATTCTTTTATCCCCCTAATTCTTTCACACAAAAGCAACTTACCCATAGTGTACATAGTGAATCCCTGTTTACTCAAGAAAACTCCAGCGAGCTGAAAAGAGGTTAAAGGATGCAAAAGGGCAAAACCAACAAAAACGTGAGAGCAGTTTCGCATTTGCCAAAGTAAAATTCACATGACCAAACGCAAAGCACCTCAGTTAAATTTCAGTAGACAATGAAATACCCGGTATAATCTGCAGAACATACGCACAGAGAAAGTTTTATTTTGGAGATAATTTCCGTGCACTTTTCCGCCATTCACATCTTTCCTGCTTTGCTCAAACCTTTGAAGTTTCTCATTAATTCAGTCTCAGTACCGACCACACAAGTATCTCAAAGGGTAAATGATATTTTTAACAAAGCCAGGAGTGTTGAGGGTGAGGAACATCGGCCAGAGTTCAAAAGATGTGTAATTTCCACAGGGAGATGAATCTGTCATCATTTTTGTTTAATAAACACTGAAAATGAAAACAACAAATTTGGAAGAGAAGGTATAAGCAGAAAAAAATATGAAGAGACTATGAAGAGTAAACTGAAACACTTCAAATGGGACATGAAATGACTATCATTTATTTAATTTCATTTAAAAGGCAAGGACTTCAAAAGTTGAATATTTTCAACACAGACCAGTTCCTCCTTGTGGGAGAATCAACAAAAATATCAAATGTTCTGGAAACTACATCTTAGCTCCTACTAGGACTAACTGTATGACCTTGGGGTAGTCATTAAGCCATTCTTATCCCAGTTACCAAATTCGTAATCAGGAATACCAATAGGTCAAGTGACAGGCTGAGATTTCCTCAAACCCTCATGGACTGTGCTACTCCCTGCTATGCCATGATTTCCCTTTGTGACAATGGAACTTTTAACCTTTCTAGGCTTCTTTAACATCCAACAAATAGTGACTGCCTGCTACATGCTCAACCTCTGATCTAAACACTAGGGAGACAAAGGTGAGTTAGATAAAACCTAATTCAAGGAGTGGCATTCTAAAGGCAGGAGACAAATCATAAACAAGCGAACAGCACAGGCTGTACAGGAGATTTGCAGGGTGATGTGACAGAAGGTCCCAGAGGCTGGAAAGAAGATGGTAATGTTATGAATAGGGCAATTAGAAGACAACTTTTTGAGAATGTGCCATCTAGCCTAAGATCTGAGAAAGAGTGAGCTAAGTAAAAAGGCACAAAAGAAGCCAAAAGAACATCGTGGAGAGGCAGAAGAGTGTGTGCCAAGGTCCTGAGGTGGGAAAGAGCTTGGTATGCTAGGGAAGAGAAAGATGGCCAATGACGGTGGCCCTTCTAGCCACACCAGGGATTTGGGTTTCATTGTAAATGAGTAAGAAGCCACTGGGGAACTGCTTAAGTTAACTCTTTCTCATTCAGTTTAGCCTTTTTATGTGGCCAAATGTTAAGCTATTTTTTGATAGGAATTTCTTTCAAATTCTATCATAGATTTTCTATTCTTCAACTGAGTATGTGGAATATAACTTTTTCTTGTTAACTTAGGCTCAGTATTACGATCTGATTGCAGTATCCATGAGGAAGTCAGAGGTGTTTGAACCAAGTTTTTATACTACGGTTTCTTTCTTACTCTTCTACCAAAAATCACTTCCTGTTCCATCAAGTTGTCCCAGCTGCCTTCTTGGAAACAACTTCAGGTATGACCATCAGGCTATGCACGACACTGCCTTTTCTATGCAATCAAGTGCCTGGATTTTGTGAGTTACTGCTGCCCAGAGGCCATCTCCATCACTAGGCCCTTGGAATACAAAAAAAGGCCAATCTCATACAGTTGTCTTTATTTCAGGATTCACAGAAGTGTCACAGATGGTAAGGTTTGTCCAAAGTTTGTCCTGTTTGGCAATGAGATAAGTTGGTAAGTTGGGTGTGGTAGGCAGAATTCTAAAGATGGCTCCTCTAAGATTTCTGCCCTACAGTTATTCAATCAAACACTAATTTAAGTATTAGGGTAAAGGAGTCTGAAGATATAATTATAGTCCCAACTCAGCTAACCTTAAAATACAGAGGATGTCTGGATGGGTCTAATTTATTCATGCAAGTCCTTTAAAAGCAGAGTTTCCTCAGGTGGTTAGCAAAAGAAAGTATCAGAGGGATTTCAAGCACAGGAAGGTTCCACATATTGCTGTTGGCTTGAAAATGGAAGAGGCCCCATGACCAGGAATGCAGGACTGCCACTAGATGCTAGAGTGGGCCCAAGTTGATAGGAAGCAAGGAATTATGGACTCAAGTCCTATAACCATGACAAACTGAATTCTGTCAATCACAAGAGTGCAATGTTTAGAAGAGGACTCTGAATCCAGATGTCAACAGAGTCAGCCAACACCTTGATTTCAGACTGGGCAGAGAACCCAGACATATCATGCTAGATTTCTGAGCTTCAGAACTATGAGGGGTTGTTTTAAGCCACTCAGGTTTGTGGTTATTTGTTACCCAGCCATAGAGCATTAATATATTGGGTGAAGTGGGTGTCCAGTAAGTTTGCCAAGTTGATGATAAAACAAACGAGTAAATGAGCTCTTACTACATCATTCTTATAAATGTCCACATAAGGGGTACCTGGGTGGCTCAATCGGTTGAGCATCTGCCTTTGGCTCAGGTTGTGATCCTGGGGTCCCGGGAATTAGCCCCACATCGGGCTCCCTGCTCAGTGGGGAGTCTGCTTCTCCCTCTCCCCCTCCCCCCCAACCTCCGCTTGTGCTCTCTCACTCTCTCTCACTCTCTCAAATAAATAAATAAAATCTTCCAAAAGAAGTCCATATAATAATAGCATGGCATAATGAAAAGTGCATCAACTTAGAAGCCAGAAGCCCTGGGTTCTAGTCCTGGCTTTGCCACCTAGTGCTTGAGAGATTTGGTGAGGAATTCATTTTCCTTCTCTGGACCTTCTTTAAATGAAGGAAATGCTTAAACTGAATGTTAAGGTCTCTTTCAGCTCCGACAATCTGTGAGATCATCCCTTATTACATCAGAAAAATTGAACTAAAAACAAATACGCACATTTTTCTCTATTTTTCAAATAATACTCATCTTCTCCTGCATATTAGCACATATCAATCTCAAGGTCACAAATATTTAAAGAAGGCTGCAGAACAAAAATCTGCTAATATTGCTTATTTTTTAATATATTCAATATATGATTGCTATGTTTATTTTTAGATCTGATTATACCAACATCTCAGAGGCTTTTCAATCTTGCAGTTAACTAAATATTTAGGCATTTTATTTTAGAGAGCTTATCTTTGCATAAAAACTGAGTCAACACAATCCTAAAACTTATTTTAAACATAATCAGGGTACCAAATCAGGGTGGAGGGAGAGGGATATATATCTAAACATATGACTTAAAGTCTAAAGAATGTTCCTTGAATAAAAAATGGTCATCAAAGATTGAGACCTCTGTTCAAATTTTCATATCTATGCTTTGAATTTTTCATTACTGATTTTTATTTTAAAACAGAGAGAAGGGCCCTTATATGCATTCCCCTCTATTATTTCAAATGTAGCTCATGGTATATTAAAGTTGCAAGTTACTCTGAACTAAAACATTATGAAATAAAAATCTCTCTAGAAAAGATATGTGGAGCCTATGCTGCACTTCAGTTATCTTTCTAGACTGGAAACCAGAGCATGTCCACAAGGTAATGTGTGCAAGTGGAAGGAACTGAGGCTCAGGGGAGTTTGCAGTGTTTGATAGGCACAAGTTTCCTTAGTAGTTCACTTGCTAAATTCTGTGTACTTAGAGCTGAGCTCTGAGTTGTCACACAAGACTGCTAGAGCAGGTTCTATTAAAAGTAGGGCACAGGGCAATGCAAGAAGATATTTACCAATACACAGCAACAGGAATAAGAACAGTGCAGTGCAAAAATCTAGATCAAACAAGAAAAGACCATTCTGGGTGAGAGGATCTAGAAATCTGTACCCAAACCCACTGCCTATCATTCATCATTGTATGCATGTATCAGAGAGGGGACCTTGTTACCATAGGATAATTGGTACAAAGACAAAGGCATACAGTGAATATCCATAACATGAAGACCAACAATTTACAGTCAAACGGTGGTCCTTAGGTGGTGGTAGGGTGACTCAGTAGGACTTTATCTAGAAAGATGAAATAATGAAAATAAAGTTCCTTTAACTAAGATATAAGTTATTTTAACTGTGCACAAAATCTTAATAGACTAATAATAGGAAATACAATTTTTCCTTTAAGATTTTATGATAATGCTGTAAGATAATCTTTAACTTTAACTTCAACAGCATTATCAAACAGATGGCCAGTCCACTTTGGTGGACTTCCTGAAATCCCACAGCTTTTATGAGATTTACAATTTCTCTTTCTCCTGCTTTTGATATTTACCTGACTTTTGGAAAGAGACCAGGACACAAAGAAGATGTCCCGAAATAAGTGAAAGTGTTAAGCAAGGAGGACAACTGGTTGAGCTATGACTAATTTTATTAGTGGTCTGTCATCAGTTAATGTTTTCAATTAATCATATCTTCTGCTTCCCTAGGTAAACTCCTAACTTCAGGGACTAAAATAATGAATACAGATAAACAAGAGCCCCTAGCCCCATAATTATGCTTAAACCGTATGCACAGCTTCATTATAAAGTATGGGTTTATGCATTCTCAACTAATCCTCCGTTGTCTTCAGAAGTCCTAAATAAAAAAAGCCATCCAGAGATTGTTCTAAAGAAATAACTGGGCTGGCTGGACTCCACTCACTGCCGCAGCCAAGATTCTGGCATTTGGAGCAAGCAAAGGCAAGTAAGCAGCAAGCTTCACAAGGATTCACCCCGAGTGTGCTACGTGTTGCATGGGGACAGCAGGAGACGTGTCCTGAATCACGAGACTGGCCACAGGGAGTCTAACATCTGGAACTGGTCATTATTTACTTCCATTTTCCCTATTAGAGGCCTACTGAGTCTTCCAGTGTTAATAACCTAAACAAGGCTCTTGATATAAAACATCACAAGATGTCTTCTTCAGTCATTTCTGGGAGATTTTTCCCAACAGTGTCAAACAAGGACACGCTCTTTTATAATTCTTGTTGCCAGAGATTTGCAACTGGGTGGACTCAAAGGATCTATAAACCCCCATAAATGTTATGCCAAAATTTCTTTCCTGGGTACATTCTTCTTTTGTTTTTTGTTTTTAGATAGTCCATAATATTCACTGGATTTTTTTAAAGGAGTCTCTAATCTCCCTCCCCTCAAGAAACCTCCTGTCTACATAATTTTTCTCTAGGTTAATCACAGTACATCACTAGGAGTTTATATATACCATCTTACCTGGTTGGTTTTTTTTTTTTTTTTAAGATTTTATTTATTTGTTTGCTTGAGAGAGAGAGAATCTGAAGCAGACTCTGGGCTCGATCCCATGACCGTGAGATCATGACCTGAGCCAAAATCAAGAATCAGATGCTCAACTGACTGAGCCATCCAGGCACCCCCATCTTACCTTGATTCTAAAACACCTTTTTCCTAAAACTGAAATGCATCTTATAATCCTTGTTTATATTTAACAAAATATTTCCTTACTCCCCCAAAATTATTATTAAATTGATAGTAGGTCTTTGAATTGATGACATTTAAGCAATACTGGAATTAGGCCTACATCAAATATATTAGTAAATAGGCAAACTGCGTGTTCCTGAATGACAAATAAATTTAAAAAAAGCTAAGAGAGAAACTTCAGTGTCCCATGGGGATACAAAGTGGGCACTGAAACACCAGGAACACATTTAAGTTGATACTCTTTCACCACTGGACACTAGTCAAGTTTCATGCACTTATTCAATGTGTCCTGAGTGGACTATGTGCCAGATACTGTGCTATTGGAAAGTTACTGATCTAGGCAGGAGGACCTGGCATATTCCCAAGAGGGAGCATGCAGTGATCCCAACAGGAAGTGGGTAATCTGGACTAACAAGGAAGTGGGAGTGTTTTTAGAGAGAAAGAAAACAGAGATCTGGAGAGAGAACAGGACCAAATGATGACTCCAAAAGGGCTGGACTGAGTGGAGAGCATAATTCATCAACCCAAATGAAAATATATTTATAACACAGAAGAGAGGTAACATTGTGAATTTTCAGTTACAATAACAAAGGGACTCTACCAGAAGCCACAGGGTAGATACAGGTTCAGCCAAGACTCTGACCATAGGAGCAGGGAAAGAAAGCATAGCCTGGTTTGGGCTCTAAACTGGGTGAATATTGTAATAAGTCCTCAGAAAAAAAATCCCATTTTATGGGAACTAACATTCTTCTATTTTTATAGGAAGAGTGGGATTAATAGATCTTGACTACTTGAGTAATATCCCCCAAAGTCTGGGTGCCCTTTCCCAGGGATGGGCTAAAGGATTAAGACATATAATGTCTGCAAATCCCTTGTTTTGTTTTGTTTTAAAAAAAAAGAAAAAAAAACAATAACAACGCTTTGCTTAGATATCATACTTGCTTGCCTTGTACCATCTATAACCCAATAGGAGAAACATGCCTCTCAGTGGTCCAAAGAAGACAACAGGTTTGATCAGATACCATGAGAGACCAGGTTTGCAAAAAGCAATTCTAGTGTTGATATACCCCACCCCAACTGGACTGTGCCCACCAAGGTTCTGCAGGAAGTCATCTCTTATACCAAAATGTGATATTGCTTGTGGCTCCATCCCAGACAGATGGTTGAAGCCCACTTTCAGGTAGAGAGTATGTAACTGCTGCAGCTCTTAAAATGAAAGGGAGAAAAGGGAGAGTCAAATTTTTCTGGTCTCTCCTCAACTGGGACTCTGTAAATTCCACCTCACCAAAAAAAAATAAAAATAAATAAAAATAAAAGAACCGTCTTGTCCATATAGGACAGGCTGCCTTAATTTTGTCAAGTCCTTAAATACTGAACTAGCATGACACAGAGAGTGTCTGCCAGGGTCAGGTGTTGAAGAGCCGGCCAATTAGAAAAGGTGGTGAAATGAGCAGGTACTTGAAACAGTTGTCTATGAGGAGCCAGCCTCTGAAGCTACAAAATACCACATCCGTACACATTTGCTGTATACATTTATATACAGAATGCCTCTGTAGACTTTCTTGCATTGAGGTGTTAAAAACAAAACCAGTTGTTCAGTTTAAAAGAACTAACGACTACAGTGGAACTAGAATAAGGTACCACCAGAGAAGGGAAAAAGGAACCATGTCCCCTGGGCAGATGCCTCATCTGTTCACTCGTTAATTCTCTCACCACCATACAGTGGGTGGGACACTGTTTATACCAAATAAATGTTCACTGGAATTGAATTCCAGAGGTTAAAAATTTTAAAGAGCAGCTTACTTTCCTCTCACGTGTCACCGAAGGAGAGAGACAGTAGGATTAAAGTGAGGGACATCCTGGGAGGTGTGGGTGCTCATTTTGTCAAGCTAGACCCCAGCATGACTTAAGGACACTAGCTGGGACAAGTATTATAAGATATCTCCTCTCCATGCCATTGTGGCCACTATTACCTTAATAAAAACAAGCAAATCCAGTAAAAGCAAACTGCCAATGGGAATGGGGGTCCAGTAGTAATGGAGTTCTCTCAGAGCAAATATCCATTTCTGCCTTTGAATAACAGAATGGTCCGGGGAACAAAGTCTCCATCCACTGCTTCAAAGTTAACTTTTCACTTTTCCATCAAAAATTAACCGTCCCCCAAGCCCTCGCCTCCACTAAGGAGCCAAGGCTTTCCTCGGCTTACAGTTCATGCTACAATGTCTATAAGGATCACTGAAGGGCAGTAAGAAAGCCATCTACAGGCAAACGCTAAAACAGGTTTGAGTACATGTGACGTCTTTAAGACAGCAAAAAAAGACACAAAACAGAAACATGCCCATAAGAGAAAACTCCCCAGTTAGATCCCAGTCTCACAGCCAAGTGTTGGCATCAAAGATGGCATATGCCAGCTCTAAAATGCAGAGACCAAGAAAGGAAATCAACCTGCTCTGGTAAACTGAACGGAGGCGCATGGAAAGATATGCCTATGCCCTAACTTTGTAAATGCAACTTTAGTTAGAAAAACAACGTCCTTTGCAGATGTAATTAAGAAAGATCATCTTGGGTGATCGGCTGGCCCTCAATCCAACGATAAGTGCCTCTTGGCACTATGGGACGGAAAAGAAGACATGGAGAAGACCACATGAAAACAGAGGCAGAAATGAGAATGAGGCACCGCAAGCCAAGAAATTCCCAGAGCCACCAGAGGCTGCAGGAGGCAAAAAAGGATCCTCCCCTGGAGAATTTGGAGGGACCCTTAGCCTGTTGACACCTTGATTTAGGACTTCTGGCCTTCAGAACTGTGAGACAAGAAATGTATATTACTGTAAGCCACCAAGTCTGTGGTAATTTGTTTTAGCAGCCCTAGGAAACTAACCCATCTGCCACACCAAGTCAGGTATTCCTCTCATGGTGTGTTCACCTCCAACCTGCAGATATAGAATAACTTTCTAAATGGGCAGCCAGAGCAGTATGGGGGCTCCCTGAGGGAGGACCCTCAGCTGCTCTACTCTAATTGTTCAGATCTTGACTGGTTGTTTAGTCAGAAGATTTGGATTCACATCACCTTAAAACTGGTAAGATCCTAAAGACTGACACACCTACCACCTAGACAAGCTCATATATTTTTTCAGATGAGGCAATCAAGTCCTAAAAGTTAGCTAACTTGCTCAAAGCCCATGGCTAGCTGACTCGATCAGATCCCTGCCCAAATTCCCAATTTCGTGCTCTTTCTGCTACTGCAGGGGATGCACAGAAGGGCTAGGACCCAAATGAGCAATACATGTGGAGACATGGTGCCTCCTGTCTTCTCATTTTACATTTCTAGCCTTCTTCAAAGGTCCTCCAAAGACAATGATCATTTTGAAGGAAAGCTGTGTTTCCACTTCCCACACATCTACCACCCTAAAAACTACCTCACAGGAAAAGTACCACAGAACTAACTTGGCCTTCGTGCAAGAAAGGCTCTCCCAGCAGAAACCATCCTTACAGAGGACCCATCCATATTCCTGAATCAGTGTTTCTTTTCTTCATGTAACTCCTACAGGCATCTCTGTGGTCTTCTCTAATCTAAATAGGTCTCTATAATAATTTGGCCAGGGATAAGTTCAATGAGAACAAGCACAGATTCACAGACTTTCTTATAACCATGAAGTTGACTTCCTTGGTCAATGACTTAGATTGATCATCAAAGCCAGAAACACAGCACTTTGGTAACAAAAACAGAACGAAACAAGAAATAACATGCAGGGAAAAAAAAAAAAAGGATTACCTTAAGAATTTCTTGTTTAAACTGGGAATAAAAACTGAAAGGAATAGAGTTGTCCAGGAAAAAGAAAAAGCAATGCTGATTCTACTTTTCTTGCAAGCAAAACTTTTAAAGCTATCCAAAAAAAGTATGGGGGGAAAAAAAGAAATCATATCACTAATCTCAGTTTAATTGTTAATTGTGGGAGTCAAAACAAGGAAAGCTAAGCACTAATCAAAATGGGGTAAGTATCACTGGTATCAATTCAAAATGGAAACCCAATGATGAGACTGAAAACAACCTCCAAATGCAGATGTGTGCCCTCTCTCCCTGTGCCTGTCACTCCCCACTCCCTCACCCCTCTTCTCTCTCTCTCTCTCTCTCACATACATACACACTCACTCGCTCTTCAAAGCTTGTCCTCTGTATAACTCATCTGTGAAAGAAAAGAAATTGTATATTATCCGTGAGCAAGCTCAAAATGCAGGCAGATGGGAGACAAATGCACTTGACAGTAAAGCCTTCCAAGTTCTCTTTAACTCACAAGTGAGCTCAGAAGAAACAATGTCATTACTTCACTAGATATTAAGAATAGAGAGCCCTGGGCACCTGGGTGACTCAGTTGGTTAAGCGACTGCCTTCAGCTCAGGTCATGATCCTGGAGTCCCGGGATCGAGTTCCGCATCGGGCTCGCTGCTCGGCGGGGAGTCTGCTTCTCCCTCTGACCCTCCCCCCTCTCATGTGCTCTCTCTCTCAAATAAATAAAATCTTTAAAAAAAAAAAAAGAATAGAGAGTCCTCCCCCAAATATTTACTCTCATGAAACAATCAGGTCTACATGAAGTGCCCAGGTGACAGTAAATCACAGTGCCCTCTGACAAACAAAGAAATGTTATGGGTTTTCTCCTTAGCATATCCATATCCAAACATCTTGCATGCCACATTGAAGGGTTCACAGACATTATCACCACACTCCTCTCCAAATCCATCCTTGGATCCCAGAGTGAGAAGTCCTTGTTAACCACATCACCCAATTCAAGTTCACTTATTCAAAAGTTCCAGCTACTTCCCTCCCTCCTTGCCCCTCAAATTTGCTCTCTGTGTCCCTAGTTCCTCTGCTGGTACCAACCCTCCTTTGATCGTGACCATAGACCAAATCAACTACACGGTGGTTGGAGTTTAGAACAATCTACTGAACAGTTCTGAACCCAGTAAGAATACCGATTGACATACCAATCCAAGAAATAGCCCACATCCCAGGTAAAATTGATCTTAACCTCCAGAAACAAATTCTGATCGGGTAATACCAGCCCTAACTGCAGAACAGCAGAAGCCCAATCCTCATTATTAGATTTTAGCACTAAAGAGATCATAGTGGCAAAAATGAAGGCTTACTGGAACCAGTGAGAGGGATCCACATCTACTCCTGCGTCTGTCCAGAGAAGAAGTCTTTGCAACAAAGACAGGACAGTAGGACACCCTAAGTAGCTTCCACAATCCCATCTGTGAAGACACTTCAACTATCTTTGAAAATTAAACTATACACCTCAGTAGGACATTTCTATGCTTGCTTAACATATTGTTACCAAGTATTGTTACCGTACTGACACAGGGTTAGCAGAACTGGCCTGATCATTTCAGAAGCCCATTTCCCTCCAAATTTTAGTCCTAAGTTGTTTTAAGTATTAATATTTTTGCTTTCTTGTTTTCTATCCTCTTCTAAGCTCTGCTCCTAAAAAATAATGAAATATATCATACTTGGGGCTTTCTCCATCACTATAGTTCCACTGACTATAACCTAGCCCAAAGGCAGTTAACATAGAACTGATACCTAACAATGTGGTATCTTGTGGAGTCTTGTAAGGACTATCACTCTCTCCATTTTACAGGTGGTAAACTGAGGCTCAGTGAAGTGAGGTAAACCACTCAAGGTTCCACAGCAGATCAAGATTCAAACTCACGCTGGCTGACTCCAAAGCCAATGCCCTAACCCTTTCACCACAACCACTGGAGTAAACTAAGAGAAAAGGAATTTACTACACACAGAGCAAAACCCATATAATGAATGCCTACTGCCAAGTCCTTCATTGTACCTCATCATTGCACAAATGTGTATATGTACATGTAGAGATACATACTTTTTCTTAGAGTATATGTTTTTGAATTCTAAATAAAGGCCTAAAGGAATGATTTCAGGAAATGGAAGGCCAACTAAGATCAGCTCTTACCCATCAACTGTAAGGTTCTTTAGCATGGCCACAATATGCTGGTAGCCACAGTTTCACTTACAGCATGGCGACCTGACCCGCAGGAACTAGAGCTCTGAACATATTTATGTATTTTTTGTAAATTCAAGGAAAGCCAGCAGATGACAAAGTAAAATATATGTAAGTATATATAACATACACACACAAGTAGAGGTACACATTATACATTGTGTATATACATTATATATATATTATTACATACATATACATCCTAACTTTACTGTTAGTACTACAGACAGGAGACAACAGCTTACAGATTATTAACTTCAATCAATTCCAAATCCTTAGTCTCTAAAAACCCTCCTAATCTGAGACTTTCTCTGTTGCAGCACACTGGTTTCTGCCATGTAACAATTACTAAAAAGCAGAGAGGAACCCTGAGCAGCATGGATGTAAATGTAGTAAGTCCAAAGCATGTTGCTAAAAAAAGACACACACCCCTGGATACTCTTTTTTTTTTCTTCCATTTATTCATTTAAAAGATATTTACTGAACATGGATTCCCAATCCTTATGTGCAGTGATTTTGGCTTGGGGCTCTTCTAGGTGCTGGGGATGTAGTGAAGAACAACAAAGTCAAGACCCTTGTCTTCACAGATTTCTATTTAGAGTAGCCCAAAATGACGAGAACCCAAGACATTCAAAAGACAGATCTGACTGTACATTACCTAGCAGGAATCCCCTTAACGCATTGCCTCCAAGTTAATTCAATGAGTAATGAGTGCTTATTAGATTTCACAGCACTCTGCTAAGCATCAAGACAGAAAGGATATTATCAAGCCCTGCCCTCGGTAAGCTGAATCACCCTGGGATGACAATACACAGAGATCTGAACCAGGGGAAAGTGCCAAAGTAAGGTATTATTATCCATCCAACACTCTATCAAGAGAAAGATAGCACTCATTTCTGTCACGTAGTTCCAACAGAGAAGAGAGAGTAAAAGATGCTCCAATTTATTTCAACACCAGGCACCCCTTCCCTAAAAATAAAACAAAAACAAAAAATCCATATCCAGGGCGCCTGGGTGGCTCAGTTGGTTGAGCGACTGCCTTCGGCTCGGGTCATGATCCTGGAGTCCCGGGATCGAGTCCCGCATCGGGCTCCCTGCTCGGCGGGGAGCCTGCTTCTCCCTCTGACCCTCCCCCCTCTCATGTACTCTCTCTTATTCTCACTCTCTCAAATAAATAAATAAAAAAATAAAATCTTAAAAAAAAAAAATCCATATCCATTTACCCCAAGAATACTGATGATTTCCTTAGTCTGGCTAAAATAAATCTCTTTTTAAATCAACAAAACTAATTAGCAATGATTAATTATAAGAGGGCATGTATTTTTAACCTGAGGAATCTTAATTCATTTTCTGGTTCCCCTTTCTTTAAAAAAGGAAGAGAGAGACAGAGAGAGAATCGAAGATGGCAGGCGAGGGGGAGGAGCCCGGGGGAGGAGGACCTCAATTTTCTGGGCATTGGGTCAAGACCACACAACATGAGAGAGCAATGGCAGGCAGCTGGCTGGGGACTGGCCAGGGCCATGCTCCTTCTGCTTAGCCTTTGGCTGTAACCACTAGACCACATGTCTGCACTATTTTTCAGATGACCAGAAGGGAAGATTTTTAAAACCATACTAGAAAATGGCTTTGCTTTTAGGATGTGTTTACACTTGTTCTGGTGTTTTCTTGCAGGGTCATGGGGCAGAATTTTTTGAAACACACCTAAAAAGAACACAGTCATTGGCATCATCAGTCCTCTTGACTTGACCACAGTGGAGCCCGATTCAGCAAACCCAAGGATAATTTTTAAAAAAAATGCTTATCTTGTTCCACACCTCACCACAAAACAAACAACCTAATTCACAGGCTTCCTAATATTCAAAATGCCTCCAGATCTGTCAGTATTTTTTAAAATGCCATCCTTGATTTGATCACTAACAAATATGACCACTTTCAAGCTTTTATGATGTAAGAGAAAGCTGCAAAAATGGACCTAAGAGCCAGTTCAATCATTCTTCAAATTGAACAAAGTCACTCTAAAAAGATCTTTCTCTTATTGACTGCCTTTCCCGCAGAGGGAAAAAAAAACCAAAGCTAATCCAACCATAATCTCCACTCCCATGAATCACTGCCATAACATCTGAGAGAGGGCCAAAAGTAATTGGTGCTGCTGCTACAGGCGGGAGGTCACGCTACGGAATGTCTATTAAGATATTACAGCCTCAAATGCCTTTAAACCAACAACTGCAACACAGATAATAAAGGAAGAATATATGATATGAGGAGTTAGGACAGAAGACAGAATGTTCAAAAGAAACAGATGTATTGTAAGAAAACCTACAAACACGAGGTTGAATGCATATCAGAAAGCCTTTGGAAGCAGATAGAAACGTAAGTGGTTTGATTGTGGAAAGGTATGAATTATTACCTAGATGGAGGGAGGATATTGATAACAGTCCCCAAATCCACCCCAAGATGGGAACAGAGATAGGATGGGATGCTGTCCCATTGGAGGATTTCAACTATCTTGACATCTACTGATGGTAATGTGCCTTTAAAAAGCCAAGCCGCTAAACTGATACAAGTTAAATGAAACTAAGATGTGACAACTAAATGCAATATGTGATCCTGGATGAAATTCAAGAACCCTCCCCCCCCAAAAAAAGATTATATGTATATATGTTATATATATACATAGATTTATATATGTATATACGTATATATTTTGATATATTAGATTTATATATTTAATATATTAATTTGTATATTTATATATATGTATTTTATATATTTATATACAATATAAATATACATTTATATATTAGATTTATATATTTATATATTAGAGGTATTTATAGAAGAGTAAATATATATACATATTTAGAGTAAATTTAGTAGTAAATATATATATATCTCTCTCTCTAGAGTAGTATAGTATTATATATATATAATTACTGGACAAGTGGTGAAATTTGAGATCTGTAAAATAGATAATAATATTTTATCAAAGTTAATTTCCTGGTTTGATCATTATACTGTAGTTATGTAAGATGTTAATATTTGGGCTATCTGGGTAGCGAGTACTGTGGAATTCTTTGTACTATTTTTCTCTTTTTGCAACATTTTTGTAAGTCTGAAGTGATTTTAAAATGAAAAGTTAAAAAATAAAAATGAGCTAATACATACATACACACACACACACACACGCACACACACAAGCCTCTGATAAATTCCTGACTTGCAAAAATGTCATCTTCCAGATGGAAGAAACAAAACCGTTAACTCTTACTTTGACCTTAATTCTAACTCAAATGACCAACAACATAATGACAGAAATCTTCAGAATTACAGACTTACTTATGCTAGCCTCTTCAGAGATTGAGCAGTAGTTAACCTAGGCCACAAAAATATAAATATATATTCCCCCCAAATATAAAATCATGTGTAATTAACAAAACTTGGAGGAGGCAAAATAGTGACTAACCCCTAGAAAAGGCATAGACAGTGGCAGGCTTCCTGTCCGTCTTCTCAGAGATGGATCCAGGTAGGAGGGCTGAAAGGAGCAACACCCATCAGCTACAGGGACGGGCACATCTGGGTCAGGGCCCTTGGGCTGAGAGCCCTTGCGGCTGTTAGAAACTGCAGCTCCTGTGGCTCCTTGAGAAGGGATGGGACATTTTCTACTCAGGAGTTAGAAGGACCTTGGTAAGAGCTGGCTAAGTCCAACAGATTGCTGACTGCTGTCAGAGTACACAGGTACAGAGAATCTTCAGGTTCCCGTTCAGTTCATGTAGCCTGGTGAACTAGAAGAACAGCTCAATCACTTCTCGGCCTTTTGGCTAAGATCAAGTGTAGAAGAACAGCTCAGGTGAAACATAAGACGCGCCCTTTGTTATTCACCACTCCAAAACTCAGCAACAGATGAGGGTTGCTAGAAAATAAGAGGGGCCATCAAGGATGAAGTGAAAAAGTCATAAAGAACACAAAAAAAGTCAGATTTCTACACTGGGCTTTAGAAAGCAGAACTAAGAAAAATGACAGGTGTATTCCCATGGCCGGAAATTTGAAAAAGGAATAATGATAATACTATATTTAGCATGAATCGCATGCCATATAGTGTCTTATGTACCTTATATATATCACTGCATTAAAAAAGGTGAAATATGAATGGCTAAGAAACATGAAAAAAGATTTTCAACAATCTCATTAGTAATTTAAGAAAGGCAAATGAAAGCAACATACACTTTTCCACCATCAGATTGACACAGAAACATTCACACTTAAGATATACAGTATTGACAAAGGTTTGGAGAAAACAGGCACCTTCGTAACTGACTGGAGGCAGTATAATTAAGTAGTTTTTGGTGAAGAGAGTAATTTGTTAATATCTATTAAAATATTAAATGTGCCTACCATTTAACATGCAATTCCACTTGGTATGTATCCTGGACAAATGCTGAAATAGATAAACAGTGAAGTATGTACAAGGATTTCCATTCTATCATTCTGCACATTACAATGATGTGATGAAAAGCTGAGACCGGCCTATATGTCGAAGACTGAAGGTTTAATAATCTACAGGAAAGCTATACTATGTTGAAAATTCTACAAAACAGAAGAATTTGTTCCTAGATGTACAGGTACAGGAATAAATATGCAGAAAGTTCTTGAGGGATACACACTACACATTTAACTCGAGAGAGGGACTTTTGCCTTCCATTATGGCTAGGGATGGAAGGTGCACAACCAAGTATCAGGATACAAGTGTAACTAAATGCCCATGACAAACGCCTCAAGCCTAGAAAGGTGGTAGTGTGTAGGTGAGGGCAAAAGGCTGAGATCTGAGGCTTGCAGACAATGCTGAAGGCAATCAAAAGGGACTTTATGTTTATGCTGAGACCAAAAAAGTGAACAAAGAAGTGAGAATATTAAACAGCAGATTTTTTTGGTGATCCATAAAAGGTAGGTGGGGAATTGCCAAGAACCAGCCTCAGTTAAGAACAAGTCACACAAAACCAACCATACTTTAATTTTCCTTAGGTTCATTCACATGATTATTTGACAAGTATGTACTGAACACCTCCTCTGAGCCAGACAGTATGCACAAAAGATATAAAAACAAACAACAATAACAACAAAACCCTGACAATGCTCCTGCCCTGTTGAAGATGATAATCCAGCAGGGGGACAGATATGAATCAAATAACCAAACCAATCAATTTATTATTACAAGGTGAGACAAGGGCTTGGAAGTCAGGAATCAAGCGTCTCCAAAGAGCTTTGCAAAGAAATGGAGTCTGCAGACAGAATACAGAGGTCCAAGAACTTGGACGGTGGAGGAAATAAAATAAACCTCTTTTGCACTAGCCTTTAACTGAAATTTAACTGCATTTCCTTTAATATGAACAAGGGCAACAAACCACAGTGGTTGTGACTTTGCCACCAATAAAAATCACAGGTGTTTGCATATAACATTACTGCTGTTGCAGATAATCTGAATTATCATTTATAGCATTTATCAGACCTGCCCTTCCTTTTATTATATAATGTGGTCATATAGAAGCATATATTTATATTCCAAGTGGTTTTAATATGTTGGTGGCTATTTCTATGTAATTTTTTTCCTTTTTAAAGGAATTTTATTTTATTTTATGCATTATTCTGAGAAACGGTCTTAAAAGCTTTACCTGATTGTCAAACAAATCCATGGCATAAAAAAGATTAATGATCACTCACCTAAATTCTGGTACAAGTCGATAGGTATGTATCTAAATGGACTACAAAATCAAGGAATTCAATTACTCTACACACATGGTCTCACATAATGAAAGCCCAAAAAATGAAATAAATTCCCCCCCCAAAATAAAATAAAATAAAATAAATAAAATAACAGTTATCCTCAACCCTTTAATTTTGACTCTAGTTGTTCAACAAATATTTGCTGAGTGCTTACTTTGTGCCAGCCACTACACAAGGCAATGGGGAAACAGAAGCAAACCAATTCTATTAAGGTGGCCTGTCCTCATCTTGGATCCTCATTGTCCATCAAAGTAATTGGTGGACAATCTATAAATGTTTGCTAAATGCTAAAAGAAGAATGCCTAAGAACGGAAGAAGTGCCACCAACATGTTATGAAGTCTTAACATTCAAGCAAAAATCTTCTGGCTATCATTCTATTCCTTGGGAAAGTTTCAACTCCCCAGCATAAAACCCAATTTCACCTGACTTTCTCTTTCCTCCCACTTTGTATCTCACATTGCTCAATTAAACGGTCTGACTTTTATGAGAAATTGCTCTTCGGAAGAACATCTAAACCAAAGGGAACAAAGACCAAGTGAACAGTATTCAATTCCTTTTAAGACTTGCACACATTGGTGTGATAATAATAAGTACTATTATGTATTCTACCTATATAAAAACATTCGCAGGACTCAAAGAGGAAGTTTGCAGCCAGCTTCTTGATCCAGTAAGAGAAGAACACAAGCAAAATAATACAGCAGTCTAATCCAATTTCCTAGCAGCTTGGGGACAAGTGGGAGATAAGGAAAACAAACCAGAGACCTCACCCTCAGACTCTTCACCTCACACTATGTGATATTACAAAGAAAGCTCTCACAAAAGGGGCAGAACTATCCTTCCAAACCATCTCACCACTCATAAAGGAGTGAGAACTGCATCATCACACAAGAACTTAGCGATTTCACCCCACACCTTCTTAACCATTCAGACTCCTTTGATCACTTATTTTACCATGGACAGGAAAATCTAAGCATTTGCAGTGAAATGGTGAGGTGAGCTTAGCATACAGCTGGGCTGATGAACTGCCAGGCCTGGGATGCATTATAGCAAAGGAGGCTACAGATTACTTCATAATCCTCCACTTGTAGACTTCAAGTTCAGCCTGACTGCTCAGTGAAATCACTTTTTCCATACTTGTGAAAGCAGTCCCTGCCTGCCCTCTTGTGAACCCAGGCAAGGTGACTTTAAATAAACTCTGTGCTCAAATGAGCCAAGTAATTTAGAAATGGAAGCAAAGAGAATCCAGTTATCCTACTATCTGCCCCCGTCTCCAAAAAGACAATAAGAACTAACTTTTAATGAGCACTTGGCCACATCCAGGACTTGTGCCAATCACTTTATGTATATGTTGATCCTTACAAAACAATTTTGTGGGAAGATATTATTATTATCCCCATTTTGCTAGCAAAGAAACATGTTTGCAGGGACTAAGTCATTGTTAAGTCACTATTAGTGGTGAGTAGGGATTTAAACTCAGGCTGGCTGAGCCTACATTCTTTTTTTTTTTTTTTTTTTTTTTTTTTTAAGTGGGCTCCACACGGAGCTTGGAGCCGATTGTGGGACTCTAACTCATGACCGTGAGATCAAGAACTGAGCCAAGATCAAGAGTCAGACACTCAACCAACTGAGCCACCCAGAGCCTACACTACATTCTTAACCACCGTAACATTCTGCCTCTGATCCTAGAACCTGATCTTAACAGTAATCAATCTTACTTTTTCCTTTAAATACTCTAAACAGCTCTTTCAGGTATCAGGTGCAGAGCATAAAATGCAATACAACTACTCATTTATTCTCTGAGTTCTTGAAGCACTTGGGGGTTAGAGTTTGGGCATAGCAAAAACAGTGAGAGAAGAGCACACTTTGTTGAGTCTCCAAGTCCACAGGACTAAAATAGAAGATTTCTTTAAAATGGAGGTGAGCAGAAGGAAGCCACATTGTCTTGTCCTCTCACTAGAGGAGTGGTTTTTCTTTAGTCTCTTCCTCTTTTCCCTTCAACCACTGTAGGAGCCACAACAAAGTAGCTCCACCTAAAAGGGAGGGTAGATACAATTCAACTACAGCTTCCTAATAATTCAGCAGTTATGTGTGTTGTAGTAAAAATAGCACAAAGCTGGAAGCTAGGAGACCTGGATTATCTACCCAAGATCAACCACTGACTGACCTTTTCAGGCACTGCTCCCTCTTATATAAATAAGGGTGGACACTGGTCCACAACTAGGAGGTTCAGCGGTACGAAGAAGCCAGTATCTGGCCATTTCTGACCTACAAAGGTGTCAATTTCATAGTTCCAACTAACACATGGATTTACACACAATCTTCCATGCTATACCACTGTTTCTTATCTTCCTAATCTAATTCTACATAATTCTGGCATCTGCCAACCTTCTAACCCCCTGGCTGTCAAAGGAGATTCAAGGAGTGACTCATTAGAGAAATATCTAATTTCATTGAAGACTCTTTAGAATATGAAAGAAGACTAGTACTTCTAAAATAAGGAAGTAATAGAAGCAGTTCCAGACAGACACCGCTAATCACAGCTAAGGGACTATATGGGAACAGAGTTTAAAGAGGCTGATACAGGCTCTGAGGCTCCAGGCTATCCTGTTCGTCCCAGAGTTGCTAGGTCATCTTTCCATAGTGTGGAGAGAACAGTAAATACTTCAGGTTGTGTATGTGTGCGTGTGGCAGATGCTGTGTTGGTAATGGACAAGCAATGATGATGCTCCAGCTGTGGGCATTTGGACTGGGTTGCCCACAGTCTAGGTGGGAGGCAGGTAAGGACCAGGCAACAGAAGATTAAAATAAAAGCTTCTGTGGCTACAATGGTGAGTCTATAGCTTGTCAACCCAGATTTAACAGAAAGTCAGGAAAATCCAGCAGAATCATTTCAAAACTTTATCTTACTAACTAGCTTGTTGAGTTAAAAAAAAAAAAAAAGTTATATACTTACATCTGTATGCCTTTTATTTTATTTTCTTGCCCTATTGCTCTGGTTGTGATTCCAAACTATATTGAATAAAACTGTTAGAAGTGAACATCTTTGTCTTATTCCCATCCTTAGGGAGAAAGCATTTAGTCTTTCACAATTAAGTATAATGTCAGTGGTAAACTTGTGGTTTTCACTCTTGGCCAAGTATCAGAGAATAAAGCTCTTTGAATAGAAACTTAAATGGAATTTAGATATTGGAGTGGGGAGAAACTGTGTCACTTTTGCCTACCTCATGTCTCCCTGCCTCTTCATATAACAATGCTTTGATTTTTCCCTTAGGGGAAGCCAACATTCCCCCACCACCACAGTTCTAGCAGAGTGGGCAGGTGAGTCAGGTCTGGTCAAATCATCTATCCCATCCTCTGGTCCAGGTATTTAGTCCAAGAAAATTCAAATATGGGACTTCTTTAGAATTATTACGTAAGGCTCTCTTTCCACTAGACTTATAGATTAGGGATCAACAAAGTATGACCCATGACTAAAATCTGGCTTCTACCTGTTTTTGTAAATAAAGTTTTACTGAAATATAGCAAGGGGTGCCTGGGTGGCTCAGCCATTAAGCGTCTGCCTTCGGCTCAAGTCATGATCCCTGGGTCCTAGGATCGAGCCCCACATCAGGTTCCCTGCTCAGCAGAAACCCTGCTTCTCCCTCTCCCACTCCTCCTACTCATGTTCCCTCTCTCGCTGTGTCTCTTTCTGTCAAATAAATAAAATCTTTAAAAAGAAAGAAATACAGCCATACCCATTCATTTACACATTGTCTATGGCTGCTTTTGAGCTACAACAGCAAAGTTGAGTAGCTGCAATAGTGACCATAATGCTCCTAAAGCCTAAAATAATTACTATCTGGCCTATTAACAGAGTAAGTTTCCTGACTCTGTTCTTGATAATATAATGTAAGCCTGGAACAGTCTGAAAGCCTATCACCACTATCTGGAAAGAACCTACTAGAAATGACACCAACACAAAAGAAACCAACGCCAATATTATAGAAGTTTCTGGATTCAGATGGGCCAGAACTATTATACCCTAACTTTTTTTTTTAAGTTCCATAAGCCAATAAATTCAGCTTTTTCTCAGGCCAGGCCAAGTATAATTGAGGCTTCCTTCATTTGAATTCAAATTCGCAACATAGATAAAAACTATAATGCTCATTTCAGAACCACAGCTCTAATTTCTTCCTCCATCATATATCCATGAATACTATAAAGATATTCAAAATTTCTTTTCAACTAGAAAGTCACTGAGCACTAAAAACTGTAATTTATATAACAATTAGCTAAAACAGTGTAAAATCAACTAATCAACCCCAAAATCAAACAGGCCTCATTTAGACTGTTTTTCCAACCAACCATCCTAAAGTGTTATTAAACGATAAAAGAACAAAAAGGATGCAAACCAGTTACCCGCCTCCAAAAAAAAAAAAAAAAGATGCAACACCGAATAATCATTCACAGAACAATTGAGCTCTAAGTACAAAAACAAAAGTTAGGTGCTGCCATTATAATCTCCCTGATACAAGGCTAATACTCCAAGACCAGTTAGGGAAACAGGTTTCTGCTTCCCTTACCAAAGCGAAAACTTCTAAGGGGATAGATTTAACTAATTAGGGAGAGTGTGATTAAAACTGGAGCTGCTAATTGTTTACTGGGTATGTATTTCCAAGAATGTTCCCTAGAGGCTCTACGCAATAGGAGGCAAAATTAAGCCTAATATTCCTGCCATTTGTGCAGTTATCAACTGTCTGTTTCTCTCTCTTCAGGAAACTTAAAAGTACACAGAGATGTGGTTCTCAATGCAAGCTATATGTTCCTGTGAGGAAATAATTTTATATTATGTTTAGAAACAGAATTACTTTGTGTTTAAACTTGTTTTAATGTGTACATTCTGGAGCAAGGAGATGTTTCTTTCAACAGTATGCTTTCCATCTGAAGAAGCCAGATGTTAATCTGCAGGAAAACTCAAGTGGTTAGTAAGACCAATTACATACAGACAGAGAACAAATATCAAATGGTAGGGAGAGGGAGGAAGGGGAGGTTTAAAATGGAGTTGGTGAAGCAGTTGTAGAACTGCAGCTTACGGGGGGTGGGGAGACCCCAAAACAGTGGGGTTTTTATCCATTCCAAGAATAGTATGCCCTGACAAGATTTTTTCTTCCTGAGTACTTCCTCCCCTAGAATTGAAGAATCCTTCCAGAAACTCAGATAAAGTATTATAAAAAGGAAATGAGTGAGAATTCCTGAAGGCAACTTCACATTTCATCTCTATCAATGATAAAAACCAAACATGTCTAGGGCTTCACATGGGTTCAAATTCTACCTCTGCCACTGTGATGGAAACTGTCAACCACCCTACAGTCTTCTTTCTCTTCTTCTTCCTGGAAGTGACAAAATACCCAGTACTGGCTGAGCCCATGGCTGCCTATGTTCGACCTAGACTTCCCGTCCTCCTCCGTAGACAGATGTGGCCACTGTAAGTATGTTAGGGCCAATGGAAATGATGTGTGCACCCTCTGGGTCCTGGATACTTTCATCTCCATTATGTGGTTGAAAAACAGCAATGACTAGTAGAGCAATCTGGAAAGTCATGGGTTGAGTATGGCAGAATGACCCTGCAAAGCACCGACTGCTCACTTCCAGGCTTGGAGAAATCAACTTCTATGTTATTTAAGCTACTACACTTTGGAGTCTCCTTGTTATGGCAACCTAACCCGCACCCTACCACTATAGTCACTTACTGTCTGTGCTACTCAGCCAAGTTATTGAACCTAAGTCTCACTTTCCTCAACTGTAAAATGGTAGTATTTTGTGATGTCTTAAGATTATACTTATTTAATAAGGCAGTAAGAAGAATAAATGGGTTAAGACATGTAATATGCCAAATCTGTGACTTACAAACACAAAAGTGCTCAATTAAGGGTAGGTGATGGTAGCAAAGATAAAGGACAACTTAGGAAGTGGCTTTCAAAGGCTTCTGACAGCAAGCAGCTATTGTGCCCACAAAACCCTAATGGCAGAAATGTCTACCTGCTATATATATAGCAGATAGTGCCTTCTCTTCCAGCCTCTTTGGTCTTGGCTGCAGAAACCAGATGACAAAGGGGACGTCATCATTTGAAAAGCGCCATGTTAAGATGCACACGTTGTGTCCCCGCTGTGGCTCTAAGGCCTACCACCTTCAGAAGTTGACCTGTGACAAATGTGGCTATCCTGCCAAGTGGAAGAGAAAGTATAACGGAGTGCCAAGGCTAAAAGATGAAATACCACTGGGACCGGTCAAACAGGCACCTGCAGATTCAGGCCTGGACTCTGTAAAGAAACACCACCTCAACCCAAGAAGGGAGCTGTGGCAGCATCCAGTTCATCTTAAGGATTTCAACAATTAGTCACACAATAAATGTCCTGGTTAAAAAAAAAAAGAATAGAAATGTGTATCTGCTTTGAGAGTGTCTATCAGTAACAATGTACTCAGAGAAAACAAGAGGTATCTTACATGTAGTGCAGAAGAATTAAGACTGAATAATGTTCAATTCGAATTTAGCTGTTCCAAACTCTTTAAGTGGTTCTTTAAATCTTGCTCTATGTTATTAAACGCTATCCAAACACTAGTTATTTGTTTCTGCTCAGTTGAAGGAATGGAGTTTCATGTTTATATACAAAATAGCTAAGTAGAAAGATACATTCATCAATATAGATCACCTAACCTGGGTAGGCTGAGAAAGAAACATACAAATGAACCGGAATCATCTATACTGGATACCCACCTCGATGCAAAGAGTTCTGTACTCAATGAAGGCTATGGCCTGATGGCCTTGCACACATTCTCCCCTCTGGATTGTGCCTTTGCAAGTGATAACTACTGGCCCTCTGACACTGTGGATTCTTTTTATCTTTTGTTTGTGGGACATGAGTAGAATGTACTCCTAGGATTTCTATAACCCTGATATCTGTTGAACACTGCAGTTGAGATCTTTGGCACCAGGGCCCTGATGTGAGTTTTACATGTCACAAGACGCAGAAAAACCATGAGACTACATCAACCAGCAAAGGCCAGCATTTCGAAAATGGGAGCACAGACCACACTACCAAGGCTTAAATCCTTCCATCTACACTGATAATGCCACTGTGTATAATGGGATGTGGGCTACTGTGGCAAGGGGAGGCTGAACCAGAAAGTGATGAAAAAAAAAAAAAACACAACATAATCTGTATACACTTTTATAATCATTTATCCTACTCAAATAGGTTTGAGATAACGCTTTGCATCTTACTCCATGGACACATCAATATTCAGTAAGCCAGACTCTGCCTCCTCTAAGAGACCTAAGGACACTACAGTTGCCTTGGCCAAGGGGAGTATCACATAGCCTGAAAGGCCTGAAGGACTGAGAGGCCAAAGCTCAGGGACTGCAGCCACACAGAAGCAATATCACTATTGAAGAAAGTTAGTTCAAGAGTAAAAGATGCCCTCTGATACATTGGTCTTGAGAAACCAAGGCTTTAGATCAAGAACAAAAATCACTGCACTTGGGAAGCAACAAACAACTCACAGTCTATATTTCTGTTCTACTTCCCTGAATTGTTACTTACAGGCTCCCGGCCATCCATGGCTTCCATCCAGAGCCTCCGGTCCTCTTCCGACAACGCCTGCATGGTGATAACCCCTGGCCTGTGGAGAAAGGAGGACACAGACATGAACTCAGTGCCACAGGTAGAGAGATCTTGACGAATGTGAAACTTCAAGAAACACCCATACAACAGAGTGAGGGGTTGCTGGGATTCACAACACGAAGTCAGGCACACATACAGCTTTTCAGAGCTGCCTTCAAGTCTCAGAAAGTGAAGTCATCTCCTGAATGCCCCTCAATAAACCCATCTCCCTCAGGGAGCTAGGAAAAAACACAGCAGACGTGAACAGGGTACGGCCAGGCCCATATGTGTTTATTACCATACTGTTAAGGGACACAAATGATTAAAGTGATTCCTTTAGACCCTGTTTGTTTCTTGAGGCCTTATTCACTCCTATTCTCCAAAATGCCTAACAGAGAATTTTACTCACAGTAGGATTGCAATTCATACATATTGAAGTGAACAGAATTACTGGACTCAAGATTAAAAAGAGGTGAAACAACCAAGCTGGTGGGACCCTGGTCTCCTAACCTCTAAGCTAAGGCTTCTAAACTCCTTTTGACATGCAGATATTTTATGAAGGTAACGGGCTTTGTAATTATATTAAATGTATGTCATTTTTTAAGTGAATACTTGTCATGTCAGGTAATAAGTTCTTTACATGCATTACCTCTTTTCACCCTCTCATTGAAATCTGCTTGCTCTTTCTAACTGAACACAAACCCTCCAGAAAGCTTGAACACGATACCAAATGGTATTTGTTCAGTTCCCCTTACAGATGGCATTCTACAAATAGAGACTTGAGCCATGAAAATGTCCTTGGGAGATGGGGCTAAAAGCCCTCTGTGCTCACTAAAGCAGGAGTTCTTAGGGTCCACAGATGGGTCCAAGAGAGCCTATAAACCACACTTCCATCTCCAAATGTATATATACTTTTCTGTATTAACAGTTCAACCTCACTCATTATCAAAAAAGACTGCAACCCTCAAAAAGTTAAGAACTACTGATTTAAATCCTCATCTTTAAAGTTTGAGAAAGCCTAAAAGGAATTAAGAGGTCCATCGAGCAAGAATGAAGTCCTATCGCCATCTGAGTCTGTGGTACCATTAATGATCCCAGAACAGTATGGTAATGAAACACATATGGGCCTGGCCATACCCTGTTCAGCAAGAGTCTATTCATTCTGACCCATATATAATCACTGGTCCTGACTTATTTCCACAGTTCCATTGAATATGCTAGATCTATTCATGTTGAACGTATTTTAAATATTACATCTGCTTCTTTTCATTGATTATCCCTCAATATCCTTTAAGGAAAAACATTTCCAAAGACGTAAGCATGTAAGTACAAGGGGTTTGGGGACTCGAGGGGCACTGGGGTGTGGTGTAAGTGTGTATGCACGTGTTGTGTGTATGTACGGGTGGAGGTGGACAATAGTGGTGGTAGCTGGGTATGCGGGTGGATGAGTGAAGGTGTTGAGTCTGAGGACATTAATTCCCCAGAGGCAGTCCTTCCTGTGAAGGCCATCCTGAGCAGTGGCACCCTAACACAGAGAGGACTCAGAAAATACGGTAAGCCTTTTCTCCACAGCCCCTGCCAGGGCCCTCCCTCCTCTTCTCAGAAATTCTCATTCTCAGATCCAAATGCCCATTTCCCACCATGAGCCCATTCAGTGCACCAGACCCACTGTCTGCAGACTACTGGCAGTCATGGCTCTACAGAGCTGATCCTTGGCTTGCAGGCATGGCAGACTGATTCTACTCTTCAACCTCAAGCACAATGATTTAATGGCTTAGAGAAAAAAGTCTATGAACCTGCAGTCCCACTGCACAACTCTCAAGTCCCTGGACCTGAATCTCTGAGTGTTGCTCAGTGTTGTGCCTGGACCACCAGCTTCAGAATCAGGCATTCCCTTAAAATGGAGATTCTCAACCTGAAACCACCTTACTAAATCTGAATTTCTGGGCTGGGCCTGGGAACTTGGATTTTAACCAACTCCCCAGGTGATCCTGATGCACAGTTAGGTCTGAGACCCACTGCCCTGGGCTGCCCACAGGCCCCCACCCTTTCCTTCCTGTCCCCCCACACTAAAGAGCAAAGACACTCTCCGGTATACACTAGGGTCAAGCAGCCAACAAGTCTCCAGTTCATTTCCTGCTAGGTGCTCACCAGCAAACAGTGAGACCAAAATAGTTGCCTAGCATACCAAGATTTTAGGGACCCTGCAGATGTCACATCAACTTCATGGCACACAGTGTGAGATTTCCACCCAGAGCCACAAAGAGGAAGTTCAGACAAACTCAGAGGCCACTTGGCCTTAGTAACCAGGAAAGTCAACAGGATTTGTTTTCATTTCAAGAAGAAATATCAGAATGTAAGTTCTTTTCCACATGTGGTTTTGTTCCCCTTTTTTTGTAGGAGGGGGTAGTACAGAACTGAATAAAGTGGATTTAATATGCTTAGTTCTAATCCTGCCACCCCTCCCCACCAAGTTCAGGTAATTTTCTCTCAGTCTCATGTACGTATATCTGGATCACAGTACTATCCTTTCCAGGCATCTAGAAAACACTCCTTCGGCTCCAAGTTTCTGTTCCTTCATTACAATTTAAACCGTAATTACATAAATCTCTTATGTGTGAATTTCCAAGAACCAAGGTGAAAGAGTCAACTTTATTTTGGAATCAAGCAGTAAGTTTCTTTCCATATTCCCCCTCCCTATGTCCCTACTAGCCACCATTCCTCAAAACAAAATAAAGCAAGCAAAACTCCCTATGACCCTGTACTTTCCATGTCAGTCCCTATAAGACAGCATACTTTTCTAGGTGCATCAGCTTAGTTCATGTTTTAAATGCATCTAGCTTTTCATAACAAAAATGGAGAGGAGGAAAGAGAAACAGAACTCTCCAGAGGGGGGTGTGCAATGAAAAAGGGAAAATACAAAACAATGAAAGAGAACTGGAGTAAATGAGCTCTCTCCAGCTCTACAAAGAATCATGATACTATCAAACATCATAATGGAATAAAAACTATAATAATAATAACCTAGGAGGGTATGTCAGATACTGTGCTAAGCACTATATATAAATTAATTCATTTAATCCTGACAACTACATCATGAGGTAGGTATACTCTCATTATCCCATTGGGCAGATAAAAAAAAAAACAAGGCTCAACTAGGTTAAGTACCTTGTCCACAGTCACAGAGCCAGGATCTCAACCCAGCAGTCTATTGCTTCATCCTTGCAAACAAGACCACAGCAAATGTGAAGGTGCCCTAGTCCACAGAGAGCAGATATTGAACACCCAAGTTCTCTGCCATCAAAAAGGACCAGGCCCTCCTCTAAGTACCACAGAGAGTTCCTGCATGGTATCAAATAAGATCAAACAATAAAGGGCTCTGTAAAGCCTAAAGTGTTTCATAAATATGATCACAACCAGAACACCATTCAAACAGCCAATCCAAAAAAGAATATGATGATGTCCAGTGTGACTATGGCTCACTTTCTACAGTAGTGGTTCTCCACATTTTTTCTGCCTCAAAATACTCAAGACATGGAAAGGTGATGAGTTTTTTAAAAAAACACAAAAAACACTAATCATGGGGGCGCCTGAGTGGCTCAGTCTGTTAAGCATCTGCCTTCAGCTCAGGGTCCTGAGATCAGGCTCCCTGCTCAGTGGAGAGTCTGCTTCCCCATCTCCCACTGCCCCTCCCCCCACCCATGCTCTCTCTCAGACAAATAAGTAAAATCTTTAAAAAAATAAAATTTGAAAGAAAGCAGTAATCATAAAGAAAAAATATGAGGAAATTAGGCTTCACCAAAATGAATAATTTTCATTCATAAAAAGGTACCATTAAAAGAGTGAAAAGGCAAACTACAGAGAAAGAGAAGATGTTGTAGTTTATATCTCCAGTGAGACTCTTAACGAGAATATGTAAAGAATGCCAACAAATAAGAAAAAAATGAACCTAATTAATAAAATGGATAAAAGACATGAATAGGTGCTTCATGAAGGACACACAAATGGCCAACAAACATAAGAAACAGGGCCCAACATGATGTCTCTTCAAGGAAATGCAAATGAAACCACAATGAAATAGAACAAACACCCATTAAATGGACAGCATTCCGAAGACCACTAATACCAAGTACTGGCAAGAATGCGGAGCTAGTGGAACTCTCATACACTGCTAGAAACAGAACTGATAACACCATTTTGACGTTATCTACTAAAACTAAACATATACCTCACCTGCTGCATGACCTAGCAATTCTACCTCTATGCATACATCCAAGAGAAATGAGTGCAGATGTCCATCAAAAGACACATTCAAGAATGCTGTTTTATTCTTAACGGCCAAGCTTTACAACAAAAAACTCAAATGTCCACCTACGAGAATAAATTATTTATATTTGAAATAATGAAAGAAAGAATCCAGACACAAACTACTAACAGTATGAGTCCACTGATACCATGTTCAAACACTAGTCCAAGTCATCTATGGTGACAGAATTCAGAACAGTGATTTCATCTTGGGGAACAGGTATGGTGATGACTGGAAGGAAACCTCCTCAGGTAACAGCAATGTTCTATAACCTAATCTGGGTGATTATAGGTACAGGGGTTGGGGGGTAGTCATAAAGATACAGACTTAAGATTTGTGCATCTTACTGTGATTACACCTCAATAAAAAAAAAAAAAAAAAAAAAGCCTTTTAAATACCGAAGAGAGAGGCCTTGTCATCAGTAACTTAGGCTCACTAGTTATCCTGACGCTGGTGCTTCGTAGCCGTGTAAGGGCCTAGTGGACAAGTAACTGAACTACTCTATACTCTTCATTACGATGCAGATTTAAACAGTACCTACTTCAAGGAGTCACTGTGAAGGTTAAATGAGATATTTATAAAGAGTTTCAAAGTGTCAGACACACTGTAAATGCTCCAAAAATTAGTCGTTATCACTGGGGCAAATGGAGGGGGTTGGTGGAGGGAAAAAGATGGCAAGTGTGCAGGAGGATCAAAATTATGGAGGAAGAAGGGCAGGTGTATATAGTTTACAAAGGAAAAGAAACTAGCCACAGGTGCTTCTGGTGCACATGACCCCACCCCCGACACACTCACACACAGCACTGAAAATCACACCTCTACCACAGAGGGAGCCAGGCCAGGGGCTGCACTGACACACAGGCGCTGACATCATGGCCATTTCCCTTTTCCTCCTGAGTAAAGCATCAAAGTGGCCTACTTCCCCCTTTTGGAATTAATGTCGGATAACTGATGACAAACAAGGGGTCTTTAGCAAATTCCAGATGATTTGCCAAGGAGCCCACTAGTTGGGAGAAGTAACAAAGGACGTGCAATCCTTTCTAGAGCTCAATCCTAAGATACAACGTAAGATACGGCACCTCATTTTGACTCTGAATAAATCCTTGGTTAGTGCTGTTATCTTTATCAGCTTTAGAACCGTGAACAAGTATCTGCAATTTTCTCTAAGCTGACACTCCACCTCTCACACGATAGGGGAGGAGATGCAGTAAATTACTCATCTGTCACAGGGTAAACCGCACCCCAGTACCATATCCCCTTCAACTCTGGCCTCCAGAAAGAGCCCATGGAAAACAGTGCACCCTTTATGCCACATCCAGGAGTGGGGACCACCAATGTCAGCTCACAGCCTCCTCAGCAGCAGAGAGCAAGCAGAATCACAACCAGCCCTGACTCCAGGGCCACTCCACAGCTTTCCTGCTCTAATCTTATTCCTGAATCTGAGTCAACAATAGTGATCTCAGTGGCTTGGCAACTCCACCACTTCCCACTGCACAAGGAAATGCTGTTGCTGACTCCACCCCACTGAAACAAACACTCACAATCTAACAGTACCATTCTTTCTAAATCAACCCCAAAGATCCAAAGATCTGGGGGTTACTCATTCATAAGACTCTAAGTCTTCTGTTGGCAAGAGTTCATCGTCCAGCTTCCAACTGCACAACAGCATATGTAAGAGTCAAGTTATGCTTATATAGGAAGACAGGATGGTGCAGGCTTGGAGAACAGGCTGCCATCCACAGCGGAAAAGAGCCGCACAAGTGCGGGGGACAGGAACTGGTCCTTTGCTTCTAAAATGCTACTGGGAAAACAGGTTCCCAACCATTACTAGGGTTCAAAGTTCAGGACATCTTCATTTACACAAAGATATGGCCAAACTCATGCCAAATAATCTTAGAGAACGACATTGCTTTCTTGTCTATGAGATTACAGACTCAAACGTCTAAAGAGAACAGCAAGTAAGCAAAATGAGTGAAACTGAATAAAAAGATTATTTATTGCCCCAAGGAAAATAGGTGCAGTGTCATTTTCCTTATAACATGCAGCCCTTTATTTTTTCTTTTGCACATTTACTTTTAGATAGTCATAGGAACAAAAGAGGACTTCCCCTCTATGGGAAAAATAACGGTGCAAGGGCAAGGCAAAGCGGTGGCGGTCACCTGTCATCAAAGTGAAACAACAGGGCATGGTGGGGACTGCAGCAAAGTGGAGAGTATATGGCCCACCTAAAGGAGGCACCCACTCCTCAGCTCTGTAAACAGCTGGCACAGGGGGAGGGGGGATTTACAGATTTTTCCAACTTCAGCATGTTGGTTCAAACACTACTTCAGCCAAACCAAACATGTCTGTGGACCGCCAGTTTGCAACTTCTAGTGTCTGTGTCTGTCTCTGCCTGAGCTCCACCCCAAGTTATGGTGGCATATTAGAAAGTCATCTGATGCATTAGAACCAACAGCGATGCATATTTGTATTCTTGATTCACCTCACAGCCAAATTCAGCAGAGCATCTCCAGCTCTTCAAAAAAGGAGGAACATGGGCTACTTCCCCTTTTTTCCCAATACTCAGGAGCCAGTGTCATCACTGGAGGGCAACATCAATCTACGCAGAGATAAAAAGTTATGAGTATGCACAACTCTACAGCACCGAGACAATGATCCACTGAAGGTCCTTGTGCATTACACATCCTTCCGCATGAAAAGGATTTGAGTAGGCTATAGGTAAGAGACAGAGAAACTGAAGAGAAACCAGAAGTTGCAAACTAGTGGCCCATTAACTGTGACTAATATTTACTGAGTATTTACAATGTGCCAAGCTGTGCTAAGGACTTTACTTGCCTTATCGTTTATTCTTCAAAATAACCTTATAAAGTAGGTATTATCATTATACCTCTTTAAAAAACTTGCAAAATGTCATACCACTAGTAAGTAGCAAAGTGTCAACTTGAACCCAGTCTGCTGACTCTGAAGCAAAGCCCATATATAAGCACAATACTGTACTGCCCCCATGTGCATGCAGTATATGGGCCCTGGGATCCATGGTGACCAGCTCCTTAAGGCTTAAGGGGAGGGAAGGAGAAAGAGGAAGCATAGCTTGTGCGCACTCGCTCTCTCTCTCTCTCTCTCTCTCTCACACACACACACACACACACACTCCTTAACAAGTTTTCAGAAGCAGGGTTCTCATCAATTAAGAAAGGATCTGATCCTAATAATGAAAAAATTATAACATATTACAGCCTACAGCATTAACCTCTTGAGAGGAAAGGTCCTAAAATAATGAGCACCATAGCAGTAATGATACTCTCGAGTAAATATTGCCAATCATATCAAATAATTTCCCACATTTTTATTTTAAAGGAAAGTGCTGTCGTAAAACACCAGGAAGCCCAAATAAAGAAATCTTTGGCACATGAAGCTGCATTATCCTTAAAGAAACATATACTGAGTGCCTACTATGGGCCAGCCATGATGCTAGGTACCGGGAACACAGGAGTGAGCAAATTTTAACACAGCAGCAGCCGGAGACAGCATTAGTAATTGCCAAAATGAGCAAAACTCAGGGAGAACATAAATACTTGTTACTACCATTGATAACAAACTGGAAAAATTGTCTAATTCAAGAAATGTATTAGTTCATGTATCAATTTTTTATTTTTACTAGTCTAGCTCATAGTGAATAGAAATGTAAGTAAGTGGAGTTTACTGATGGACTCGTTTCCTCTCTTAAGATTTTATTTAACAGCAACACTTTGGTTTAGATTTTTTAAAAAGCTCATTTAATACTTAGAAGTTGGCTACTAAACTGGCATTCGCCATTAGCAAAACAAATTTCAGTATGCAGACCAAGGAGTACAAATAAGGTCGCCCCAGGCTCCCTCCGTAAAATCCATGAGCCACCACGTACCATTCTTAACTTAAACCAGAGTCAAAGAGTAAACACTCTCTCAGTTAATTTACAAAAAAGAAGAAGAGGAAGAAGACCACTCGATGACAAGTTCAAACTGCATGAATATTTAAGATTCCAAGAACTTTTCAACTGGCTTATTTTACAGAGAGCCAAGAAGCAACCCAGAAAGCACAATACTTCCCCCTGCCCCCGGTTTACCCCTACCCAAGTATGGAAGTTAGAGCAGAACACCCTCTGAGGAAGGAAAAGCCATTTCCTGTCTGAAATGTCAGTGATACTGAGACCAGCACTGTAATCCAACCACCAGGAAGGCAAAATCAAATATTATTTCAAACCAGGGGTGAGAAGGGGAGGGGTGGAGAGGGGAAGTCTGAAACCAGGAAAAAGAGATTCATCTGTTGCAAAAGATAAAGGCACCCTGCCCCAAGAGGGAAAGGCTGGTCTGCCTGGTGCTCAGCACACATCAGACAGCCAAAATCACACATCTGTTTTCTTCACCATCTGAAATAAGCCGTCCCTGAAGCAAAGAGCCTGACACTTTTCATTTAGAAAGCAAGGTAAAATGTAATGTTTAAACAGAGGCTTGATTAACTGAGCATGCTTGCTTTTACAGAGAAGCGGGTATGAAATGATCCATCACAAAAGGGTGAGAGGAAGGAATTTCTAGACAAAGAATTAATCATTTAGAATACCTTTTCTTTAAAGAGTAATTCACCATCATTTCTTGTCTAGCGCACAAACACAACCCCCCACACACACACTGACTCCTAATTGTTGACGTATAAAGGACAGCTGATTTTCAACTAGACCTTCTTAATAGTTACTAATAAATATACAAAACTGCCATCTAGAGGTTGAGCACTGCAGCAAGTCTGTTATATAATGTGATCCTTTTTGGAAAACACATACCATCCTACACTCACACAACCTCACCAACACATACAAACAAATGCATACACACATGACACATACCAAATCAGAAGCAACAGTATTATTTTAACTGGGTACAGTTCCCTTTTGAGACGATAAATCATAAAGAAAGGCATAAAACTTTTTATCTTATATAGGAAATACATACAAATAGTGTGTTACCACATACATAATTTGAAAACGGAACCTTCCCCTAGCAGCCCTTTTGCACATATACATTTAATGCACCTGTATTCACTCTTAGTTTACAGAGGACTTGAAAAATCATTACACTATAGGAAAAGGAACAACATCAAAAAGGAAAAAAACAGGTTCAAAGAAACATCCACCAAAGCAAAGGTTCAACATAAGAACAATGAATTCCCAGGTACTGGGGTAGAGACAAAAAATTCAAAAGCACAACTTTCTCCAACACAGGACTGCATCAGGAAGGAGTATTATCATATTCCATCTTCAAAACAATCCTGCAAGGGAGGTATGATTAGCCCTTGCCCAGAGTCGCACAGACTCTCAGATCTTCCGTAAATCTTCCAAGCCTCCACTATTCTTACTTTAACCAACCCTTCATTTTCGTGGAATTTTTTTCACCCTACCTATACTGGAATGCAGATTATCTGAGTATTTGCTCAAGTTTTAATTTAGATAACATCCAACATGTTAAGCTCCTGTAGTATCTTACAAAATAGTTCACCAAAGTCCCAAAGAACAAATAGTCTAACTCAAAAATTACATGTCCATAAGAAACAAAATAAACAACCACATGCACAAGGTACTGTATTATAAACTGTAGAAAATGATGTTATCATGCCTCTGGAAGCAAATGACCAGACACACAAATTTAGAGTTGAACAGAGGTATACAGAACATACCTAATTCAACAACCAGCCAACCACTACCATGAAAAGCTCATACACTGTGCAATGCACAGGACATACAGTGGGACGACAGAAGAGTTGATGGTGGGTGTGGCACATCAGGTTGGTGTTGGTCAGAGGAAAAGCCGTCTTTCTTTACCTATTCATGGGAAGTTTGCACTAGGAGGACTTCAGGTTTAGTTTGAAAGCAAAGTGAGGTGACAGCTTTTAAGAAGGAAAGCCCAGTAGATTCATAGTGTTTCATTAAACTTTCAGTCTCCACTGTTGGTAAAATCTGTGGCATGCAGTTATGCTTCATCAATGAGGGAGGGAGGGAAGGAGAGAAGGAATGAATTCAGAGTATTCCAGTCATGCCATCAATCTCTGTAAGAACAGAAGGATTAAGTCCCTGTGTTTGTTACATTTGTCCTACGGCTTTCTGGTCCTCCAAGTTTGCTGAAACACTCAACATCGCAGTTTACACTTTAGTTGCATGAGTGCGTATGTGTATGCATTTGTGTCTGCTCATTCTAAAATCAAAAGCAAACTCCGTGAAGGTGAAGACTATTGCTTGTCTTGGCCCCCATGCCAATGCCGGGAATGGGGCATGTAGTACTCCACGTAACGTCTTAAAATGTATGGACTTCTGTTGGAGTCAGCTAGTCCTGGAAAAAATAAAGCATTCTAATTGTTTCCTTTCCCCAAGTATAAACACCACCCCTCAAGAGACTACATTGATTCAGTGCATCAAAACGAAGCCTTTTATTTCTATTATTTTCCATATGGTTTAGTGGCTCCTCCTGGAAAACATATGGAAGAAAATATCCATGTGTCACATCTGTGAGAAATTTCTTTAAACAAATCCAGAGATGCTGGGAGAAGACTGCCACCATGATCCTTTAGCTTGAACAAATATTTTCTCTATTTCTGCTCATTAATTTCCATAGGATGCTGCATGGTGGAGTTAATTATTCAGAGTGACTGAAGAGAGGCACCGATTGGCAAGTATCAGTAACTCACATACCACTACCACTAATAGCTACTTTTAGATGGAATCCCATTTCTACCCATGAATTTTACATTGAACTCCCTCAAAAAAAGGGTGACATACTTTAAGGAAAAAAATGATAAATCTAGTCTTTATTCAATTAACCAATATAAAATATAAACCTTCAAGTGCTCGGTACTATGGCAAGGTAATACAAAAACACCAAAGAATGCTTCTGTATTAAGACATAAGAAAGAATGATTTTTTTTTTTAAGCTAAAGGAAGCTTAGGCTACCATCAAGAGTATCCAGAGTAAGATAGTTTATGTCAACACAAACTATCAGCACAACAGCACAAACATATGCTGTTTGTGAAGTGAGGCTTCTTGCCAATGGGATTTTTCAACAAATGTGTGCTGGCCCATCCATCTAAACGGCTCTCGGGGGTACAGCTGCTGCTATTACTGGTTTAACCAAGTACCACAAACTGATTGACAGCAACAACAGAAATTTAGCATCTCACAGGTCTAGAAGCTGTGAAGTTCAAGAGCAAGCAGTTAGCAGGGTGGGTTCCCTTTGAGTATGTGAAGGAGAATCCTTTCCATGCCTCTGCCCTAGCTTCTGGGGGTTTACTGGCCGTCTCTGGTATTCTTTGGCTTGAAGACACATCACCACTATCTCTGCCTTCATGTTCACATGGGTACATATCTACTTGGTATCCAAATTACCCCTTTTTATAAGGACATCAGTCATAGTGGATTAGGGCCTACCCTCATGACCTAATTTTAACTGGATGACCTCTGTAAAGACCCTGTTTCCAAATAATATTGATTTTTAGATACTGGGGATTAGAGCTTCAAGATATGAATTGAGGGATACACAATTCAACTCTTAAACATCTTCTAAGAAAGTAAAAAAATATTCCTCTTTGTACCATATTGTGGCAACATCCTACAACTACTCCAAGTTGTACACACTCACTTAAAGCCCTATAATAGTCTTAATGCTAGAGTCCTGAAAGTGAATTTAAAAACAAAAACAGAAGGTAAATTCAAAGCAGTATCACATTGATTTAATGGACATGATATCTTGACCTAAACAACTTTTCACTTTGGAATTGAAGAAAGACACCAGAGTTTCTACTAACGTTAACTTTTCAATGTTGGTAACAATAAAACCCTTTTGAAGGAAAGCCAAAGACATGAAAACATCAGCCTGTGACATATTTACTCAGAATAGTCCAGTGGTCTTCAACAAATCCTCGGGTCTGAACCTCCCCCCAAAACTAGTTCTGAGAAAAGGAATCAAAGAAAGGCACTAGAGAATAAGGGACAGATAAGATGATTATGTGGAATTAGGTAATTATGTAAAGTTACTATAGAAGGGTGTAAGATACTGAGAAGAGACTATAGGCCTAGTAGAGATATCAAAAGAAAAGCAATTAGATACAAGAATTAAAAGTAGATTTCTGAAATGTATTCAGTTTACAGAGAACCTCAGACACAAAATTCAAGAACTATGGATCTAAATCCCATACCTCTGAATTAACAGTTAATTTGATTTCCAGCTTGTTCATGGGTCAAAGAGTCACAGCACTTCTTCCTTTAGAATGTAAATGTCAGAGATTAACCCCTTTTCATCAGGATTCAGGAGGAACAAATAAACAGCAATGCATTGGGATACAATGAAATCAACTGATAAATGACACTGTTGCTTTCTGACTCATGCTAGTCTACCTAGAGAAACAGAAATGAGTGTCACCTTAAAAATAAAAGGGAGAAGAGGTGTACCCGCCAAAAGTAGCATTCATGGGACACCTGTATGCGACGTGCCTGGCGTCTGTGCTCTATCTGCACTGCCTCTTTAAACTGTTAGCCACGTGAGGATTTTCTGGAAGTCACAAGGCAGTAAATATAAGAACAGAAGCTAGTTTGCAGCGTTAGTTCATCCATTTGTTTATGATGCCACGTGCAAGTGATTACAGTGAGAAAGCACTTCTCAGATTTCACATCCAGCAAGCTGAACACTCAATGGTATCTCTGAAACCCAAGTACCGACAGTGCTGGGCTTAACGCTGGAAACGTTTCTAACATATCCTCAGTTTTGAGGCAGCAAGGTGCCCTGTGGTGAGTGCCCATGCACCTCAGTTCAAATCCCTCCTGAGCCCAGGGGAAGACTCACACCTCTGAACTACAGATTCCTCACCAGTAACATGGATTAATTGGAGCAGAATCCTCCTTGGACTGTAGTGAGGATAACATGAGAATGTATGAACAGTTTTCAGCTTCTAGAAAGTGTTCTCTTACTGCTGCTTCCCTCACCCCTCCTCCACCTTTAACTTAAGTGAGTTTTACGATGGTTTCTGCTGTTGCTTTTTTCCTGGTCATCTGTTATCAAAGGCTGGAAATCACCTTTTCTACTAGCTATACTCTTCTCCATGTGGGTTAAGAACTAAGCTCCTTCCTAAAGAAGCCTCAGTTTTTTGAGTTTGTTTTACTGTTGTTCCTTGTTACAATGTTTTTAATAAGGAAACATTTTTATACTCTGAAAAATCTGTATTGTGATAGGCATGGTGTTTAATGCACCAATTATTAGTGAGAATAAAAGACAAATGAAGAGCCTGTTCCAAAAGTGAACTTCAGAGTCTCCCTCCAGGAAAGTCAGACGGACTGTGTAGGTCTGGGGCAGGGCCAAGAAGTTGTAGTTCTAACAAGCACCCCTGTGGATGCTGAGTACAGGTGGTTCTCACCACACAGTAAGACATGCTGATGTAATCAACTCAAAAATACTGACCTGCTGGAATATCACTTCCTAAAGGCTATAGCCTCTGTTAAAAAATAACATAAAATATCAGCACTAAATCTAAAAGATGTAAGTATTCAGAAGAACCCTAAAAACCCACCATGTCATATATTCTAAGTCAAAAAATACTACTTTAGCATGTATGTATACCTTAACAGAGTAAAAACATTAATAGCCACTACATAAACATTTATAAATATAACCATTTCCTCTTTTATTTCCACATTTCCTAGGTGCTACACTTGCATTTTGTCCCTCTACCTCTCTAGCCATTCAGGTACAGCTGAGAAATCTGAGTAAGGCACAGGTTGGAAAGGCCACAGGAATCAATTCCTTGCTAAAGCACACTGGAGAAAAATCAAGGTGTAGGAATCTTCCAGAGGAGAGGACTCTGGGCAGAGTTCCCGGGAATGTTGCCAATGAACCCATGGAAATGCTTTTCCTTCTCTCCTTAGTACCTTCCTGGATGGTAAGAAAAATGCAGAAAGACACTAAGTCAAAACAGGAGACAGATAAGGAAAAATGCTTCCCAACTGTAACCTAGTCTTTGAGATCAAAGATAATGACCTATATAAAAAACAGAGAAGTGTTTCGTACATGTTCTGTGTTATTTTAGGTGACAGACAGGAGACACAGAAGACGCTCAAGCTCAGAAAACAAAGTTTCTTAAACTCCCAGGTCCTAGAAACAGGATGCACACATGGCATACCTAACAGGGCCATGTGGGAAAGACCCAGCACCCATGGGGCTACTTGTTAGAGTAGCAGAAGTGATGGGAGAGCCTAGGTGGTGGCTCTTATTGGAGTTTCCAAGGGAAAGGCAAAGCAGGGCAGGGTCAACAGTTTATTGGCTAGTTTGAAGAATTTCAGGGGGTTCTAAGCTATAGGAGTGGCCCTCCTCGCCTGGTGCCTGGACCTCAGATGATTAAAGCAGAGGAATATTGCCTCCTGGGGATTAAGGGCCTGGTGGAGGAGGTCTGGTTCTGGGTTGGTTAATTTGCATATCAATGGCACCCTCCAGGCTGTGCCCTTTGATCTCTAAGAATTAGTAGCTCTGGAAGGGACAGTCTCTCCCCAGATAGAAAGGTTTTTAAGGTGTGCCAACACCACAATATACAGAAAATTTAAAATACAAGCAATACAACAGAACTGGCTACTCACTTCCTGCTTACCAAGAGGAAATTTAGCAGCCTCTTTCTGAACCCCTACCGAAACCCCTCCGTGTCATCACCAGGGAACCAGAGAGAGCAACTTAGGAGAAATTCACTTCCCAAACCCACTCAGTATGTTCCATGTGACACCTTCTATAAGCTCTCAGCTTATAATTGGGACTTGCAAAGCTTTCAAGGGTATAATCAAGGGGAAAGATGGAAGTATGTGCAAGGTGGAAATGAGATGGAGGCACCACGTTGAGTTTTAATTGCCTAAAAAGCAACTCTCTAAAACTTCTGGGAAAACTTCTGAGGAAGAAAATAAGAAACGATTCAGCTTCAGAAATCATCTCCGAACTGGTTTTCAAATAAGGGACAGCTGCAATGTGAGGCACACCTTCTTCCAAATAACCATACAAAGAGACAATAGTCTCTAGAAACAGATGACAAGCATCAAACAACTAACTCTGCTTTTAAACATACCCGTCTTCTCCACCTCTTTCATGGTTGCCAACAATATGAATTCCCTTAGATTCCATACTGAGAACAGAGACGCATACAGGTACTTAAAGCATCCTGAGTTAGGATTTGTTTAAAACCAAGAATAACCAATTTTGGTGTGAGGCAGACATTTTGCAATTCCCCTATGCTACCTTAGTTCAACCTATGTCCTCATGCACCCCTTCCCTATTACCCTCCCACATCCCCAAACATGGTGAAGAACTGGGGTATTCTCTTTTCTTTACAAATTATGCTTACTTCTCATCATTTAGAGTCTAACCTTACAAAATAATCAAGTCTGGTGAACGTGCAGGACAAGCTAATTAACAAGTAACAGCTAACACTTGCTAAGCATTTATTATTTGCCATCCTGCCAAGCATTTTACGTGCATTATCTCCTTGAATCCTTAGAATTCTAGGAACTAGGTACTATTACTATCTCCATTTTCCAGATAAGGAAATCGAGGCCCTGAGAGATTAAGTAGTTATAGCTGAAAGTCACATGGCTACAAAGCAGCAAAGTCCAAATTTAGACCCTGGCTGCCTAACTTGAGAGTCCAAGGTATAATGACTAAGTGCTGAAGAGATGAGGTAGTTTCCATGAATTCCTGATTAAAGCAGGGCATGCTCCCCCTACGGGAGCTCAAGCAGCCTCCAGTAGTCACAGTGCAAGGAAATATCAGGGCACAAGAAGGCATTCCAAACCTGCCAACACCCCAGAAGACACTCAGTCTCTCCATCTTCTAGAATCAGGAAAAAGTAGCCCTAAGTCAATGTCCCAGAAAGGCAGAAGTACTGACTTCACAAAGCGGTGTGTGTGTGTGTGTGCGTGTGTGTGTGTGTGTGTGTGTGTGTTGGAATAAAGGGAGAAATGGCATTATAGGAGAATCATCCTGAGATTTAAGGATCTTTAATGCTGGCACTGCTGATCTTGAACAGACAGCACAAATACACTTAACATGTGGCTTTCACTCAAGGAATTAACCTGTTGCCAAGTACAGTGTTTCAAAGAATTGGAATGTTGTCAAACTAGCTTAACACCATGAAATGGTACAACTTAATGAGACTCCATAAATATTGAGGACTACAACACGCAGCTCCCTCTGCAAAAAGTGATTTTACAAGTGGTTTGCTGTCTTTCCTAGTGCATTACACACAGTGGTAGGTGAAATGCTACAACTAAAAGCTATCTTTTTTTAAATGAGTACAACTTGTTCCATCCTTCACTTTACCCCATTCCTTTTGGACCACTTTTTAAATTTAAAAAATTAAATATTTTTAAAGTAAAAAATCTCAAATAGTTCATATAATCATGTTAAGCAGTTTTCTTTAAACATCTACTCAACCTCCTAAGATAACACACATTACTTCTCAGAAAGCCCTAATGTTAAAGCTAACCAAACCAGAGGCTCATCACTGAACCTACAAGAGGGGAGAAGCTATGCTGATCCTTGCAGACCAGCAACTGGCCTGAGGTCTATTCCAAACTGAGTATCTGGAAAAGGAGGGGTAGGGTGAGATCGAGGACAGAAAAGCCCCGACTGAATGGAAAAGGTAAAAAATCCAAATTTAGTAATATCTGTTCCTGAGCAAAGTGTGACAGCTACTCACCTGTCTACTGCTTCTACGTCAAAGCAAAACCTCTTCTCGATAGAGTCTGTTTTCCGCCGGGTGCAGGATTTCAGGGTGACGGATTCATCTTCTCCCTGTTGGGAGCACACACACTATCAAGATGAGGCCTGAACATGGGCTATGCTATGTGCCTCTCCAGCAAACCACAAACGTGCCACATCAACAGGAGTGATTATTCCATCTTCTCAAGCCTGAGTGTTCATGACCCACAGGAAGGTGGAATGTTGATCAAAAACCTTCCCTCGGCCACAAGCCTCACGAAGCTAAAACCTATAAACCAAGTTATACTTCAAGCCAAACATCTCTAGTTTTAATTTAGTTCTAGCACATCATGATGGTACAGCATCAACCCATGCTACATAAACTCTTGTTGATAATGTTTGAAACAGGTTTAATTTGCTGGGTTTGTTTTTAATTAATTTATTTGAGAGAGAGCATGCACACGAAAGCAGACTGGCAGAGGGGGAGCCAGAGGGGGAGGGAGAGGGACAAGCAGACTCCTCACTGAGCACAGTGCTCAATGGGGGGCTCGATCTCATGACCCTGAGATCATGACCTGAGCCCAAACCAAGAGTTGGACACAACTGACTGAGCCACCCCGGTGCCCCTAATTTGCAGGGTTGATAAGGGTTAAACCAGATGACCTGCAGTCTCCTCCCAACTCTGAGTTTCTACGTTTCACTGCCTTCACTTTTTCAGGAAGGCCTTCCTGGACCAGGTCAAATATCCCCAAGACATGTTCACATAGCACCATCGTAGCTGGAATTGTCCATTGATGAGGGTGATGATTTCAATCATGTCTCCCTCCTCATTATACTCCAAGCTCCCTGAGGGCAGGGACTGTGTCTGTTCTTGCTGATTCCTGTGTTCCCAGAGCCCAAATAGGCCCCAGAACAGAGGATATGCTCAATAAATAGGTTTTTAACAGCTTTATGACAGTGTAGCTAATGTATAATAAACTGTACATGTCAATTTATGAGTTTTAACTTCTGTATCTCTCCATAAAATCAACACCACAATCAAGCTAATGAACATTTCCATCACCCTCAGAAGTTTCCTTGTCCTTTGAATTCCATCCCTTCACCCAGTTCAGCCTCAGGCAAATACTGAATCTGCTTTCTTATCATACAGATTAATTTGCATATTCTATAATTTCATATAAATGGAATCACACAGTATGTGCCCTTTTATTTCTGACTTCTTTGACTTGGCACAATTCTTTTGCAATTCACCTATGTTGTGCAAATCAAGAGTTTGTTTCTTTTTACTGCTGAGTAGTATCCCATTGTACAAAGGTAATCCAACAGTCTCATCACATAGTGCTCTTTTATTGCCTAAAAACATAGGGGTTTCTCTTCCTGATTTCTTCTCTTTTTCCCATGTAAGAATTTAGGGTTCATGTTTCTCCTGCCTTTGCCAATCTTCTTCTCTAAACAAGTGGGAAAACTAGCAAACATGCCTAATTTGTTGAAATAGGAAATGTGACTGCTTATGGTGAAACTTAACCACCCCCTAGTATCACAATACCACACAAAATACAGAAGACCTAGCAAGAGATGGTTTATATTCACAAGCCTTACATCTACTGTGTTTTTTAGGGGGTGGAGAATAGCAGGTGGAAAGGTCCTGTGGTCAGGGTCCACGGAGCCTGGGAGGAATTGAAAGCCAGCCAATATGGCTCAATCCCAGAGCAAAAGGCAGATTGGCATGAAAGAGTCTGAGGGAATCAAGAGCCAGATCATGCACATTGTGGTCCATAACCTGAGAGCACAGGAAACATAATGAAGGGTTTCAAGCAAGGGAAGGGACAAGGTCACCTTTGGACTGCTCCAGACCTCACACAGAGAGAGCTGAGAGCTGCCTCAACTCAGAGGTTAGGATATAGGGGAATTCTCTTTCACCACACACAGGGTCTAGTCTCCAAGATGATGGAACAAATCTGCTCACATATCCTTGCCGGAAGCTAAGAGAAAAGCAGGTAGTTTTACAGGAAAATAATCAAATGAAATGGACAGCAAAGTGAAGGAAGGAAAGGGAAGTGAAAAAGCATGTTAGAGAGAAAAAAAACCCACCCTATTACCTGTGTTAAGTCTACCTCCACCTCCTAGGAGAGCTCTCTACAAACACATATATCATATAGAAAGATGTCACATGATTCTCCTGTACAAACTGAGGTGACATCACCTCCAGAAAGCTGAGCAAATAGTGATGTCAGGGAGAGCCACTATTTTATATATTTTTCTATTCTTGTTACTATTACTAGCAGCAGCAACGTCCGATTCAGGAGATGCAGACTCCAGAATCAGGCTGTGAGTACTGGCTCTGTAACTCATAAGTTTTATGGGCTTTATAAATCATTTGCTCTCTCTAGATCTCGATTTCCTCCTTTATGAAGGAGAAAACTGGATCAAACAGGATAATGTAGACAATACATGGACTTAGAAAAATATAAAATAAATTTAAGGAATTATTAGGAAAATTAATTATTGTACTGTCAAGCTCCTAATGCAGAACTCATTGTGTGTGAAGCTCTCTTCCAAGAGTATATATACTAATTCATATAAACTTCTTAACAACCCAGTGATGTGTTTACTATTAACTCACTGAAGACATGGGAGTCCCAAACATCCACCATAATTGGTCTCTGTCATTCACTTTCCAGTGGAATAAGACCAAACACAAAAGTTCTTCTTTTAAGGCTTAGGAAAGCACAAGGTCAAAAGCCCCAAAATAAAGACTGTGTGAGAGAATAATTTAGTGATGCTCATTTCTAGAAAGACAGAATTGGAAAAGGACTATGGCTCAACCCAAGGGAGCAAGTCTAACTATTGCCTTTGTATAAAAACTAGGGAACACCTAGTGATTAATGTTTAATATCTCTTCTGACTCCATAAATTTCTTTATGTTTCTATATTTAAACAATGTTGTTTTCCTGGCATTACTCCACTCCTGAAACATTAAAAGAGCTTTGGTGTATTCTTTTGTAATACATGGAAGGAAAAGAGATGCTGACAAATTCCTGTATTGTGGACTAAGTAAAAGAAAGCCAGGAAGAAAAACTGGAAGTGGTACAGAGCAAAGGGGCAGCCTGATAGAGTAGCCAACAGTAATGACAGATGCATCTAACATTACTGAGCCGGGCAGTCTAATTTCAAAGCTGATGCTCTTAGCCTCTGTAATGCCCCCCTATACACATACACACACACACACACACTGCACCACAGTGCACCATAGAGAGTACCAGAGATGGAATGCTTACTGGGGACTAATTTATCAACATATTAGATACAGCTTAAAAATTATTTAAACATAGAATCAAAGAAATTATGCAGAATGGAATCCAGAGATACAAACAGATGAAAAATATAAATGCTTCTGTTAAAAATATTTAGCTATCTTCCAAAGGAATTATGTCCAGAAGGCGATATGGGGATGAGGCAAAATTCAAAGTGATAAATGGTAAGAATTTCCCAAAGTTACTAAAAGACACCCATCCCCAAATACAGAAAGGCCCCAAATTCCCAAGCACAACAGAATGAAAAAAAAAAAAAAATCATACATATGACCATCATAATGAAATGTAGAATACCAAAAGGAAAAAAAGATATTAAGAACAGCCAGAGAGAAAAGACCCATCACCAGGAGAGGAAATGAGCTCAGGCTGCAGCTAGCAAGCCCAGAGGAAAGGAGAAAGGCTGGAGCACAGTGGGGAGCTCTACAGCAGTGACCTGCAGGGCCTATGATCAGAGCCAGCTGCAAGAGTATTTCTTTTTTTTTCCTTTTTTTTTTCCTTTTATTATTTTTTTATTGTTATGTTAATCCCCATACATTACATCATTAGTTTTAGATGTAGTGTTTCATGATTCATTGTTTGTGCATAACACCCAGTGCTCCATGCAGAACGTGCCCTCCTCAATACCCATCACCAGGCTAACCCATCCGCCCACTCCCCTCCCCTCTAGAACCCTCAGTTTGTTTTTCAGAGTCCATTGTCTCTCATGGTTCGTCTACCCCTCCGATTTCCCCCCCTTCATTCTTCCCCTCCTGCTATCTTCTTCTTTTTTTTTTTTCCTTAACATATATTGCATTATTTGTTTCAGAGGTACAGATCTGAGATTCAACAGCCTTGCACAATTCACAGCGCTTACCAGAGCACATACCCTCCCCAGTGTCTATCACCCAGTCACCCCATCCCTCCCACCCCACCCCCCACTCCAGCAACCCTCAGTTTGTTTCCTGAGATTAAGAATTCCTCATATCAGTGAGGTCATATGATACATGTCTTTCTCTGTTTGACTTATTTCGCTCAGCATAATACCCTCCAGTTCCATCCATGTCGTTGCAAATGGCAAGATCTCATTCCTTTTGATGGCTGCATAATATTCCGTTGTATATATATACCACATCTTCTTTATTCAATCATCTGTCGATGGACATCTTGGCTCTTTCCACAGTTTGGCTATTGTGGACATTGCTGCTATAAACATCGGGGTGCATGTACCCTTTCAGATCCCTACTTTTGTATCTTTGGGGTAAATACCCAGTAGTGCAATTGCTGGATCATAGGGTAGCTCTATTTTCAACTTTTTGAGGAACCCCCATACTGTTTTCCAGAGTGGCTGCACCAGCTTGCATTCCCACCAACAGTGTAGGAGGGTTCCCGTTTCTCCACATCCCCGCCAACATCTGTCATTTCCTGACTTGTTAATTTTAGCCATTCTGACTGGTGTGAGGTGGTATCTCATTGAGGTTTTGATTTCGATTTCCCTGATGCCGAGCGATATTGAGCTCTTTTTAATGTGTCTGTTGGCCATTTGGATGTCTTCTTTGGAAAAATGTCTGTTCATGTCTTCCGCCCATTTCTTGACTGGATTCTTTGTTCTTTGGGTGTTGAGTTTGATAAGTTCTTTATAGATTTTGGATACTAGCCCTTTATCTGATAGGTCATTTGCAAATATCTTTGCCTATTCTGTCGGTTGTCTTTTGGTTTTGTTGACTGTTTCTTTTGCTGTGCAAAAGCCTTTTATCTTGATGAAGTCCCAATAGTTCATTTTTGCCCTTGCTTCCCTTGCCTTTGGCGATGTTTCTAGGAAGAAGTTGCTGTGGCTGAGGTCGAAGAGGTTGCTGTCTGTGTTCTCCTTTAGGATTTTAATGGACTCCTGTCTCACACTGAGGTCTTTCAACCATTTTGAGTCTATTTTTGTGTGTGGTGTAAGGACATGGTCCAGTTTCATTCTTCTGCATGTAGCTGTCCAATTTTCCCAACACCATTTGTTGAAGAGACTGTCTTTTTTCCATTGGACATTCTTTCCTGCTTTGTCCAAGATGAGTTGACCATAGAGTTGAGGGTCCATTTCTGGGCTCTCTGTTCTGTTCCACTGATCTATGTGTCTGTTTTTGTGCCAGTACCATACTGTCTTGATGATGACAGCTTTGTAATACAGCTGGAAGTCCGGAATTGTGATGCCGCCAGCTTTGCTTTTCTTTTTCAACATTCCTCTGGCTATGCGGGGTCTTTTCTGGTTCCATACAAATTTTAGGATTATTTGTTCCATTTCTTTGAAAAAATGTGGATGGTATTTTGATGGGGATTGCACTGAATGTGTAGATTGCTCTAGGTAGCATTGACATCTTCACAATATTTGTTCTTCCAATCCATGAGCATGGAACATTTTTTCCATTTTTTTGTGTCTTCCTCAATTTCTTTCATGAGTATTTTATAGTTTTCTGAGTACAGATCCTTTGCCTCTTTGGTTAGATTTATGCCTAGGTATCTTATGGTTTGGGGTGCAATTGTAAATGGGATCGACTCCTTAATTTCTCTTTCTTCTGTCTTGTTGTTGGTGTATAGGAATGCCACTGACTTCTGTGCATTGATTTTATATCCTGCCACTTTACTGAATTCCTGTATGAGTTCTAGCAGTTTTGGGGTGGAGTCTTTGGGGTTTTCACATAAAGTATCATATCATCTGCAAAGAGTGAGAGTTTGACTTCTTCTTTGCCAATTTGGATGCCTTTTATTTCTTTTTGTTGTCTGATTGCTGTGGCTAAGACTTCTAATACTATGTTGAATAGCAGTGGTGATAGTGTACATCCCTGTCGCGTTCCTGACCTTAGGGGGAAAGCTCTCAGTTTTTCCCCATTGAGAATGATATTCGCTGTAGGTTTTTCATAGATGGCTTTTATGATATTGAGGTATGTACCCTCTATGCCTATACTCTGAAGAGTTTTGATCAAGAAAGGATGCTGTACTTTGTCAAATGCTTTTTCTGCATCTGTTGAGAGGATCATATGATTCTTGTTCTTTCTTTTGTTAATGTATTGTATCATATTGATTGATTTGTGGATGTTGTACCAACCTTGCAGCCCAGGGATAAATCCCACTTGGTCGTGGTGAAGAATCCTTTTAATGTACTGTTGGATCCTATTGGCTAGTATTTTGGTGAGAATTTTTGCATCCATGTTCATCAGGGATATTGGTCTGTAATTCTCCTTTTTGATGGGGTCTTTGTCTGGTTTTGGGATCAAGGTAATGCTGGCCTCATAAAATGAGTTTGGAAGTTTTCCTTCCATTTCTATTTTTTTGGAACAGTTTCAGAAGAATAGGTATTAATTCTTCTTTAAATGTTTGGTAGAATTCCCCTCTCTTTTTGGAGATTTTTGATGACTGCTTCAATTTCCTTAGTGGTTATAGGTCTGTTCAGGTTTTCTATTTCTTCCTGGTTCAGTTTTGGTAGTTGATACATCTCTAGGAATGCATCCATTTCTTCCAGGTTATCTAATTTGCTGGCATAGAGTTGCTCATAATATTTCTTATAATTGTTGTATTTCTTTGGTGTTGGTTGTGATCTCTCCTCTTTCATTCATGATTTTGTTGATTTGGGTCATTTCTCTTCTCTTTTTGGTAAGTCTGGCCAGGGGTTTATCAATCTTGTTAATTCTTTCAAAGAATCAGCTCCTAGTTTCGTTGATCTGTTCTACTGTTGTTTTAGTTTCTATTTCATTGATTTCTGCTCTGATCTTTATGATTTCTCTTCTCCTGCTGGGTTTAGGCTTTATTTGCTGTTCTTTCTCCAGCTCCTTTAGGTGTAGGGTTAGGTTGTGTACTTGAGACCTTTCTTGTTTCTTGAGAAAGGCTTGTATTGCTATATACTTTCCTCTTAGGACTGCCTTTGCTGCAACCCAAAGATTTTGAATAGTTGTGTTTTCATTTTCATTGGTTTCCATGAATTTTTTTTAATTCTTCTTTAATTTCCTGGTTGACCCATTCATTCTTTAGTAGGATGCTCTTTAGCCTCCATGTATTTGAGTTCTTTCCGACTTTCCTCTTGTGATTGAGTTCTAGTTTCAAAGCATTGTGGTCTGAAAATAGGGAGGGAATGATCCCAATCTTTTGGTACCGGTTGAGACCTGATTTCTGACCTAGGATGTGATCGATTCTGGCGAATGTTCCATGGGCACTAGAGAAGAATGTGTATTCCGTTGCTTTGGGATGGAATGTTCTGAATATGTCTGTGAAGCCCATTTGGTCCAGTGTGTCATTTAAAGTCTTTATTTCCTTGTTGATCTTTTGCTTAGACGATCTGTCCATTTCAGTGAGGGGGGTGTTAAAGTCCCCCACTATTATTGTATTGTTGTCGATGTGTTTCTTTGCTTTTGTTATTAATTGCCTTATATAATTGGCTGCTCCCATGTTAGGGGCATAGATATTTACAATTGTTAGATCTTCTTGTTGGATAGACCCTTTAAGTAGGATATAGTGTCCTTCCTCATCTCTTATTACAGTCTTTAGTTTAAAATCTAATTCGTCTGATATAAGGATTGCCACCCCAGCTTTCTTTTGGTGTCCATTAGCATGGTAAATGGTTTTCCACCCCCTCACTTTAAATCTGGGGGTGTCTTTGGGTCTAAAATGAGTCTGCAAGAGTATTTCTATCCTACACATTCTTCATGTGACTGTAATACTCCTCCCATCAAGAGGCTGGTCTGCATCCTCTCCCCATGAAACTGGGTGGGCTTGGGGGGCTTTTAGGACTGCTTCAACCAACAGAGCTCTATGACTTCTAAGGCTACATGCAGTCTCTGCTTTCACTGCTGGAATATTCACTCTTGACATCTTTAGCTGCCCTGAGGCCACCATGCTGCGAGGAAATCCAAACTATCTCCCATTGAGAAACCAGATGGACAGGCCCTGAGACTATACAGAGCAGGCAGGAAAGAGGGAAGGGGAGGAAGGAGATCAGGAGAAAGAAAGAGAGTCATGGCTGACCAGCCTTCAGCTGCTTCAAACCCTCACTGTTCCAGCTCCTGCTACCATCTGATTGGAACCCCCTGAGAAACCCTGAGCCCAAAGCACCCATCCCAATGCTCACCCAATTCCTGACCCATTCAGAAACTGTGAGAAATACTAAAATGACTGGTGTTGTTTTAAAAGTTGGCAAGTTTGGGCACCTGGGTGGCTCAGTCGGTTAAACATCTGACTTTAGCTCAGGTCATGATCTCGGGGCCCTGGGATCGAGCCCTGTGTCAGGCTCCCCACTCAGTGGGAAGTCTGCTTGTCCCTCTCCCTCTGCCTCTCTCCCTCTCCCCCTGCTCATGCTCTCTCTCTCTCTCACATATAAATAAATAAATAAAATCTTTAGAAAAAAAAAAGTTGCTAAGTTTTTCAGTGATCTGTTACACAGCAACAGATAATCAGGACACCTAAACCATTAGCTTGCAGCCCTCTTTGTATCAAGTAAGAGTGATATCCATCAGTTTCACAGGACAAGGCCATCCAGGAATTTCTAGCATCTAAACACATTTGACATACTTAATATTATATATATGTGAAATACAAGAATCTTTCTTAGTTGCAGCTCCTAATAGAACTTAAAGCTAAGAATACTCGCCTTGCTATAGTTACTGTCTAGGGTACTATTCCTCCTAGAACTATTGTGTAAAAGTAAGGAAAACTACAGCAAAGCAATCTTGCGAAAGAAGAACAAAGTTGGAGATATCACAATCCCAGATTTCCAGATACACTACAAAGCTGTAGTGATCAAAACAGTATGGTTCTGGCACAAAACCAGACATATAGCTCCATGGAACAGGATAGAGAATCCACGGATAAACCCACACCTATATGATCTATTAATCTACAATAAAGGAGGCAAGAATATACAATGGGGAAAACACAGTCTTCTTCAACAAATGGTGCTGGGAAAACTGGTCAGCCAAATGCAAAAGAATGAAACTGAGATATATATATAAAGGAGTATTACTCAACCATGAAAAAAAACGAGGTATTCCCACTTGCAACAACATGGATGGACCTAGAGGGTATAAATGCTAAGTAAAATAGGTCAGACAGAGTAAGACAAATACCATATGATTTCATTTAAATGTGCAATTTAAGAAACAAATGAACCAACAAAGAAAAAGCAAATGTCCAGATGGACAAAAAAACAGACTCTCAAATATAGAGAACAAACTGATGGTTGCCAGACGGAAGGTGAATGGAATAGATAAAGGAGTTTAAAAGTCTACGTACTGTGACGAGCACTGAGTAATGTATACAATTGTTGAGTCATTATACTGTATACCTGAAGGGAAATTTAATACTGTATGCTAATTATACTTCAGTAGAAAAAAAAAAAAACTTAAAAAACAAAAAAAGAAAATGACAGTGACACACTGAAGGTGTTGCTATACATATGCATTATAACCATCCTACGTTAGCCAAGCAAATCAAGCATGAAATTTAAAAAACGAACTCACCCCCTTTCCTCCTGACTTTTGGTCAAATGGTACCATGGTGATTTGTTTGGAATCCCGTTGATAGGTACAGTAGTGCTTCACCCAAGAAGTTCCAAAGTGACCTGCAAGGTAGTATTTCCCATGAAACATCTCTATGTGTCGAACGCATGCTGGAAATACACACAGCCCACAACCCACAGTGCTCACCTACCCTTAAACTGTTTCTAGGGGCAATGTATTCTCCACCAGCTAGACTGGAACAGGCAGAAATCTGATCCCACGGGCTGGAAATGGAATTGACCCAGGGCTTTCCCCAGGGACCAAGGAAGACTGTTTCCCACTAAATGCTGCATCCAATGGGTCTTAAAATATAAGGGAAGTAGAGGTTCCCTGGGGAAATTAATTCTCTTTCCCATCATCAATCTCCACTTGAAGTTTCCTTCTCCCCTGACAGAAGTAAGATGATTGAGGAAAGAACAGAGAAAAGCTCCTCAAAGTGCCTGTCACTGTTCCCATCTGGTGTGATGACTTCATGCTTCCCACACAGCTGCTCTGCAACTCTCTGCAAAGACATACAGAGGTTCTGACCTATTGCCAAACCCCTAATCTGTACTTTACCAGACTCAAGATGATCTGAAAAGCAGACAGGCAAACTCTGACACAAAGATGTAAATGGAAGTAACTATAAATACCCAAATGTAATCTAAGGAGTCTGTCCCTCAATATTATCCCTCAGGAAAGAGGGAGATGCCCTTCAGTCAAATCCTGATTTTACCTGGTGGTTGGCTAACTACTTTATCTTGAATAACAAAATATTATTAGAGAAAGAAGGCATAATCAGCATTATTAGCCTCCAAGGTCCTCAATCAACACTAGCCTTAGATGCTCAAAGAGATCACAGAGCAGAAATGGTTTTGTTGTTGTTGTTGCTGCTGTTGTTTTTAAGTAGTAACATGAGATTTAACAAAGATTTAGTAGTTATTTTTCAGGGTATCAGTGCCCATAGCAAATGTGGAATATTACGTAGGAAATGAAAAAAGTAAAAAGCAACACAATAAGTGTCTACATTGAAGCATCAAAGACAAAAATACCAACCATTCTAATTTATTTTTGTGGCTCAGAGAAAAAATTCCAAGGATAGCACAACACAAAGATTCCTAAAGTTCTGTATCTTAAATCATCTGAGCATCCAAACAAATAAGAACAGTACTGGACTTGGATTTAGCCTACTGAATAGAACAGAAATCCTTAAGTCCATCCTGACAATAAGATGGATGGATGGATGGATGGATGGATGGATGGATGGATGGATGGATGGAT